>NC_084961.1:6141768-6469329 GCF_949316205.1 Platichthys flesus
ATCCGACACACTTTACAAGTATCGAGGCTTCAAACCAATTTGATCGTGAGTACCTGGAATCTTCATGTAGGATGAAGCAGTCACTCATCGTGGAAACAGTCTTTGAACTGAGTTTAGCACAGACTCAGAGTGACATCTTCATTTAGCTGTGGTGTCAACGTCCTGTTTACAAGCGAGCGATTGAGATATTTCAAACAGAGAATTTTCAATTTCTATTGTTTGGCTTGCCGAGTTTGATTCAAATCCTAATCAAAGTTGTTTCTCTTTTATTAAAGTAATGTTCATCCAGCTTTTGGTGGGACACAATAAAGCTCATCCAATTTGTGTTACATAATCCAAATGGTTCTGTTGTAAAATAATCAATTTTTTGGCACAGAAATCAAATCATTGTGAATATTATTCGGATCCAGAGCTCATAATCCTCATTTCAGTTTTATGAGACTGCATTGTGCTGTGTCCTCTCTCTCTCTCTCTCTCTCTCTCCCTGTTTCTCTGCCTCCTGATTTCTCTCTTGCAGCGATCCCGTTTGCCGGGTCTGGGGAAAGACGACATTAACCCATAATAAAGGCAGGAAGAGGGAATCAACAGGGGAGGAAACACATTCCAAGAGGACGGGTGGGGAGGTAGTCAACAGGCCTCGGCTCCCACAACATCAAGGACGTCCCAGGAGGAAAAGAAGAGGAAGGGAGCCAGGTCCACGGGGGCCTGCAGGGAGGGCCAGAATACATTACTGTCATCGTCGGTGCAGCTCCCCAGACTCACAGAGCTAGAAAATAGCATTGAGAGCGAGGGGAGCGCGGAACACAACCCATTCTATAGAAGTACAAAGTGCTGCTGCTGTCAGCGTGGCTGTGAACGATGAGCGGGATGAGCGTCGCGGGCGTTTTCATGTGTGAGTGTGAGCGATACAATAACAGCCCGCGTTCACACTGATGAATTAATGGTTTAATATTTTAATAGCTCTGGCTGCCTCATTTCTACAGCATGAAAAATGCAAGTGGAGAATGTGACGAGCAGCGGTTTGACAGAGACACACAGATGAACTCTCTTCTGCTCACGAGAGTTTATCATGACCACGCCCCCCCCCCTACCCCCCACATGCACAGCACATACAACTTTAAAATGACTTGTTATGAACAGGGCAGGAACCTCTACTCCAATATTTTAAAAGCTAAAATACTAAACACATTTCATTATTGGCTCCCGGGCCCTTAGGCTTGTGTCCACTCTGCCCGTGCAGTAATCCGTCATTGGACCCTTGAGCAGAATGTAGAATCCATACGAGCCTTGGTGGTGCTTAAAGGAATAGTTAAACATTTGGGGTTAGATAATAGTATTTTCATATCTGTGTGTTAAATATAAGGATTAATGGTTGAACGGAATATTTACTGAGGCTGCTTCCACACCACATGGTTTAAGTTTTAAAACGCATCACTGATGCTATGTTCATGTCTTCCATTAAAACTCAGAATATCAGAAATGTTGCTGGTCCTGATTTTCTTTTTAAACGATGCGGCTGAGACGTTTGGGAACGATGACACGTCACCAGTGTTTGCTTCTTCTGATTGGTTCTTATCATGGTCATGCTTTATGTCTTTTTAAGGATTATGACTGATACATTTTATATTATTTAGAAAATAGGACAAGATGTTGAAACGTTGTATGTTTGAAGGTCTTCTACACAATAATCAGAGATTATATTCTCAAAATGAAAGTGTTTAAGCCGTGAAGTCTCTGTTGGTTGCTTGGCAAACACAGGGCGAGCAGATACCACCAGAGATTTGTATTACACATCTTCCAAATCCTTGTCACGAAGAACCGACACTATCCAAAATGAGCTTCGAGTGTCACATGAGTATTAATTAACAAGTTGTGACTCCACAGTTTAAATGTCCTTCGTGCCAACTTGACTTCACCGCACTGGTGAAAGTGACACTTTGATGGAGAATATATTCTTACAATTGTTTTTCCTCTCAGCAGGTATTGCAAGATATCACACATATATATAGAATTACATTACAAACTCATTTTAAAGCTGAAAAGATGAAAGAGCTGCATCAACGTCCGCGTCCTTGTGCAGCGAACGTTAACTCGCGAAAAAATGAATATAAAACTTGAGATGAATAGGATCAGTGTCTTGATGCTGCTCTTTTCAAACATTAGCTCTCTCCGACAGTCCCTGCTCTCTTCAGGTTACTAAATTGCCCATTAAGGGCATCAATCTCTTTTGATAATTACGAGCTGCCGGGGAAGATCTTCCTTTTATTCAACAATTACGTGTCTTGGAGACGGTTGAAGTGTAAAAATGGTTTTTCTGGTCCATGTGCCTGATTCTCTCTGGCCCAGTTTCCCTCTGCCGGCTCGTCCAAGATCTAAAAAGCTACGGCGACAGACACCAGGAGCTGCAGCGTCTTTTTTAAGCAACTCTCAGAATGTGTATTAAAGGAGGGAGCCAGGAAAGAGGGATAAAGTGAAGGAGGAGTGAACAAGAATAAAAGGAGTATGTCGATACAGAGACACAAAAACTAAGTGTCTCTATGAAAGATGGAGGGAGAAGAGGGAAGGAGGGAAGGAGGGAGGGGAGAGCCGGTCGTGCGACACACTGGGAGCAGGGAGCAGTGACTGTGAAACTGCTTAAATAAACACTGCGAAGGAGCAGGAGGTGGAGGAAGTGAGGGATTAGGCCCCCGAAGGAGAAAAGAGCAAAAGAATAAAAGGGGAAGGAGAGTGGACCCTGGCTATTTTTTTGAACGTACACAAGAAGATGCAGAAAGGCGTTAAGGAGATAGACAGTAAAGGTTAAGAAAAGAAAAGTGAGGCAGATGTGTCAAAAAAAAAGAAGCAAAAACAGATGAAATTCCTGATTATCAACCAGACTGTGGAATTGGGCTCAGGGGTGGAGCGATTTTTTAAAAGATGGAGGCAATGGAGGTGAAATGCGGTTAGTATGAAAGGTGGCAAAATAGAGGGGGGGAAGATTGCGAGTGACTGAGGGGAGTGAATCGATGGAAACAGAAGCGATGACTGCCGGAGGGGAAAAAATGCCTCAGGGAGCGCTTCAGCCCTAACTCCCATAATGCTCCTGTGACAGAAAAACCTTTTACCTTCAATCCACGACATTTCCATATTCACTCCAGCCAACGTCGGGCCGGGCGGCTACGTGAGGAGCCTGGTGTCATGGCTCCGCTGGGATTACAACAAACCTATTAAAACCAACTGACATTTACAAAAACAAATGGTAGTTTAACAGAGAGCGCTGTAGTTAAGACGGGAGCTTTTTATCCTTCCTAACATCGAGCGAGTCTCTTTGTGCCAAACGGCTTTTTCGTAGCAGAGATAATTGGCTTCTGCACTGGCATCTTTAGAGATGTGGTTCTGTATTCTGTGGATTATTAATCTAGATTATATATTATTACAGATGATTTGAAGTATGTTGTTCTACCCCATGCAAATTTCAGAGGATTTTCTTTTTCCAAAATCCTGGCGTGAAGTTGCAGACGCAGGGTGACACGTTTCATCATTTCCAATTAACTGTGGTGCAATCTTCATGCTGCTCGTACAGTCAAATTAAATATGACAAATATTCAGAACAATGGCCTATTTTGAATCACATTTCATATTAATCATATGAATGTGGAACTAGCCCACATTAAGATACTTTCCTGCCAGTTAGCTGAATGATAGAATGGAAACGTTCGAGTGAGTAACTCTGGAGATTCTCCGTAACATGTCCAGAGAACTCACACCAAGCGAGTGGGTGTGTCGATGATTCCAACACACAGCAAACGCAAAACTAAAAATCTGTATCTCAGGATGAAGATGTCCACGAGATTGTGAAACGCAGTAGAACTTAAGTATTTGGTCTTCCTTCTGTATACTCAGCCCAGATTCAACCCCTAGTCTTAATTTTCTTGATGTCTTCCTTTCATTGTGATTGCATCTGATCTATAACATTGTTCATTTGTGAAAGGAAAAGTCCAGAGAGAGTCCAGTGCCAGGAGGAGATTATCATACGAAAAAACTAATCTTACTCCTTACAAAGTAATAAAATCCGCAACAAGTTATTTAAAAACTCACTTATCAAATATCAGAACTTGTTTGTTTAGTCAATACACGTATTTAAAAAAGAACAAAAACAGCCAGGAGCAGAAACTTTGAAACATCTAGCTATAATCAAGAGGCTGCCAGGCAACTGGCGGCGGAGTGCTGGGAGGGAGAGATAAACTGGTCTTTGTCGAGAAATAGTAACAGAGCACGAGTGCCTGTGACATCACACACTGATTGTATTATTCTGTTGTGTTCTGATTAAACTCAGGAGATACAACGAGTTAATTAGTGAGCCTCAGAGATGTCGATGGGTGGATCTGTTGAACTTCGGTTTCCCCCCCCACCCGCTCCATGTCTGAATGCTAATCTGAGCTAATCTCTCTCTTCGCTTTGACTTCAAACCTAATGTAAACATCAACAGTAGCATCGGTGTCATCAAAACTCACAGAGAACACGAATAAACATCATTTTCTAGAATGTCGAACCTTGCCTTTCATTTGTTTTTGCACTTGTGGGAAGAGAAGAGCTTTTTTATTGTTTGAGTATTATTGCCACCATTTAAAGGAAAATGCCTTTTACATCAATATAATGGGAAATATTTCCATTTCACAGAATGTCTGATTGATTTTACCAAGTTATGCCGTACATTTAAAAAAAGAAGCTCAATTATTATAGCAAAATATCATCATCAACACGTGCAAATGGTACATTTGATTAAAGTGTAAGTAGAGAAATGTATAACAATAGTCGAATAAAGAGCTAATACAGAAACTGGATTAATTGATAGTTTGTGCAAATCTTAATTATAATTATTCTCACATCTCTTAATTACTATTCTGTTCCTGTGTTTTCCGCCCACACACGCCTGTACTGCAGAGCTAAAACACACTGCGTCTCTCACAACCAGAATTTGAGGCATAAATGGAAGATGTTTTCAAAATTGTCAGTATTTGAAATGCTATTATTCACCGAGATGCCTGTATACACACATTTATTTCACACTACATTGTTGCACCTGGTGCACTTACCACAACACGTCAACAACAAAACATATGGGTGTTGATGCATTTTTGTTGTGTTGACAGGATGAATGAGAGAATTGAACATACATTCATAACGCGTGTGCCTTCTGTTGGGTTCTCGATATGTATGAAGTAGCCATGTGTGCACGGGCGCCGCCGCTCCGGCTCCGGTCTGATGTCTCCGGACCAAAGGTCGGCACCTCAACTGTCACATTTGGTCCGTCACAGGATCTGCTCTGTCTTACAACAATGGTGTGAGGTTCAGGCTCCGCCGACGACACACTCCACCTTCCAAGCGTGGGCGGCATGCGAGCCGGGAGGAGAGTGACAGGGCCGGGCTGAGAAAGGGCTGCCAACACGGGGGTCACGGAGCCAAAGGGCCATGAAGGGAGATAGCAGGGATGGAGAGAACACAGGCAGGGTGATGGAGGATAACCTGAGGAGAGGACAACTTCTCCGGGTAGCATTTGCGTCTCTCTCATGCTCTCATGCTCTGACTCA
The DNA here is from genome assembly GCF_949316205.1 of Platichthys flesus. Taxonomy (NCBI): domain Eukaryota; kingdom Metazoa; phylum Chordata; class Actinopteri; order Pleuronectiformes; family Pleuronectidae; genus Platichthys; species Platichthys flesus. The sequence continues at coordinate 6,147,339 of NC_084961.1, forward strand.
CACTCTCCTCCACACCTGGGTCTACTTTCTACTCTGCCCCCACAAACCCTTTGCTTTCTTTCTTTCTTCCTCCCTCTCTCTCTCTCTCTGCTGCTCGCTCTATTGCTCTGTTGGCTTCAGGCAAGGCTGTCCGTTCCCCTCTCTCACTCTGTGATGGAGGGATGGCCTGTGGAGTGAAGGGGCGATGGAGCGATGGAGGCCTTCAACACGGAGGGGAAGACACTCCCTTTCTTCGTGTGGCATCTATTGTTGACCCTTAACATCCACCCAATTAATAATCTATTGTCTGTCAACCTTTTTTTTTACTTTTATTTCTGTCCATGTTCCATCCACTAACATGGAGGAGGCAGGATTTAGTACGTATACTGCAGGTGGCGCTACGGCTTCCACCGTCCTTTGGTCTTTCCGAGAGGAGGCTGTATTTAAAGAGTAAATATTAAATAGTGAATATTTTGGGGACAAAAATATTGTCAGGGTATATATCCTCGTTATGTTCAGTGCCGACGATTACTTCCAAAATATTAAATGAACATTATTTCCACATTATGTAAATGAAGAAATTCTAATCCATGTCTCATTGTGTCACTGGAAAAAGAAAGAGGCGGAGATGAATGTTTCCTGCATGACAAGATACTTAAGGTGTTAATGAGGGAAACAGATGATTGTGCTTTGGGTGAAGTGAGAGCTTATACATGCTGAGTCACACTTTAAATACATATTATCGGAAAGCAGGTACTGCAAGTGCATGTTTACCACTGTGCTGTTTTGCATCTGTGTAATTCAAACATTGCCTCTGCAGTGTGTAGCACGCTTCGTTATCTCCTCGCACACATTAATGAGCCAGGTCTGCAGGATTGGACCAATTAGTCTCAGTAATCTGGTCAATTTAGCCATTCCGCTTTCTCCTCAGGGTTTTCAGCTCCTGGAAATCAGGCTAACTGTCTCCCATTCGATGGGAGCATTGAACGGGGCGGGAGGAGGTAGGTAGGTAGTGGTGGGCTGAGGGAGAAGTGGGGTGGGGGGGTAGCTATCGGCCGTTCGATATCATAATGGTGCATTACAGCTCGGAAAGCTCCCCATGCGGCGCAGCCAGCTACACCGGAGGTCAGACAGAGTATCATTTAGCTGTGATAGAAGCATCTGTGCTGCGAGCGGCGGACCTCTCTCTCTCTCGCTCTCTCTCCCACAGGCATTATCGTTTAATTGCAGGTAGAGTGGATACACAGGGTGAGCAGAGGTTATCCGTAATGCGAAGCGGCGTGGTTATAGCCGTGTATCACCATCGCTCTTCCCCCCCATCAGACATAGCCAAGTGTCGGCGTATCGATTCTCAGGACTCATTTACATCCAATGGCCAGCGAGCGATTATCAACGCTTTAATGAAGATTCTTGAATCCGAGTGTGGATCTGTTTCGACCTCTGCATCACGATATGTGGTCCTCGTGTACCTCCTCCCCGACCCGTGTTCCACTCCGTCTCATTATGTGGTGACATCTGTGCAGCGAGCAAAACTTCAATCGAGCATAATTAGCTCCTACCTATAATTAAGGCACGTCTCATGGCTCCTCGCTATCTGATTGTTTCGCTGTGGTGTGCGGTATTAACTTTGCAAGGCTCCTGTCTCCTCAGTACTGTGCTCACCTGTTCTTAAATGCTTCATGTGTATGTTTTGACTATACTTTATTCAACAGTGCTAATTTACTCTTTCTTCCCCTGTGCACGAAAGGAGAAACAGAGCGTGGAAGCTTAATTTGCAATATTTATTGCCTGAGTAAAGGTATAAAAGTAGACATAATACACCGATATTACGAGTAGGATTAAAGTCGCAATTTCAATCGTTTTCCTCAGTGATTGCTCCGACACGTCATCCTTCACTCCGCTGCTTTTAGATGTGCATAAATGACTCTCTTCATCAAAGTATGCTCCGGCAAGGGGAGCAGTTAATTGAGATACACAGTGTTTGTCCTGGTCTGAATACACTAACATCACATCGATCCAGAGGCCTTGTTTATGTCACATTTGACTGAGCATTATCAATTCGGTCCTGGCACTTTGATTGATCACCAATATGCTGTCACGGGTATTGATTGGGGCTATGGTTAGAATAATGCCACCATCCTAAATGGAGTGGTTGAAGGGGAACGTGCTGAGCCGGCCTGATTTGTCTCAAGAGGCTTGCTTCTCCGGCTCGACTCCTTATTTTAGAACGTCTCTGCACACGTCTCCTCCTCTGCACTGCAAATTCTCTCCAGTAAACCTGACTCTTTTTTTTTTTGCTTCACGTCTCCCTCTTGGCCTCGGTCTCTCTCTTTCTTACACAAATACACCCTCCCTCTTCTGTGTCTTTGCTCATTATCCCTCCTTCACCCAACTTCTTGACTTGTCATTTTTTTCCCAAAGCCTCTCCCAGATCTCCTCTGTGCATCTGTGAATTGTGTCTCTCCGTTGCTGTGCCCCTGTATAGCCAGACTCTTCACTCCATCCATCTCTGTCTCTCTCAAGCCTCTCCCCACTCCCCTCATCCATCTCTCCTGCTCCCTTATTCATATCCTCTGAGCTTTTGCTCCTCTCCTCTTTGTTACGGGATCACGGCAACCAAGTTTCTCCTTGACCCTGTGCAGCAAAAACACACACACACATTACCCTGATACACGCCAATACATTAGTGTACATTTTTAGAAAGTTATGTATTTTGTACGGCTCTGCACGAGTGACAGTATGCAGACGACATCTATATGTATATCTACAATCTGACCTACACGGATACAAATATTTAGACAATCAGACATTACACGCATGTCTTTGAAACAATCATTCATTCACAGGAGCATTAGTGAGGTCGATCACTCATGCTGGGTGTTCCCAGTTTATCCCAGTGGTGTTGGATGGGGTTCCATATCAGACTGGGAGAAAACCGATTCCTTACAAACCTCACTATGCACTCTGGGGTAGTGCCGTATTTAAACAACTTGAGAAGCACAATACTGCGTAAAAAACAGGGATGGGTAATTGTGTTTTCCCTGAGGGGCCACATATATACAGATATTGTGCATTTACTCTTATTCTTCAGGATTTATCATATTGAAAATTCCAAACAGCATTTTATTAGGAATATTAAATAATGTAGGAGTCTCTGAATATACACAACAGGGATGCTTTCATAGCTCAAACCCATTCTGGTTTCTGTTTTATCTGTGACACAAAGGAACAATAAACCTAAAGCACTGTTCTGGCTTTTTGGGGAAATAAGCTACACTTATTCAGAAGATGAATTAGTTTGCATGGTAAGTACGAAGCTAATGCCGTTATATTAAAGGGACAGTCCACACACATTTCCAGCTGGTCAGCTTAGAGCAGAAGGAAACTAGGTAGCCTACCAACCCCCTACAGCTCATGGATAATCACATTTCTTTAATCTAACATTTTCAGTTTCCCCTATGCAAAGCTGACCTGTCCTCTGGTTCCAGATCCATATATAATGGACATAACTAAACATTAGTTTGCACTCTGCTGCAATTCACTTAAATATCAAACATAAACAATATTTATAGCTATAGGGCAGTAAATGGTGAAATAATACCTATTCAATGAAGTGTATTAAGTAACAGTGGAATTACACGGTACAGTGTATTACATATAGCTCAATTACACGACATAAATGAGTGAGGTAAACTGGAGTGAGATGTAATGAGCGCAGTGACTGTGGGTGCATATCTCTTTTGACACATGCATCCACACTCCTCATATAGACGTGCAGCCATGCAGACAAAAGTCCAGTCATTCCTCCTCCGTTTCATCTCCTCCCTCCTGTGTCTGTCTCCTCTCTTTCTCGCTTCCCCTCCTTCCCTCCCTCTCCACAGAGCAGGGCCAATTAGAGAACATCCCATGTTTCTTCTTGGCTCAACCAAGACACTCTCCAGGGCTGCTAATTAAACACAAGCCTTCCCCCTTTCTGTCTCTTCCTTCCTTTCTCTCTCTCTCTTACTCTTTCTCCCGGCTCTGTCACCTCTCTCCATCTGCCTCACATCCCCTCTCCATCTCCCACCCCCCTCCCTCCCTGCCAGCAACCTCTTTCCATCAATTTGCTCATGCTTGCCTCTTTTCACAACTCTCGCCTGGCTCTTCATCCCCTGCCCTCTTTGCCTATTTGTCACGGTCGAGGTTTGATATTCACATTGGGACAGTCCTCAGAATCAACCTGTACAAAGCGCTGGACTTGTTATTCTCTTCTGCTGGTGTTAACCATGCGCCCTGTGACCTGGGCCGTGTACACTTTAGGAGAATGTCCAGATCTGACAGTGCTGCTGCCTCTTAACAATGTTCCTCTGCAGCATACTGCAGCCCGCTGTCCGCAGCTGAGCCCGCTGACACTGACAACCCAGCCCTGTTAATGGGTCAGTCATAGTTACTCCCTGTACTCCGGCTTTCTCTTGCCGCCTCATTGTCTCCCCTCTCTCTGTCTCCCTGCACCACTTCCTGTCAGGGCGCAGCATGAAGGAAATATATGCACCTTGATAGAAACATTCACCTGGCTTGGCAACATGTCAGCTATTCCTACAAATCCTGGCAAAGAAAAACAGGAAAATGTCCCAGCCACATTTTCATTCACGGGATTTCATCCAGGAAAACTTGATTAGTCGTAGGTATCATCCAGCCGTGATGTTTATTCCCATTACGTGCATCTATTTGTTCTTTTTTTGGCTGCCATGCAGATTCATGTAACGACCAGGGAGCTAGTTAGCAGTATTTCTTGTTATCTCCAATTTTTTTTTTTTTCCCTTATATCTATACAACTTTGAAGAAAACTTCAGAATACACAAATGCTTTGTTACTGCATCGTTTTCCTCCCCTCGATCACAGGAAATTAGACCCCGTTGAGCACTATTTCGGTGTTAAAGGCTCCCCTGATGGCATCAGTAAAGAGAAAAAATATCTCACAAGCATATCTTTCATTTCCAAGGCAAAATAGGAGCAACAAGAGAATCCTGCCAACTGAAAAAAGAACAGCTTTAGCTGCTCATTCTGAGTCATGTGCTGAAACTAGTGTCTTGTTTTGCACTGAAGGATCTATCAGGGTAATGTTTGAGGATAGACTAGCTCCAGGAAACAGGAAGTATTAGAATACAAAAACAAGGTGGTGTGATCCATCTTCTGCTGCTTATACCCACTGGTTCACATGCAGATGCAGAATTAACATAATGGTGGCCAGCAGCAGGTGTTGCTCCATAGATCCTAGTGTTCATAAGATGGTTGTATCTGCTAGACAAGATTTGGCGAGAAGCTCTTCTGATGGAGTGAACGGGCAGCTTACGTCTCCACAGCCATGCAAGCAGCTTAGAGGATGCACAGTAGTAGAGCCAAAAGCTAATCAGCATGTAAAACATGCTCACAGTGATAATGTTCAAATGCTGATACTAAGAAGTTGTGATGTCTGTCATGATCACAGGCTTTGTTGCACAAATGAGTCATCATATATACCGGGGCGGGGGGGTTTGCGGCCAAACCAGTATTGGTTGGGAGTGGGATTCATCATTGGGATTCAACCACTGGGTACCATGAACTGCTTTAACAAATTTAAAGGCAATCCATCCAAAAGATATTTCACTAAATGCCCAAAATTTCAATCGTCTGGCGCTAAAAGTCAAGGAATCACTGTCAGTATCATAAATACATGAGCACATTTATACTTATTATATATATTTTTTTTTTACAACTGCATCTTTGGTTATCAAAGTTTGCTGCCACTCTTGTCCAGTAGATAAACACATCCAAGAGGACTGGGAGTGCAGGGGGAGTGGAGAGAGAGAGAGAGAAGGAGAGAGAGAGAGAGAGAGAGAGAGAGAGAAGGAGAGAGAAGGAGAGAGAGAGAGAGAGAGAGAGAGAGAGAGAGAGAGAGAGAGAGAGAGAGAGATTGCTTTGCATCTCACTTTGTCAACAATTGATTGATAAGAGGTTTTGTTTTCATGACGCCACCCAGATCAGCCGACTCGCTCGCCCTCCCTTCAATCCCCAGTCCCTGGAGCAAAACTAATCCTAACTAAACTCCCGGGATTCCTCCCAGTTCCCATCCCACTCCGCTCGCTTTCTTACTCCCCCATGTTCTGTCATTCCTGAATTGGCACTAATCCTCCCCCCTTCTCTCTTTTTCATCTCCTCTTTCCTCCCCTTTGTGTTTTTATGATCTGTCGTTACCGGAGCAAAACTAATCTTCCCCCCCTGCTCTTTCTCTTCGTGCTATGGCTGCAGTCCTCCATACGCCAGCTCCCACTTCTTCCCTCTGACACCCAGCTGTTATTCACCTCAGACCATAAATGTATTTACCTCTCTCCCGGCTACAGTGCATCTCTCCTACTCTCCACGGGCAAAGTCGTATTGACAGGTAAGCCTTCGGGGAAAAAAACCGGCTCAGGCGAAATCGTCCGTCATGTATGTGATGGTCCTCCCAGAAACCTCCTACAAATAGGCTTCATCTGACACTTTGTATTCAAAAGCTGTACCAGAAGGAGGAAGATGTACCATGTAATAGCGTTCCTCCACCTTTTCAAAGAGGAGGCGGTGAGAGTGCAGCACGAATAAAAGCAGAAGCAAAGACTTTCTTTTCGCAGAAGTACCTGAAGCCTCGCCGGATTCAGACATCTTCTGACGTCTCTTTCATACACCAAGGAACACTCATGGGGTCCTGTCATGTGCGCACACATATAAATACTCATGTGCTTGTATTGAAAGAGGCCGTACAATTTCCACTTTATCTCAACGTCCACCCAGGAGGAGTGGACGCACGGGGAGAGCGCGAGGCTGTCGGCTCATTCTTCGCGGCTCTGCCTCAAATGCGTATATCTGCTGTGGCCGCATAATTACAGAGTTATCAGAGCCTTTCTTGGGCTCTCGGCTGCCGACAGCATATGAAAAGACCCCAATTAAGCAATTATCTTTAAAGGTAGAGCCTAATTCAGTCATTTGAGCTGCAAAGAAGCATTGAGACGGGACCACAGTGGCTGACAGCAAATTCGGAGAGTGGGGCTGAAAAGGTTGAGGTTCAGATAAAAAAAAAAAAAATGGAAGAGGGCTTGTCAACACGAAACGCTCGGATAAAAGCGAAATGTCACACTCTCTCAGTCCAGGAGAGATAACAGGTTTTCTGCGCATGCTGTGGACGTTCAAGCCACTTTATCGTACATGTCCATTCTTTGTCTTTTCACCACACTGCAGCGCTTCGTAGAAAGTAGTTCAGGTCACTTCAAACCCTGGATGGGCCACTGAGCAGCTGAGGACGTCTTCAGCTCTTTGCGATTTGCTCTAACGACTCAATAATACACCCTGTTCTCCGGCACGGCACCTCCTGGCTCTGCTGTTTAACAGTGGCTAAATGCTGCTCTCATTAGTTCCTCACACTTTCACTCTCCGTCTTTGTCACTCAGGCTGATGTGAGAAGTCCTCCTACTAAACACCGGCCTCTCGCCGTAATGATCCTCACAAATCACCACACCACTCCACACGCACGCCACTCGACGCCCAGTGAATCAGAAGAATAAATTGCTGCAAATGGGCGCGTTTTTACACCCATCTGCCATTTTGGATGTAATGATTAAGGACGCAATAATTTGAACCCTGAAAAATCTCAGCGTTTCACCTCTTTCAGTCGCTCTGCATATTTCTGATGTTACTCTTTTGCTTGAATCTTTTGATTCTGAACTCAGTCGTGCGGAGATGTACTCAGTGAGAAAAACACATTTGCTGCTGTAGTCTGCTTTGTTAGGTCCGGAGCTTTCCGAGCGTCTCTGCGTCTGTATCAATCTCAATTGTCTGCATTATGCCGTTTGTCAATGTGTCTACACTACTGGGGCAAATGGAAGTGATGGACGACTTAACTACCCGTCTTATCGCCTCTCGTGCTTGCGATATATGGAGAAGGTTGTGACAATTACAGTTCGGACTTTTTGGAACTTTCTGGTATCATGCTTCAGTTTTTTATCACTGGTCCAGTGCCCATTCAAAGCCTGTCTGGTTGGAACGGCCTGTGGTAATTCTGTTTGCAGCAAACGTATAAGTGACCTGCAGTAATTGAGCTATGGCTGCAGTAATTACTACATACAGTATGTATAATATACTACATGTTGAAGAGACTGGATGTGTGTACCTTTCACTGCTGGACCTATAGAGCTTGAGCTGTACTGAATCTCCTCCTCAACAACAGAGCTCTAGCTCATTCTAACAATAATCAACACAATGATACCCAGACATATTGTGATGCATTATTCATTTTTGTCTGTGTCTGATTACCCGCTACCATTTGACAACTATCACACCCAAATGTGTTTGGATTATAAGCATCGAGGAGTGAAAAGGGGGAAACGGCTCATCCACTGCCCATCTTTCATGCAGAGAGGGTCTTTTTGCAGCAGCGAGGGAAGGGAGGTAAACATTCCCTGATTCATCGGGGGTGTAGTTCATAAACACTAAGCTCCAGTTTGACACAATGTCTATCCCTCTGGGAGGATAAGTAGTCTCACGAGTGGTCAATAAGTCAGACAGTGCCACATAATCCACGGAAGTAAATGCACGGCGCCGAGGCAATTCATAACGTGTGAGTTGTGCGAGGTCATTTAACTATTTCCATTGATTGCTGTTGTTATTGAAGTGCATTGCTGTCAAGGGGTCAGAATGAAGAGGCTCCCTGAGACTCAACCTGCTGATCGATAGCACAGCCTCCAGGTCCAGACGGCATCTCACACATCAAGGCCATGTGGAAGTCCTGCCCCAGCCCCGCCCCCGCCGGGTCGATACCCTGTGCACAATCACACGCACTCCATTTGCTCCCGACCTCTCATCAACAGGTGCACTTTAATATCCCTCATTTATAAGAGTGAGTCACCGAATCAGCCCACATTGAGTCGCCTTGCTCTACATAAAGAGAGCAGTCAGACGCTTCGACCGCCACTCGCCAGCGCAAGAAATACACTAATGTTTAAAAGACCCGTAAGAAGGATCTGCCAAGGTTGAAAATCAAGATAAAGTGCCCGGTCGATCGCGAACTTGATTCATAACCTTCCTCTCGCGAGGAATATGCGAGTCGGTGCCACAGTCTTTGAGGTGGAATTTCAATTTGAACGAAAGTCCCTTTAAATAGAGTTTCAGGACATAATCCCAAAATACTGTTGGATGATGTCTCCGTCGGCCTTGAGGTGAGCTCCGGGGAGTGATGGAGAGGAAACTGAGTGACTGGAACGCTGTGTCATGTGTTTACAGTGCAGCATTATAAGTACAGGCAGCTGACCCCTGCGGCTCATATCGACAGCCAGTACTGATTTCTTTTCTGCTGTAGGCCCATGTGTGCCGCTAGCAATCCCGACAGGGCGGACTCCTGAAAGAACTGCCAATGTCCACGTCCTTTTCAATAGACAGACTCACGGAACAACTCTCACACAAACACGCCATAAAGTCCAATGAGCGAGTGAGATCAATGCAGCACAGCGCCCCTGCACCAAACACCTTAAAAATCGGTATGGCCAGAGGTGCGAGTCCCTCCTGAGACCAGATCGATGGCTGCCCGGCTGACTCCATTAGAGGCCCCCTTGTTATCAACAGAAGTGATTGGTAGGGGCGGATGAATTAATGGCCGTGGAGGCGCTGCCTCAGCCTATCACCTTGTGTTGTAGGTTTCAGTGGCACTTAGGTGGATGAGATCATATGCGATCTGCGATGGAGAGAGACTGGAGCGTGGATACACCAGCCGGGTCCAGACTCAAATTCTAAACTGACACCCGGGTGCTGTCATCAATTTTTTTACACTGCACGTGCCTGAAATCAGGGAAAACCACCGGCTCAGGTCGGGTTAAGACACAAATGATAAGAATGCTAGTTGGATTCAGGTCGTCATCGCTTAGTTTTCCCTGATTTGGCCAGAAAATGGCATCCAGAGCCGCACTCCAGATCGACTCTGCAGCCGGCACAACCTCAACCATTTTCCACTTTTCTGCAAAATCGGCTGCCGTTTGACGAGCACTCTGATGGCGGTGGGGGGGTCACGTCTGATTAATTGCCTGAACAATCAACAATCTGGCTGTCAAACGCTCAGGTGGATCTTCCCGTAGGTTCCAAACATTTTAGTCGGCTGATTTCACACATGGCTGCTACTAAAACATCTCGTATAAACTGTAGTGAGCTTGGGAATTTTGTTGTGGTTAATTGTGCACGTAAAAAAAGAAAATTGTTGGAAACAGGATCAATAATTTTCATTTTGGAAAAATTAATTTAATTTGTGTTACCAATTGAAATAATAGTTTCAGGTAAAATGGAACAGTTGCAGAATGTCTCAATATACGAGGTCCCTTTTATTGTAATTTGACTTTCTATTCATTATAGAAAAAATAGTAATAATGATTTTTCTTTGGGTTTTATTTCTTCCTTATTGTTGAGGACTAAATCATCATGTTTGACTAAACTTTATTGATCCTGTTACTAGACAAAACTGACCCGAGGTTCAGAGCCAACTTTCAGCCACATCGTTCGGGCGCTCGTTGACTTTCGACTCTTGTTTTTTTTTTCGTGGTTATTCCCTTCTCTCCATTTTATGACACCTCCACGGTTCAATGGCGTTAATGTGATATTAAACACGGCTCCTTGGAAGTTTAATTTATGTCCCCATTTGCTCTTGCAGAACTAATTACCTGTAAAATTGGAAACTGTTAAACACTCGACTGGATGTATGATTATTTTAAATCGTACCTGAGAAAAACAGTATGATTGATTGATTATAACAAAGGTGTGTTAGTCTTACAAGCTATTTCAGACAGTAATTAACGGTGAAAGTTGAGCAATACTTTAAATCTGTAATTACGTAGCTTAAAATAGATTACAAGTTGATTTATTATGTTCTTAGGAGACAGTGACCTGAACAGCCGACTCATATCATGTTTAAATACAGCACTTAATTACAATTATTTTAAACTTGTCTTATCCCGTGAGACATTCGGACACTTACCTATATATTTTTCTCTCTTATAGATCAAAGTACAGAGTATTCGAGTCCATTGAGAAAAACAAGGCAGCCATAGTTAGTTACAACAAGCCGTCACAGCGAGTGACATTCACTCTTCTTTTCGATCATTTTGCATGAGAACACATGTCATGTGAGAACCTCCCAGTGGGGAATTTTCATAGATTGTATTAGAAGTGGAAAGGGGTTATTTTCCACCTTCCTGTCGTCTGTAATGTGCTCAGCAGTGCGCCTCTGCCTCTGGACAGATCCCCACCAGCTTTAATTTAATATACGATGCTCGTTCTTGCCAGATTTGCCCTTGTGGCCCCAAGGTCTCACATCCTGCGTCTCAGTGGCCGGTGGATCATTTCATATTTTCCGTGACAGTATCAGTCTGAGGCAAATCAGTGAATCACATTAACTGAATTATACATTTTTTCCAAAATGTATTATTCAAAGATTAATTTATCACAGGCAGTTTGTTGTTTCACACAATATTAACCTCAGAATGAATCGCCAGGGTTTTGTATACTTTGATAGATTAGGCCAATAAATTATTTGGTGCCCCGTCCGGAGATGTATTTTTAGCACACGGGTCTCTGGACAGTCTAATGGAGCAATTTGGAGCTCTTTGTTCCATCAGCTGTCTTTCAAACAGCCGCTCCCTCTCCTCGCGCACTCTGGATCAAACTTGGCTTCCTTTTAGGAGGCGTCCCGCTGCGCCGGCGACACCAGACGTAAATACCCCCTCTCGCCAGAGCACTCTCCCATCTTTGTCTGACCTTCTTTCTCTCGCCTCTCTCTTATCCCTCTCGCTGACTCTCCCTCATTTCTTTTCCATTCACATCTCTCTCCTACCTGCTCCTGTAAAGACCTTCTGCTCGGCTCGGCTCTCTTTGAATCTCAACTCTTTTTATTCCCGAAATGTAAAACTTTCCTCTTATTTCTCTCCTCTCTGAGCACATCTTCACACCACCATCATTCTCCATCACACTTTCCTCTCACGGCTTTTACTTTGGCTTTATTCATATACATGGTAAAACTCGAATGACACTTTCGGAGATAGAATGTCAATTTCCATTGGCAATATTGAAACGGTTATACAGATCCAAACCATGATTCGATGGCATGTTGCATACATTTACATAATGTAATGCATGTTCTGTGTCCAGACCATTAAACTAACTGTCACATCTCAAAGTCAACAAAATGTAAACTGAGAAGTCTTGTTAGGCTTTCCAGTTTTAAATCTGAAGGGGAAAAAACGAATTTGTGCATTTAGAACATTTTATTCATTAGTAACTTAAAAGAGCATGGTCAAAAAATGTAAGTACATTTTTGGTTTTGTTCTTTGTGTGGATGGAGCGATAGGGGGTGTATTGTTTCTATTGCTTTTATTGTGTTAAGTACTTATCTTCAAAACTGTCACATTAATTGATTGGGGGGGGGGGGATTAGGTAATCTCCTATCAACACTAACCACAGTAGACATCATACTAAAAGGCCAGCAAAGCTCAGGTTAATTCAGACAATAGAATTTGACGTGTAAATATTAAGAAGATGAAAAATGAGACGTCAATACACAAACACACATTCTCCAGCGGGTGCATTTTATTTGAAACTTAAAGAGAATTAATGAGAATTACACATAGAAGTGACCTCAGAGGGATTCAGTTCATTCATTCTGAGACGTTTCACCTCTCAACTATGAGTCTCACCCTTCCTCAGAAGAACTGAAGAACCGTCTTTGATGACCTGGATGACTGAGAAACCTCAGACATGCAAGATATGATCTGGCTCTTGACCATCAGGTTAAATCAATGAGTGGTTGTGAGACCAGTTGTTTGTCATGAGTCCAAACTTAGAGGTGAACAAGTTACCCTCACAGTATGATATAGTATTTCAAAAGGAAGGCAATGATTTCAGAATGAGACCTAAAAGTTATTTCTTATCTTCCAACTCCAATGTGACAGCAACTGGGATGGGAACCAATAATCTCTGGGTAATGTTATTTCCAAAGCTCAACTTTACCAGTGTTGCTACAGTTCCCTCAGAGTTTGACATTTTTACAATGGTGCACATGGGGAGAAACACTCTTCAGTGTCCAAAGGGGGCCATGACCGAGGTGGTAGGACAACCATCAACAATAATATTTTTGTAACCCTTTTAGATTGTGAAACCCCCGTTTGACAGGAGCAATACACAAAATATAAGCAAGCCTTTAAACTAGGTCTCCAAAGTTTAGATTGTTTTCAAGCAAACGTGCCAAATATTCCCAAATTCAACGCATTGATTCTTTGTTCTTTGATTCAACAAAATAAGCCATTTGAAAACTAGAATCTGGCAGCTTCACTATTTCCTTCATTTTATTGGCGAAAAACAATGAATGGATTGTTTAAGACAATAATCAAGATCTTAATCATGTAAATAAGTGAGAGTTTCAGCTCAAACCTCGCCCACACTTGCCCCTTAAACTTGCGGTCATGTGATCTCTGAACACCATTAAACCTCTTTGAAACTGAGCAGTGATATCGGTAATAATATTATAAGCGACGAATGCTGACTGGTAGATATTCAATAGAAGGTCATCGCCCTGATAAACTGGTTCAGCGTCTTGCTGCACCAAGCTATTCTGTAAATACTGTTCCAGATTCAGGTTTGTTTACCTTGAGGATTCCTATAGGAACCAAAATTCCAGCACAATTCATAAGATTCTTCTGGCAGATGCTCAATCAATTTCTTTTCTTATTCCACCTTAAGGCGTCTTTCTCTGCCCGAGGCACAGATCTCTGGATCTCTGCAGGAAACTCAGATTGCTGACCATCACAGACTTGTGATTATACCTGGGCAACGTTTTCCAGAAATTGTCAAGAAACCTCCCAGTGACTTGCAGATTATTTTCTTTCCTCCATTACCAATGACTTTCCAAAGTTGTGTGGATAATATCTACGATGCCGACTGTAGCAACGAGCTGTTTGCAGCGCTTCGGTCTGAATGCATGTGGGACACAGACTAACAGATAAAGATCAGAGCAGCAAAGCATCACAGAAATGTGACAAATAGAAGCTGCTGATTCTGTTGTAATAACAGTCAGCGAGCAGCCTCTGTGTTTACATTGTGATCAATGCAGCATATATGAAAAAACTGAAAAAAAGAGCCAGTTGAATTAATGTAGTATCCCTGTTTATGATAGTTGTGCTGCACTGCCCTCCACAGTCCGATGTGTGAAACTGCATCACAGCAGAGCCGTCGTTGAGGCTCCGTTTGTCACATCCTGCTCTTTGGAGAATTTCATTATTGAGTTGAATCTGTGATGGATTCATTTAGTCTCAATTTGATTATTATGCACTGACGAGGAGAATTAAGTCTAATGAAACTCAGCAGGATGATAAATAAGAAATATCCTTTGATTTTAATTTAATATGAACAGAAAAGACGACAACAATCCCTTCCAGGGTTTGGCTGGTTAAATGAAAACAACTGATGGCTCAACATTTGTGTAACAAGGTCATTTTCAATATACAAGGATTTCGTCATGACTGCTGTCATATTTCTGTTAGTTCAGGATTTAAAATTCTTACAAGGGAATAGACTGCTTTTTATCAGAGGCTCTTAGAGACGAAAAGTTAATTTAGGAAGAGCTGAATCCTCTTAAAATGAACAACAAATCCTCTGAATGATCCGCTCTGTTCATTAAAACCTCTGTTCAGCAATAATCCACAGCATGTATAAATGCTAAATGGGCAGCAGATGCTGCGTCTGCCTCTCCCATTATGACATCCCAGTGTAACGACTCCCATTCAGTAAAATATTTTGTCCATTGCGCTCACAAAGACGTTTACCCGTAAACGAGACCCAGATTACACATGGAGGAATAGGAATTGAATTACAGGCGACTAATAAGTAAAACAAGAGTCCGGTCACAGTGCCAGACAACAGATGCCGTATCGCTGGGCCACTGGAAAACCACCAACTGTACACACCATAATATCACATATTCACAGTGTGCCATCTGGCCCACACGCCTGCACATTTTGTCAGATCACAGCTTTGCAGCAGCAGGGCTCATCCCATTATACTACAATAGGTAGAGTGAGGAAACGTGTCCCAACACCCAGTTATCATACACATGGAAACTTTACAGCAGTTAGAGCCGCCACTTATTCCTCTAACACGCGTTGAGACAAACAGAAGCTTTGAATTTACTGGAAGTCGTCTACAGAAAACCATGTCAGTGTACATATATAACAGGGCTCATGCAGGTTTCAATAACCTTTTAATATAATTATAATAAATGGAATCCTAGATTAATGTCAAATTCAACTGATATGAATGAATATCAGAGCCCCAGAATTACACTTCCCCATAATTGAATATGCAGTGAGGGAGTAAAGAATAAGCCTGAAATGCCACGTTATCCCTCAAACTGCAGGCAGAGGCAGGGGAGTAGGTATCGAGTCCTTCCCACAGCTAGGCTCAGTGTAATCAGGTCAATTAAGATCCAGTGTTTGTAGACTCATTTCCATGTGCGTCTTTGTTTTCAGTTTTACAGCGTTGCAATAACTGGATCGTTGAGAACGAATGCAACCAAAACAGCTCTCGTGGAAAACTCATTTTAAAACATGATTAAAGTAGACTCAACATAATATAAAAACCTATGATGAGGTTTAAATAGATTTTTTGAGCGGTATAAGCATAAAGATGTTAAAATAAGCCTGATGGATTTCCCTGTGCTTTTGTGGGTTAAGATTAAGATGCAGTTATTTGTCCCAAACACATGCAGAGACATGCACACTCATGCAGATAGGGAAATTTAACCTCTGCTTTTGACCCATCTGGTGCAGGACACACAGAGCAGTGAGCGACCATGTACGGCGCTCGGGGAGCAGATGTTGGGGGAGTAAGGTGCCTTGCTCAGGGGCACTAGATAAGGTAGGGAGACTCTTTGGACAGATCAATCCAGATTCGTCTTTTGTTGTCTCTCCGTGGAGTCGAACCAGAGACCTTTTCTTCCCATAGTCTAAGTTTCTGCCACTAGTCCACCACCTCTCCTAAGATGTGCATATTTGCCTTGTGCACATCACATTTGCATGAAATGAAAGCCATACAACAATGTGACACGTTTCAACTGGCGGAGGAGGTGCACGTCATTGTCTTTTTGGTTTTGAAACGTCTGGTGTGAAACCGTTACGTGCAGTTAACAGGTGGTTTGTCGTCGACTGTTGGAAAGGACATTAAAATCACCTGATGCTGCCCAAATGTGAGCTTCCTTTATTTTACATATGACAGACAGGAAACAGATGAGAAATAAGAGCGTAGTCAGACGAAGTTCGTGCTGTTTTCTGGTTGATTTTTTTTTTTTTTTTTTTACCAAAACAAGACATGATTGGATAAAAGCTAAGTGAGTAAAGTGAAGATATGTATAGATATTCCAGCGCCGACTATTCAAAGAATATGTAGCAAAAACAGACAAGTACATTTTTTTTCCTTTCTCATTTCAATGCAGCTGCAACATGTTACAATGCAAAGTGAGGCATGATCATCTCTACACTTCATCTGTAGTAATCCAGTAGTCTGGTGTTAACAGACCGGGTCATTCTGCTTCATACACATTAAATCCAAAGTTATCAGATTTCAGTTGTTTCAGAGAATACATCATGACTTTCCTCATATATAGATTTTATGACCCTGAAAGAGAAAAGCAGCTCTTTTGACTGCACGTGTCTCAGACTCAACAAAATGTACAACGTCAGTGAAGAACTTTAAGGCAAAAATCCTCACGGCAGCAGAGCAGCTCAGTGAGTGGAAGTAAGGCATCGACAGATCAGTACTTACAGGCGGGTGAAAGTATTCAAAAGGAGGAATGTCACAGACAAAGTGCCTCAAACGATATCATACAACACCAGACAAATAAATGCGGCAGCCTTTCCAACATCAGTGATCTCCACTTATTCTATAAGAGCATTGTATGGTTGTTTGCCATGAGAGCCGCCAACTGCCGGTATCTTTTCTTTTTAAGTATTTCTTACGAGTCGACCAGCGTATCCACCCAGTAGCAGTGAACTCCAAATACTGTCGAGACACACGTCTGTACTTAGGAGATTTTAAAGGTTTACATTTATTTCAGAGTTGTCAAAACATTCATAAATACCGAGCAGCTCACTAGTGCCATCACCCATCAACAAAAGTGTGTTTTTCATAGGCCTCAATCTGTTGAACGCTCTTCCGGAAAAAGTGATCAGAACTAGTTTCTAGGTGACAACTATATATTCAGCCTTTCATGTGTATTACAAATTGTTAAATGCTGATTGACAGCGTCATTTAAACGGAGCAGCAATATGTAAAACCCCAGTTTGACATTTCAAAGATGAGTGAAACTGAATTTAGGATCCAACTTTCCTACCTGGCTTGTGCTGTGACCGGAGCTTTACCCAGAATGTACTCTGTTAGAATAACTTACATGCTTGATTCCCCACATCTTTTAACAATTGTTCTAAAAAGCTCAAATGTCCAGGCAGGTTTGGCAAGTTGGACAGACAGATTCAGTCAAAGGGACAGTGTTGGCTGATCTGAATGGTTCAGGCAAACAGTGTGTTGCTGTTAACACGTGCAAAAGTCTTTTCCCCCACGAGAATGGTGATGATTTTGTTCCTTCAAGGCAAACTCCGTTCCACAACCATTGTTCATAAGTGTGAAAGTCCTTATCCAGGTCCACCGTGATCAGGCCCCCATTACAAGTCACCTACCACAAGAGACCTTGGTAGTCTGACAGCATGATCCCTATTTTGATGCGTTGATGAGTAGCACTTAAGTGGGGCTGATCTTCTTTGAACCCAGAGCATCGCTCACTTATGCCTTTTGGTTGGGCAGAGGGCGCCGGAACAGCAAGATGTGCGGCTCTGGAGGCGGAAGAAAAGAGAGAGGCAATATGTCAGCAGAGATAATCATACTTGAACATCTGTGATGCTTTCTCAGTGGGGAAACTCGACTCTTGGAACATCCAGTACACCGTTTTAGGTTTTAATGGAAGGTGTGACTTTACATCTGTTGTCCATATGCTTGTGGGCACCAAACCTATTCAAATGTTAACTAATAACTGACACACCTCTTCAACAAGGTGTAAAAGTGCACGTTTGAATGCAAGACACCCGACAAGTCATTAAAGGATTTATTTTTTTATAAAACAAAAAAGCCAATCATTTGCTCAGCTGATCAAACCAGACAAAATAGTCCTCCAGCCAAAATGACAAGTATAAATAGCCAAGTTGGGTTCTTGGAACTGTGGCATTCATTTTCCCCTTTTTTCCTGAGTAGCCTAAAGATAAGTTGAATAAAAAACACATTATTAAAAATTAATGAATAGCTTTAGTCTTCTATACTGTGTCATGTGCCTAGTTTCAATTTATAATTAGTCAACTATATCTCTAAGAACATACAAAAACATTGTATAGATATGTGACAGTAGAAGAAACTTTAACCCTGTGTCATCCTTTACTTTGGTAAAGATTCAAATCCATTTTCACATATTATTGGAGCCAATAACCTAGTAACAGCTCATTTATTACAGTATTATACTTTAAGGAAAATATAATAAAACCCTTTCAATCCTACAGCTTCAGATTACAGTTTGGCCCCTTCAGGTCTCTGTTATGTTAATGTTGTAACTTGTACAAACTTTAGTGCAAAACAAATCCCAATGATATTTACTAACAAAAACTTGATGTCTGCTTCTAGCTCCAGAATTATAATAACATCTTTATAGCACCTTTTTAAAACACAGTAACCAGGTGCTCTATACGTGTAAAATGTGATGCAGACAATGGGAGGCCGAAAATGTGAAATTAAGACAGTCCATGTCCCTAAATACAATCAAATCACTAATAGAAGTTAAAAATACACTAATATCAGGGTTAGGAAAAAGCGAACCTGTAAAAATATGTCTTTAAGGCATTTAGAAATACATTTTCTCCAGGAGATTGTTCCAAAGCATGGGGGCCCTGACAGGAAATGCGGCCGGTCAAAAGTTGACCAACAAAATCAGGTTCATATCTACATGGGATATTTAGGAACGCTTTTTATTCCTGGTACATCTTCAGCTAGGTTGTTATGATGCGCTCGGTGTCCCAGCATCGAGAGGACATACCTGGCTGGTGAATCATGTAGTGCACCCATCCTTGGCTCTGCTGGACACCAAGGTTCCTCCACTCGGTCTCAGACATCAAGTGGGTTTTGGGAACACGCTTTGCGATGTCTTTGGGCAGCATTACATGTCTGTGGATGGATCACACAGATGTTTAACATGAATGTAAAAGCAGTGGATCATTAACCATGACAGTTTCAGTACAATGTTACCTCGGATGTACTTATATTTGTTGTGGAATAACAGTGAAGCACAGACACAGATAAAGTACATGTGGTACTCACCTGTACTCATATTTCTCATCGTCGTACTTGTCCGAGTAGTAGATCTGTTTGTAAGACATGATGGAATCTGGTGGAGAAGTTGTATTCAGTGTTAGTCAACAATCACAGTCACACGAGTAAAACACATTAGCTACACACTTTAGCGTGGAGCGTGACAGCGAGCTCCAGGTCGTCATGCTAGGCGAGTCGTGCTAAGCTAACGTCGCTAAAGTTAGCCCGAGAAGAACGAGAGTTTTTATCTCGTGACAACTTCGGCGGGTGTAAACAGTTGAATCGGACGTTTTCCGCGGACACGTGTGTGGAGAAGTTACCTGGTGAGTTGACAGCTTCTCCCGACGCGGTTACAGCGAAGTTATTCCAGCTTTTTGACGCGCTGCAGATGCGGGACGTTTCCGCCTCCTTTGTTTCCCTCTCGAATGTCGGCGAGCCCGCTTCTCACCGTTCAAATACACTCTGCCTCACCCCATTGGCCAATGGAAGTGAGACGCTCTCCTGCTATTGGTCAGTTTGGTCCGTCGCAGGAAATTTACCTCATCGCCACACCGCCATGCGATTGGCTGGAGGAAACATGCACAGGTTTTTTGGTATGGAGCCACGAGGCCAAATTCGAATAGGACACATTTTAATGTTATTGCACCAGTTACACAGATAGATGGATAAACAGACACAGAGAGAGAGAGACAGACAAACAGAGAGAGAAAGAGACAGCCAGGCCTACATATAGATAAACAGACAGACAAAGAGAGAGAGAGAGAGAGAGAGAGAGAGAGAGAGAGAGGTAGAGAGAGAGAGAGAGAGAGAGAGAGAGAGAGAGAGAGCTAGAGAGAGAGAGAGAGAGAGAGAGAAAGAGAAAAAGGGACAGACAAACAGAGAGAGAAACAGACAGAGAGGTGGATAGGTACACAGACACACAGGCAGAGAGAGAAAGAGACAGACAGATAGATAAGCAGACAAACAGAGAGAGAGAGACAGAAACAGACTGAGAGATGGATAGATAAACAGACAGACAGGGAGAGAGAGAGA
Source organism: Platichthys flesus (assembly GCF_949316205.1). NCBI lineage: Eukaryota > Metazoa > Chordata > Actinopteri > Pleuronectiformes > Pleuronectidae > Platichthys > Platichthys flesus. The sequence continues at coordinate 6,167,763 of NC_084961.1, forward strand.
GAGAGAGAGATACTTTAGATAGATTGACATGAAAAACCAGCACAAGTGTGCACTAGATTTGCATTTAAAGACAATGTAAGGAGGTATGTAGGAACATGACATTCAAAATACAATATGTATATTACATGTGCAAATTCACAGTTATTGCAGCTATTGTGAGCTGAGAGTTTCGTTGTGGGGAGGAACATTATATCAGGGTTTTGAGAGTTCACCTTTCAACAGAGGTGAAGAGTTGTAGAGTGTAATTGTTATTGAAAGTTTTAAACAAAAGTTAGTGTCATGTTGATTCATTTTGACCTCAGGCATTTTCCTTGTTGCAACACCTAGTCTGCAACACTATAAGGTCTTACCTTATTTTTGAATTTCAGTATATTAACCTGATAAAACTAGACTATATTTATTTATTTATTCATTTTTCAACTTGGCTATTTATTGATTTTAGTTGAATAGTGTTGTCACTTATATTTAAAAGAAAATAACAGACTGAAAGATTATTGTTAAGCGCATCATTTTAATGGCAGTGATTTGTGTGGGTTGTCATTTCATACATGTGGAGACATGAGTGTATTCACCCCTCAAGCGCCTGTAAAAAAAGTTGTTGGGCACCTCTAGACCTCCATCATGACAGTTTTAGTTATTGAACATGGGGCTCTTGGGGCCCCAGCGAAGTTGCCTGCTCTACCTCTGATGCTGTCAACTAATCCAGTCATGTGCGGACATGTAGGTTTCAAATTCCAAGGTTTATTTGTCATAAGCAGTTAACACATGGTAGACAGTACAATGTGAGGCTGTTGGACTAGAAGAAACCACTCAGCTTAGCAATGCAATAGTTAAATTAAAATCAAGGCAAGGTAAAAAGAGCTTACTATAACCAAAAAAGTCAAATACAATACAATTCAAAACTCAAGGTGCCGTGTGACAATCGCTGCAAAAGAAGCAACAACTTGAACTGTATTAAGTGGGTGTGGATAGTAAATGCACATGTGCATGTACAGTTATTATGTCTCAGCTGTTTGTCCAAAGAAAGTGCAAACAGGCAGGAAACAGTTGGTTGTTCATCTTGTGAGTTTAGGAACACGGTGGCCTGAAGGTAAAGAAACGCGTACATGTGACTATCAAAGAACAGACTAATAATAGAGAAGGAGTCAGATGATGAAATGGACGTCCTCATAGGAGCAACAGGAGCGGAGGGGATGTCCATGTGGTAAAGTCCCTCAGTGTAAATATAACTCTGCAGACGTGTCAGTGTGTGGCTGGTGCAGGCTGCCTCTCCCTGCAGTATATATATATAACATGTGTGTCTGTGTGTGTCTGTGTTCATGGGTCACACATGAAGCTGCATTATCAACACACGCAGGCCTCCGTCACCTGCAGCTGTCAATCAACCAGAGCCTTGGTCTCTTTACCCTGACGCGACACTTCTCCCCCGATTGGTCCAGCCTCGCTGCGGGGGCGGGCGCCGCGGGGGCTTCGCCGGGCTCCCATTGGACGAGACGGCGCATTGGTCGACGTGACGCAGCGTGGAATTCCCAAAGTTCCCAAGTTCAGCGGAAGAGAGAAGCGGAGAAATAACCCAAACAAGAGAGAGGCGACGCGGAGGAAAACAGAGGCGAAGCAGCTCCGGTAAATAGAACCGTGTGTGTGTGTTGTTCATGTGACGCGAGGGGGAGCGGGTGTTTGTTTCGGGGTCGAGGTGGCGGCGGGGGCCCGAGTGGCAACGCGGAAGAGTGGGAGTGGGAGATCGAGCCCCGTCCACCATCCTTTGTTTACCATCACGTCTCAGCTTTGAACAACCACAGACCATCATATCTGACCCTTCTCGCTGCAGCCGGACACACGAGCGTCAGGTGAGTGAGCCTCGTCCCCGCATCACGGGGCTTCTCGCCATGTTTTGGTGGTTTGAGCGAACAACGGGACTCTGGATCAATGGAGGATCCCTTTTGTGGGCTGGAAGTGAATGTGATCAGCTGGTGTCTGGTTCAATCCGACTGGAGCTGCTGTGTAACTGCGCAGCTCGATCGTGTGGGCGCCACCATATTGTTGCATAACACAGGCAATCTGCTCCTAATTCCGTGGGTGAGACGATTCAGCTGCCAAATTGTCCCTCGAATGCATAATCCCTTCCTCCTAGACTGTCTTCTATGTAACAACCAGCAACATACTGCAGGTGAGAAGACATAATGTGACTGTCGCGTGTAAGACAATGCATATGCTGCTTGTTGTGTCTATGATAACCCAGCTATTGTCAGATTAATGCATGCAGGAGATAGTTGTGTTCCCAACAATGCATGTGTCGTATGCATCAGGCGTGTTCACCATGTCTCTGTCTGCAGAATATCACTGAGCCGAATCTGCAACCGTGCTGTGCCGAAGTGAGCCTGCAGGCGGCGATGTCTGACCACAGCAGCAGCACAGGCAGCAGCGCGTCCTCCACCAACAGCTGGACGCTCCTCTCCCCCGAGGTAAGACCCCAGATCCAGGGCACACATCAGGGGGGGAAGTGTCTGGAGATCCTTGGGTCTGGATGTAACTGTGGAGCGTTGGTTGTAGGACCCTCTCTCGTGGAACATGTCTGAACCTGCAGCCTTGAGACGCCCACGCTGATGACATCACACAGCCCAAGTTGTGGCCAATTGATTAGACCCTGTCTAGGTCCAATGTACAATCATGATATGTGTGTGTATTCATTAATCTGAAAGCCACTGACTTCTTTTTTTTTTTTGTTAATTTATGGTGTGTGTGTTTAATCAAATGATTCAGGACAAATTTATGATATTAACCAAAGATCATCCTGAGAATATAAATTAAATGACATGAATTTAACGTCTACCCTCATGGTGGTTATAATGCTCAGTTTTTGTTGTAATATGTGGTGCGGTCGATTTTTGTTCCATTTTTGAGAGTAAAGGAATCAACGAGAAACATTTTAATCCGTTAATATGAGTGAATATTACTTCACAATGTAGAAATATATAGGAGCATGTATAACGTTTCATTGGACAATAAGTCAAACAAACTGTAGTTTGTAGCAGAAGTTGACAATAATCTGATTACCTATCATTAATCAAGACAACAACATGACACGTCACAAGGTACAAAATAAAACTGTGATCTACTAGAATTATCACTACATCCCTCAGTCCGGGCATTTATGTGCGTAGACGAGCTCGCGACCTTTTAACGGTTGTGCTGGTAAATGTCAAGGTCAGCATTGCCAATACGTGTGTACTATAGGTGTTAATGTTAATGCTTGTACGAAGCCTGACCTTTTTGGGTCGTCTTTCTCCACAGGATGCTGCTGTTGAGAATGTCGGGCCAGTGGACGACGGCACCGAGAGCCTGGGCGACGTCGCCAGTCTGTCCGAGGAGCTGGCAGGTAACTGACAGCGAACAGAGCTGGAGCCAGATCTGCGGTTCATGGGTTGTGACATCATGCATTTCATATTATAGCCTGACACTGTGTTGATCTTGGTTCAGGAGCCGCTGTGGAGTTCCGACCAATTGACATTCTGGTCGAGACTGTCCTGTCAGAGGAAGGCCATCAGGTTAGTACACAATAAACAACATAATAATCTTATACAGTACAGATGTTAATTCGTTTTTTTATTATCATGCCAATACCCAAACATGTATCAAGAACATATCCTAGCACAGAGCACATTTGCATATACAATTGTGAGTTTTATTTCCCCTCGTGTAAATTCTTGTTTGATTGGGAAATCTGACCTCATTTACATACTTACTCCCCAGCATATTGTAACTGCAGTGGAGTTTTAAAAGACGAGCACAGGCCAGATCTTTAATATAATTACATTGGAACTCAGTGGAGCGTTTATCTCCACCAAAGCCCAGTAGTCCTCTTAAGTTCAATCAAGCCACACTAATTTAAACGTATTTATAGAAACCAGTCTAATGGAATGTTTTCAGCCATGCTCGGTGCTCAATTGAGTGTGATGCTCGATCAAATGCTGGTTTTTAACTTGGTTAACTCTCCCAGGCGTATATGCAACTGCCTAGGTTCAATATACATTCAACACTTGAGAACTTTTCTCTTGAAATTGTCACTTGGAGCAACATAGGAAACCATTAAATGAGAGACAGGTACACAAAAAACTAAATCATATGACTTTATTGCAGAATAGACACCTTGGTGGCAACAAATGTCTCTCTCTCTACTTGTAGGTTTGTCAGGAGACGTCTCCAGAGTCCAGTGAAGGTCCCATCCCTTCTAGTCCGGTCCAGATGAGTCCTCTTCCACACGACCCCCTGGACCCCCTCCCAGACCTCGACATGGAGAGCCAGGCTCCAGTTATTCATGAGATTGACACCAGCTCGCCCTGCAGTGACAATGAACTCCTCGGAGCCACACCCTTTGTCACCAGCATGGATATGGAGGCTCAACTTGATATTATTGCTGCTGAACTACCCCCATCTGAGTTTGAGGAGTCCTGCTCTGCTGCCGTGACGGATCTCCCCGTCTCTGCAAACCCAGCGTTTGACACGCCTGCTGATGTAGAGCAGGATCTTGTGAGCCCCGCTGAGGAGAGTCCGGACTTCGAAGTTGAACCTGAGGTTAAAGTTGCCACAGAGACCATCACAGCCATCAATCCTCCCTCTCATGTCCATGCTGATGTTAGCTTTGCTCCAGTAAGCACGGAGCTGCCAAGCCCTGCCCCAGAGAGCCTGGTGCCAGAGGACACCATCGATGAAAGTCCTGCACCAGAGACTGTTGGTTCTGTAGAGGCAGAGGAGCCCGTCGATGAAAGTCCTGCACCAGAGACTGTTGGTTCAGTGGAGGAAGAGGAGGAGGCCGCTGTAGAGGAAGAGGCAACAGAGACGTGGGAGACAGGGGAGCAGGAGGGAGGAGAAGAAGAGGAAGAAGATGGTACAGAATGGATGTTGCATGAAAGATATGTCAAGGCTAGAATAACCTGAGGGCTTTGTGTACAGTTTGTCCATGCTGGAATATCTGTGTTTGCTGTGGGATACTTTTAAACACTAGCTAATGTAAAAAACATGCACAATATGAAACCAGATTGTGACTCCGGGATTCAAGTCCAAGTAACAAAGCCGGGCTCATCTTAAGGTCGATGACACGTCAGTTCATTGTGTAGTTTACGAAGTGATATAAACAATTTATATGATGTTTGGTTCCATCTCTGTAAACCAGCTGCCACACAGAGAACATGGGGCCTTCATTTGAGAGATGAAATGAGTCTTCATGAAGATTTGATTAGCGTGTTTCTTCTCTGTGTCACACCAACAGCTGGAGAGAGATTTATCTGTATTACAGAGAGGCATACACCCAGCTCAGAAAATAAGAAACTCCCATGCATGAAATTACTGTTGTTGTAATTTAGGGGCTAAATGTCATCCGCATCCACGAGCAGCACTAGCTTTTTTTCTTTTTTACACAGCGCTTACACACTGTTGAATTTTACAGCACTTGTGTTCACGTATGTCTGAGTGTTTTGTGTGAGACAGTCTGTCTGTAGATAATTATGATTTTGGAAATAAATCTAGTTTTTCTTCTGCTGCTGCTAAATACGTGGAGATGATTTGCTGAAGTCACTCATTGCTTCCTCTTTGTCATGTTCCTACTTTCCTCAGAGCCGTCCACTAGTTTTGGCGACACAAGCAGCTTCGATGATGGCGTGAGGAGGAGGAACATCCCGACGTTTGAGGGGCCGAGGTCAAGAACGTCAGACGAGGACGACGAGGACGAGGAAGTGGAGTTCAAGCTGCCTGTGAAGGAGGAGAAGCCATGGTTGTCCATGAACAAGTGCATTGTGGGAGCCCTGATCCTGCTCTTTTTAGGTTCCCTCTTCCTCTCAGGTGAGTTCCTCTTACATACAACAAAGCTTGCCATTGTGTTTCTGCTTTTATGGTCAGATAAAGGGAAAGTTGCTACCGCATCAACAATAAAAACACATGATTGTGATATTTATTACCCAGTCTCTTTTATTGCACAAATCTCTTACTACCTAACCCTTTATAATGCTTCTTGACAGTTTTGACTTTCTGTGTATCACCTGCTTGTACCTGCTGCAAGAGATTTGACAGTGTTAGGATTTATTGTAATACATTTTTTATCAGATTAACTTTTTTGACAATGCCAGTCTTTAAAAAATACATGAGCATGTGTTCAGCAGCGGTACGGTGTCTGTTCTCAGACCTTGTTGACTAAAATGAACCTTGTCAACAGGTTTGCCCTCTGACCTGGATTATGGTACGTCCAGTACTAGATTAGTCAGCAGTGTAAGCTTCTGCACCAGCTGGCTGATACTCAGTAGCTTCTCCGAGCACTTATCCTGCCTAACACTTCATGCAGTGGTTAATAACGCGTGTTGCTAACTGTACCACAACACACCCTGTCACTTTGGAAGTGCTCAGTGGATGATAAGAGTGATTAAATTGAGGTGCAGGCCATTAGCTTGGTAAAGTAAACTATCACACCATTCAAAAGTAATTTCAAATAATCGGTCTAAATAAATAGTTTCTGTTTAGCTTTGGCCTGGCCTCAGAAAATGCATGTCACAACAAAAGAAGCTCATGTTGCTGTACGACTGCCTGGAAGCTGTGTCAGTAAGTCAGTCTGTTGTCAGACTTGTGTGAAAGATGTGTTTTCTTATCTGACAGGTGACTTTGACGCCTCTGACCTGAGCGATGGAGAACAAAGCCAGGTCTGTTCCACTGTCTCTCTTTCCATTTACTCAACCTCAGTGTTATGTGCTGTCCGTGTGTGTCCACACAGTGAGGCCTTCAAGGAAAACCCACAACTTTCAGACAAATGATCAGATAAAAAAAGACGGGATTATTTGTGAAATATTTGTATTATTCATTTGCCAATAATTTTCCATCCAGGACTGGCTTAGCGGTGATCCACAGGATATGAAAGAGTTATTGGATAAACTGACACAGGAAAACCAACACATTGCTCTGCTAGAGGCTCAACTGCAGGTCAGTGTTCAGTCATATTCATGCAAATGATGTTGTTCTATGTGGCCAAGATGTCTCAATGCGTGGCCATATATATACACGTATATGTGGCATGTTTACATTTAATACTTGTCCAAATTGTGTCCAACCTGGATGTGATTAAGCGTCTATTTTGGTTTCTCTTTCAGTCTCAGAAAGACGAAATGGACTCGGCACTTAAATCAGTGTCAGAAAGCGGAGATGAGCAAGGTAAAGCAAATCTGGAACAAGAAAATGCAAATTTGAAGGAGGAGCTGTCGTCTCTGCCAGAACTGAAGAAAGAGCTGGAGAGTCTGAGGTCCAGAGTGACAGAACTCAACCAGCTCACAGGTATGATGTGAAGTAAATCAAGTGATTTAATCGTCTTTTTTCCGCTGCATTTATAAGATATTTGATATTTATTGAAATGAAAATGCAAAAAGGAGGAAAAAACTGTTCTCAGTGATATTTTTGTTCAATTTAAATTTAATAACTTGTACTTACTTTCAGTTGATCAAAAAATGCCTCCAGCGACTCCTGGTCCATCTCCTCAGCCCGGTGTCAAAGATGGTCAGAGTGACCGGAAAGCAGCTGAGCCCGAGAGGAGAAAGGAAAAGAACGAGGGAGGCAAGCTGAAGCAGGAACTCCAGAGACAGAAGGTGCTTTTGGAGGAGAGCAGGAAGAGACTGGAGGGGATGAAAAAACATGGCGGCAGCAGGAAGCGCGTCACCGACAGTTTGGAGGAGATCCAGAAGAAGCTCTCTGAACAAGTCGAGAGGTGGGGGAAGAAGAAGCCACAGGATTCCAAATGGAAAGGGAAAAAAGGTAAAAACATCGAGCGGGACCACTGGAAGAAGGAAGAAAAGAAGGAGTGGAGAGGAGAGAAAGAGTGGAAGCACGGCAAAGAGGGCGGATGGAAGGAGAAAGACGAGAAGAGGAAGGAGGAGTGGAAGCCTCAGAAGCAAAACTCGCACAAAGAGGCCTGGAGGAAGCACCAGGACGAGTGGGAGAAGAAGAAGGAAGAGCGCAGAGTGGACAGAGAAGACAGGAGGAAGGAGAAGCCGTGGCACACCCAGCCGAGTAAAAAATCCCACAACCATAACCACCATAATCCTCAGCATCAGCATCAACAGCCCCCCCAGACTCACCAGTACAACCAAAACGAATTCTGGAGAGACCAGGAGCAGAAGCTCAGACGAAACTTCAAACCCCAGCTGGGCTGCACCTCTGTGGACAACTGCGCCAGCAAGGAGGGGCTCTACGCCGTGGAGCTGCCCGAGTTCGAGGAACTGCTGGAGGGCTACTTGAGCAAGCTCGAAGAGTCTGTGCCCGAGAACAAGGACAAGATTCGGAAGCTGACCGCGGAGTTCTTCGAGGACGGCGTGTTTGTCCACGACAGGGTTCGTTTCAGCGACTTCGCTGAGGACGTAGCGGACGTTCTGGAGGACATGGTGGACGTCCTGGAAGGCGGCGGCCAGAAGGACAATGACTCCTTGGAGGAGGAGATGGAGGAGTTTGAACGAGAAGCCCTCTGGAAGTTTGCCGCCACAGCTTGAATTGAGTGTCGTTTGGGAAAAGAACACTAGGATGCAGCACAAGTGGTGGTTTGGTAGGACTTCTCTCGCCTGCCCTCTCCTCTTCAGAGCTGTAATTGTAGTAGCTTCTGGCGTAGAGTGGGTGTGCCTCTCATAAATGTGACCCTCCGAGTCTTTAATTATACGGTAGACTCAAACGTGTCATTCTGGACTTAGGTGTTGTCAGCTACCTCCGTCAGGTCTTGCTTTCCTAAGTCTTTCAGTCACGTGTTGTGTGGGTTTTCCTCTGCTATATAGTGTTTTCTCAGTAACTAGTGCATGTTGCAGCTCATAATGTAAATTCAAACTGAAAATATTCACATCAGACTAAAACCTAGGGTTGAAAGGAGATGGTATTTGCAATTAATTCTGTTCAGCACCAGTGGAAAAGGGTTGAATCTATTCATGCAGTTCATATCATATTAGATGAGTTGTCAAGAACAGAAGGTCGTGTTAAATTGACCCTGAAATGTGACGTTCTCTCCCTTATCAAGTGATCTCTGCTCCAAACGGGTTCAAACATAGGCTCGGAGGTTTTGTGTTGATACTTTCTGTGTGTAGTCAAGTTGGGCGTAACTGTTTGATCCCAGAGGATAAGATCCCGGTTCTCTCAGTGATAGGAATAAGATCAAGTCAGACCTGTTTTGTGAGAGTAGCAGACAGCACACAGACACACAGACACACAGACACACAGACACACAGACACACAGACACACAGACACACACACACACACACACACACACACACACACACACACACACACACACATACACACACACACACACACATACAAAGAGCACTGTTTTAGAGCCCCAAGTGTTTGCCCTCTAGATTTTGTGGAGGTTTTTCCAACTTCCAACTGCCAGTTGACAGCAGATGTGTGGGAAAACCAGGAACCAGTTTGTGAAGCTGCTCGAGGAAAACAGCAATAGGACAAACCGATTTAGAAATGTACACCCACGGGTGAAGTGAAGTCTGCTTAACCGCTTGAGCACTTTTCCCAAACATTCATATTTACAGCTACGTTTTTTATTTCTCACGATTTACATTTCATATACTTGTTTTCATTTAGTCCACAGGTTTTCTTTAATACTCTCTTTGCAATGTAGCCATGAGGACGTCCATCCCAAGATCTGTTACAGTATTTTAATTTCCTTTTCCTATGTTTGTTGATGCAAATTGCCATTTAGTCAAAAGAAAATGAAGGAAGCTGCTACATTTTATTTTGAATGAGTTGAATAAACGTGGCAAAGGTAGAAGAATGGTACACAACATTGTCTATAAGGTATCGTAGCATTATGCTTTAACAGAAATATTTCTTTTTCTTTCGTAGTAATGTTTGATTTCCTGAAAGTTTCCCTCTTGAGTGGGATGTGAAGTGAAAAGCGACAGATTGTGATTGTTATGTCTAATTTCTCGGCTATTTTTTTAGATTAAAGGAAGCTTTGAAGAGTAAAATGTTTATTTATTCTGTCAACTACACTGCAACACTTTTCCTTATTCGACAGAATCGCCACACTCTGTTGCAGATCACAAACTTTTAATGTGAAAATGTTGACGTTTTCCTTTTAGTTTACAGAAGTTTAGTTTGCCAGCTACTGCGTATGTGCCTTTATCATCACAAATAAGGTTAGACTGAAAAGGGGCTTTGATTTATTTTTGCTTCTGCGAGGATGAGAAGAAAACGGGTTTACACTACTTGCAATTAAGGGCAGAGAATGAATGTCAAAGGCTTTATTTATGATGTGTTGAACAGATTTTTATTTTATCTGCTGTGAGGAGTGTTTTTTTTTTTTTTTTAGACCGAAAGGGATCAAGAGAAAGTTTAACCAGAACAGATGAATCCTTTAATGAAACACATTTATGAAAGCAATATTTAAGACGTATGTTTGTCTTTGTGGGACAACAGTAGGTCTGTGTGTTTACTGACAATGTGGTCCATGATGTGCACGTTATTGATCACTGGACAGATGTATTGTTCAATTTGGATCATTTCTAGTTTTTCCTCATCATGAGTCTTGTCCTCTTTTAGGAAGTCAGTGTTAAGTTCAATAAAAAAAAATCACCATCATGTTAACAGTGTCTGTTGTTTTATTGGATTCATCCATTATGTGTTGGGGGAGGTTCAAAAAGGATAATACAGAATAAATCGTCTGAGTCAGAGAGAGTTGTGGTTATGCAGCTGTGTTTTAGTTGTGAAAGATTTACAATGATACTCAACAATAGGTGACGTGTGACTCAGTGACAACTAGAAAGTGAAAGTGATGGTATGACAAGTATTTATTATCACAACTATGATCACAAACTAATTGAAGAGCATTGGAGGTTAGACTATAACCTGTACATAACCCCATCAGACAATGCTACGTTGTTTACATTGAACTCAATTCATAATTATGTCATTTTAAACCATAGGATACATTGATAGAATGATTGGTTAATATAAACCTGCAGTAGATTGTGTCTCTAATCTAATTGGTGGAATAAATGTGTGCACTATATGACATCATTTTCTGACTTTAGAGTTACGCCCTACTTCTGTCATTCCTAACATATGATCAGATTATTTTCGGATCTGTATAAGACTCAGGTCATGCCGTTCAGCCCTATGAGTTTTGAAAAATGCATTATACCATTTTCTGATCTTATTTATCACTTCATATTCAATATTTTGCGTAGAATCTTGGAAAATGTGTTTTCCAGACCATTTATTTATTTACATTTAACCAATCAGCTCCAAACGGTAATCATCTGGAGATCCCCTCTTGAGTAATATTCTCACCAAGTTTGGTGTAAATCCGCCCTTGTGTTGTCGAGTTATCTTGTACAGTCACACACATACACGGGGGCGAAAACGACACCTTGTTCACAGCTATGCTAGCACGCAAGGGGAAACATTTACAACCATATTAAATCCTCTGAACAGGAACTGACACATTCACAGACACCAGCTCACTTCCAGGCCGTGGCCACACAGGAACAGAGATGCAGGTGAAGGAGAATGTGAGCAATGATTGAGAACGAGTCAGTTTCTTTGAGCGTGTGTGGGGATTCTTGTCATTCTTCGACTTCTTCGTACAAGTCGTCATGGAGGCATCTCTGCATGTTTCTGTACTTTATTCTCTCCTCTAATTCTTCAAGAGCATACATGTTCTCTCAATGATCTCCAGGTACTTGGCTGAAGAGGAACTGCAAAATATCAAACAGACAATATAGAGAGGAGACATGAGAGAGGAGCTGAACGCTTACACTCACATTTCCTCCTGACCGATGTAGCCTATATGTCACAGTGCGTGTTCCTCCTGTCGTGTTTTGTATAAACTAATTCCTGCTGAGGCGTACACGATTCTGCCAGTTGATTGCAATGGCCTGACAAGGATGAAATCACCAAATCCTTTGCTCTGTAAACACACTCAAATGGGTTTTGTGCCACCATCAGTACAAATTTGTCCTTCGCAGGTCGTAGTGGCAGTTTTGTGATGTGTGCCCCCGAGGCCAGTGGAAATCAGGCAGATGAGGGCGGTCGGCTGGATGAGGGACAAGAGGGAAGGTCGAGTGTTTTTTCCGCTGATGTGAGCATCAGTACGAAGCATATATATTCAGAGAGGTGATCTCAGAGTGGAGTGGACGAGGCTCTTGGCATCTGCAGTAACACACCAGACCGTATCACAACACAACAGGTGAGATCTCAGCCTCTGGCTTACGACAATATTTGACTTGTTTCTTGTGTGATCTGATTGTTTCACTGCTAAATTTATCTCAGGCCTCCGCACACAATCCACCATGGAAGCTGCCATCTGCACCCTGGTCACCCAGTTCAAGTCGTTCGCTGGAAAGGAAGGATCCGCCAGCACCCTGAGCAAAGATGAATTCGAGAAACTGCTGGCCTCCCAGCTTCCGAACTACGCCAAGGTACAACCCAGATAGATCTCAGTCGATCTTCCTGCTGATTTCTTGTTGTCTTTGCTTCCTGGTCAAAGACAAACAAAAAGAAACAGGTTTATTAAGCAACAATAAGGTGACGTCGCTCTACTGTTATTCAGACATATTGCTTTTCCATGTAACTGTTCTGTTATCTTTCTTCAGAAATGCATTTACATTCCACAGGAGTGAAATGTTTCCTATTGCACATTGCAGCATTTCTCTTTTACGACTTTTCACCTAGGTTTTCACATTAGTTACACATTTCCTATATGTTTTGCACAAACTGAGTAGATGCTTTTAGTACTAGATCATATGTGTAACCATATGAGGGACACTGCCTCCATTTAATTATATTTTCTTTAGTAAACTAACATTTTTGTGAATAACTTTTTATGGAAAATAACTCATGTCAATGTCTAGTTTCATAATAGGAGCATCTCCTCCGTAAGATGATACGATTTGAGGAGGGTCTTACAAAGGTTCACTTTCTCTGGCTGACAGAATAAAGCTTCTCAGTTTGAAATACATGTTAATAATAGAATTACTTGAGAACTGCTTAAATGATTAATTTAACCAGTTATTTCCAAATTTGTGTAAAATGTAATTTGAACCTAGATGAAATTTTAGCTCTGTTTATCCCCACATTTGAAAAATATTGCAAGATATTCATCTTTTGCTATTATAACATAGTAGGTTTGATTTCTATCTCCCAATGCAGTCTGCCAATATATACAGAATAAGGTATTAAAACATACAATACAACAAAATATAATTATGAGGATATCATCATGAGGACATTTCTTGTTTTGTTTCTTGTTTTTGCTTCATCAGTTGTATTTGTTCCTTCACTCCACCATTAGGTGGCAGGACAGTCTTCCAGAGGAGCTGATGCTGCAGCTCACTGTGCATTAACTCAGGTCTCTTTGATCCCCCACAGAACTACAGCAGCCCTGCGGCAGTGGAGCAGCTCATGGGCTCGCTGGATGAGAACAACGACGGCGAGCTGACCTTCTCCGAGTTCTGGCAGCTGCTTGGGAAACTGGCGAGCCAACAGGGCGGCTTCGGCCAGTAGAGATCGGATTGTGCAACAACCAATCAACCCAACCGAAGCTGTCCAGCTGTAAACTCAAGAGGCATTTGAACTCATTTATCTTGTGTGTGACTCTTCAGTCAACCATTTGGCAACCATGAATTAAAGGCTTCATTGTCTTGAACCCGAGGCCACCGACACTCCGTCTCCTGTCAGTCATTCACCACACTGCATGATGTTCAGCCGCACAGCGAATTACAGCCTTGATTTAGAGGCCTGTAACCCTATACATGTCACTGCTGTCACTGCTGCAAGCTTGCGGACAATATCCTGTTCCATAGAGGGTCATAATGCCACTAGAAAGTTACCCATCCATGCATCACAGCAGCAGGGATGCTAAGGCTCGTGGCTGTCATGGACACGAGGGAACCCAATGCATCCCGTCATGTTTGGGAGGACATCTTGTGTCTTGAAGTGAAGTGAAATACCTTTTTGCTTGTTTCGCTGGTAATTCTCGGAGTTAGGGTCACTTTGTATTAATGCTGATGTCTAGACAGAGTTATGTGTGCTGGCATGCTCCCCAGCTGTTTTATGGCCCATAGGCTTGTTTTAATTTTGCAAAAAGAGAACAGGAAAAAAATTCCGCTAAGTGAGAATGCAGATCCTTCGGCGAGATAAGAAAATATGACCTTTGTCTCCACCTGCAAACGGTGAGGTGCCAGTGTGGGAGGAGTGGTGACGGGCAAATGAGTCAGCAGCAGCACAGTGAGGGACTAAATGAGCAGGGCACCCGTCCATTGGGCGCTGTGTGTATATCTGTGGCAGAGACTGTATGTGCCCTGTGGCTTCTAGGTAAGGCCTCTCGGTCAGGAGCGCTCCCACAGCCGGGAGACTTCCACAGAAAGACACAGTGAGATGTTATCCGTGCTGGGGCTTAAAAACAATACGTAGTTCTCCAAAGAACTGTTAAGAATCTGGCAAGGCTGCTTTAGGTCTTGCACCACTTTTCTTACCACCCACACCGGCTCTCCAGTGAAGAGTCATTGCCAAAGTGACCTTTGGGAAAGGATCATGGCCACAAACTAATTCTGATGATAAAATATGGATTTGTTCATGTTTAGAGGTTTATGTGTAAAAAGGGGCGATATTTCCAATGTGTGTCCCAACTAGTGACATAAGAGAAGAGGCAACTCCTCCATGAACAGGATTGTAAGGGTCTGATAACTAAAGGAGCAGGGCACCCATCTCCTGCTGTGTGTATATCAGTGGCACACACTGGCTACAGGGAAGGCCTCTTAGTCAGGAGGCTTATATCTCATCCATCCATAGAAAGAATCCGTGTTCTAGTATCTGTTCGGGTAATCTAAAAACAACACAAAGTTCTTGAAAACACTGTTTACAATCTGGAAAGGTTGCTTGAGGTCTTGAACCACTTTGACACCCACACGGTCTCTCTGGTGAAGAGTCCTTTTATTCTCACATTACCTGAAGTGACACTTCAGCTGTCACCTGTGGTTGAAAATGCGGTTTTGTTCATGTTGGGAAGTTTTGGTGCCAAACAAATTTGTCATGACAAAGAAGAACAGGCACCTCATCCATAAACAGGATAGTAAATCTGTGTGATATCTTCAGTTTCTAAATGTTTGTTTTTTCTTTTTTTAATAAGTGAAATAGTTTTGCGTGAGACTGAGACTTTGTGCAGATGAAGTAATCCGCCCCGTCTCCTCGTCCCTGCAGACGACGCCGCTCCACAGCCACAAGCCTGGCGAGCAGGCGTGAAACTGCGCAAATCACGCATGACGTGCCACAGCTGGCCACATGAGCCAAAGACAAATCCAGTTTAAAAAACAACAACACAAAAACGAGTTAAATAAGTTTCTAGATCCAACTTTTTCTCTGCGATTTGGCTGAAGCATAACAAAAAAGGCTCCTCCACATTCCCAGCTCTGCCTCTCGCTCACTCGCTCTTCCAGGTACACGCCCTTTGACTTGTCAGGGGGAAAAGTTTTAAGGAAAGAAAAAAAAAAGAAAAGCCAAATCACGGAAGAGGTTCTGTAGTCCTACTAGTTTGGCAAGTTCTGTGCGCGCAAAGCAGCGTTTGAAAGGCGGAGAAGAGGGCAGAAACTCACAACTGTGCGCATTTATTACACTGCTCTTGTCCCGCAGACGAGTTTACGGTGAGTTGAATGCGTCTTTCCTGGATTTCAAGTTTTTTGGAGGGGGAAGTTTCTCCTCCGCTGGGTTTGCTCGCGGGGTGTTTTGCCACGTTTCGGTGGAGGCGGCTTTGCAGAGAGCATTGCCATGAAACTCGGTGTGGCCGCGGCAGGGTTTCACTGTGGCAGGGCTCACGTTGCACTTTGGTAAAATAAGTGAATGATGATAGTTTCCTGGTGGATTTTGTGCTTTTAACGCACTGATCCGCACAGTGTTTGATCACCATATGCTCCCTCTCTCTGCCTCCCGGAAAGATATTTGATATTTTGATGTAGATCCGTTGTCAAGTTGCCGATCAAATGTGAAGCGCTTATCAAAGATTGAAGGTGGCTGTACTGGAGGTGACAGAATGCGCGAACACAGTCTTTCCAGTTGGCATCCGGGCCGCGCGTAAAAGCCACATTTTGCGCTAAATGACCCTTTTGCGCACAGTATGCTTTTTTATTAAGGGGCCCACCGGAGTGACAGCTTGGCTCTCACACCGGGTGGATTTATTTATTCATTTAATTTATTAGCACGGAGATGTCACTTGTGTCGGCTTTCTTTCAATACCGCCTTCCAATATTGAGCTAAGCGTCCTGGCACACCTTGTGGATGGGGTGGCGCACGCGTCCCCGCCAGCGTCCAGTCGTCTGCGCGTTGAAACCCAGCTGGATGAGAGACGGCCAGCCCGCTCGTCTGCTCACCGCAATCTACAGCCACAACCTGACTTGTTCCTCTGTTAATATTTCATGACACACGAGCGCTAGTATTGTCATTACTCTGCGCACGTACCGTATCACATTCTCCCATTTGGTAACGGAACACTCAATCTTCTCCGGGCTCTGGAGGGAAACGGGAAACCTCTGGTTGTAGGCCTCTATGTTTAATTATTTGCGCAGGGTGTTTTTTTTTGGGTGGGGGGGCTTTAAGACAAATACCGGTGATTAGTTCGTGTCCTGAGTGGGACAAGACGAAGATCTGACGTGGGACGCATGTCTTGAACACTTATGTCGAAATTAGGACACATGCCTTGGCTCCAAACCAGCACCTTGAGGCAGCTGACAGAGTAAATAATGGATGTGAGAATGGACAGAAACGTCCTTGCTGGGTGTGTGTATTTTTTGTCAGGACGCACAGAGAGCCGTTAAGGCCCCTGTGTAGGCTTCTACTGCTGCAGAGGGAGTGTCCCTGGGTCAGGAAGAAGTGAAGAAGTCCCCCAAAGTTCCTGCAGACTGTGTCCATAACATGATCCATCAAAGGACATGATCCAGGGATGGGATTTCAATATAAAATGTGCCCAATTTATCAGTTTTATACTCAAAACATTATTATTCCACAATAACAGCTGCATGGACAATCAGATGAGATTTGCTCACTTTACATATTTGTAAACTTGTGGTTTGTATGATGTTAACGTGGGGTCAGAAGGTTAGAGATCGTTATGTCACGTTAAAGAATCTAGAAAGGGGGTCGAGTGAAATTGTAGATGTTAATGGCCCCGTGTACGCCACACCTATCAGCCCTGTGTCTTGTGTTATAATGAGACTAGCAGGCACATGCTCTCGGCCTCTCTATGCTCCTGGGGACTGCTCGAGTGGGACAGGCACTCCAGCGGCAGAGACACAATTTTGCAGTTTACAAATGACCATTTAGCTGATCTGTCGTCTGTGTCGCCCACTGTGTGCTCTGCCGACAGACCAGTACTGTCAGCTTTAACGTATCGTGTCACTGCTCGGTGTTAGACTGTAAATTCCTGTCTAAGTGAGCTCCTCGGACAGCAATGAATGGAATTCCTGCAAAGTTGTGTCACCCCCTGGCATGTTCTGTCATCTGTAGATTATCTCTACATCTGTCGAAACCCACATTTCTGATTGTTTGTCTTTATCTTAGTCAGGTATCGTCTAAGTTCATCTTTTTAAATGTCTGCCTGTTTACAGCTGCGGATGTGTAATCCATACCGGCCCTGACTGTCCAATTCATTCGGTTGTGTATTTGTGCAAAACAGTCGGAAGGCTCAGAGGCTTGAGGAGAAGAAAGGGCCCACGGAGTGAAAACAAGGATGAGCTAGTGCCACTGAAAAAGAGAGGCAGGTACAGCTGGCAAGAGAGGGAGAGAGAGACAGAAGGACGGAGAGAGAGAGAGAGAGAGAGCGGAACAGACAGGGACTAGGTAATCCCTCAGGTAATCTGAAGCCCAGTCCCCTCGGTTACTTCACTAGATCAGATGACCTATCAAAGATCAGACCTTCCATTGTGCAACAGAACCTGTCTCTCAGTCAGACTCCGTCTCTCCCTCTCCACGTATCTCACGTCACCATCACGCCGTCATCGCCGCTCTGGGGACACGAGGATATCCTCTGTTTCATTTTCCACTAGATGTGTCCATGGTCTGAATGTGGTTTATACGGCAAGCAACAGTAGTCAAATGAATTGTCTATCTGTCTATCTGTCTATCAGTCTATCTGTCTATCTGTCTATAAGTATATTTCTGATATCAGTGTCTTCCCCACAGAGAGGAGTCATGGAGGATGCTATTCAGACCATAGTGAAGGTCTTCCTGAAGTCGAGCAAAGGAAAGGAGAGTCTAGGGAAGAAAGAATTCCATGGCCTCGTCAAGTCCCAGTTCAGCAACATCCTGTCGGTTAGGAAATCTTCATTCTACTATTCTGAAACTTTACCAGCACTTACATTATGTAACTGCCGAACAGTATTCATCACAAGGGGCAAGTCTGAACCTTTTTAACATGAGCATTGAGACCAAATTGGAGTGAAATACACAGCAGATGAATTGGAACAATATCATAGCGTATCATCATAGCGGTGGTCTAGTGGCAGAAACTTGGACTATGGGCAGAAAAGGTTCGTCTCTGGTTCGACTCCACGGAGAAAAAACAAAAAGACGAACCTGGATTGATCTGTCCAAAAATCCAAGAGGATTCTCCCTACCCTGTCTAGTGCCCCTGAGCAAGGCACCTTACTCCCCCAACATCTGCTCCCCGGGCGCCGTACATGGTTGCACACTGCTCTGTGTGTCCTGCACCAGATGGGTCAAAAGCAGAGGTTAAATTTCCCTACAATTGCATGAGTGTGCATGTGTTTGGGACAAATAAATGTATCTTAATCAGGTTGATAATGTGAAGAGACCCACTGATACTGATAGAGAGACATTTATTAAAAGTGTATTGTGATTTCACCATCATGCCTGGGTGTCTCATGGTTGTTTGTGCCCACCACCCAGGACGCAGGGAGCAAGGAGGCGGTCAGCAACATGGGTCAGGGTCTGGATGAAAACCAAGACGGCAAGGTGGGCTTCGAGGAGTACATGAAGCTGGTCGGCTACCTGGCGGTCGCGCTCAGTGACCAGCGAACCCTCGATAAAGAGGAACCGGCCCAAAGTGCTGCTTCCGGACGAGTGGCACAAAGCGCCCCCGACAAAGTGGAGGAGAAGCCAGAGGCGACCCCAGAGGCTGCGGAGGAGCCCAAGCCTGTAGCAAATGAAGAGGCAAAGGCAGACGCAGCTGCTGAAGTGAAGGTAGAAGCAAAGGCTGATGCAAACCTAGAAGTAAAGGTAGCAGTAAAAGAAGAGGGAGAGACGCAGCCTGATGTCGCAAAGGTGGAGCCAGCGGCGGCGGCTGAGGTGCCGGCGGCGGCGGTGGCAGCAGCGGTGACAGAGGCAGCAAAGGCTCCAGCTGCAGAGGTGGCAGCAGCGGCCGTGGAGGTGGTGGTGAAGGAAGAGGGGGAGGTGGTGGAAACGGTGAAGGTGGAGGAGGTTGTAGAAAAGGTGGCTGCGGCAGTGGAGGAGGAAGTGGATAAGAAGACAGAGGAGGCGACCTCATAGGGGACAATCCACAACCAATAACACAACACACACATACACAAAACATAGCATTAACGTTGCCAAAACTAAGTTTGTAAGCCACTAAAGTTTTGTTTTTTTTAAACTCACAACTTTGAAATACGAAAGTTGTTCAAACACTACCCACCCAACTCTGAAGAAACCCCCTCCCCAGACATGATAAATAACACGTGTCCATGAAATAGTAGAATTATTGCTTTATATTCCTAGTTACCACTATGTTAATATGTACAGCATGTGCATCCCACTATATTAAAGCACATTTACCTCATCATGACAATATACTATGATTGCATGCAGACGTACATGATCTTGTGCATGCCAGATCCCTGTGAAAACTTTACTGAAAGAATGAATTCCCCTGCACATGAACGCATCGCTGCAGACTGTTCTTCCACAGTTGTGTCATGCAGCCCTACATCAATTACAGTTCAGTCTTCCGGGTATAATATCACAAGTATACATCTTGCTAGGTACTAATGGCTTAAAGAAATAGTTTGACATATTTGGGAGTGGTGCTTATTAGCTTTCTTACTCAGGCTATTGAATACGGAGCTACAGCCAGCAGGTGCCTAGCTTAGCCTAGCATACAGGCTGGAAACAGAGGGAATCCGCTACTGAATAGATTAATCTTTCTTATACTTTGGATTTTCTACGATTAACCAAACACGATATTTTGAGCTCCGAAGCTGCTTGAGTGCACTTTCTTTCCCCTTTAGACACAGCTGGGCAAGCTGTTTCCCACTGTTTCCATTATTTATGCTAAGCTAAGCTATCTAGCTACCGAGCACAGTTTCCTATCTACTGGACAGATAGGAGTGTGAGGTATCAATCTTCTCGTCTAACTCTGGGCAAGAACGCAAACCCCCAAATCTTAAACTATTCTCATATTGGTTGCATGAAAATCTGTCCGTAACGCTTAATCATTTTTTTAATGTTCTCCTCTTTTAACTCACAGTGCTATGGAACTGATTTGGCATGACAATAAACATATTGTTTTGCTGAAGCTTTGCTCATCCTAATTTTGTACTCCATCACACCCTCTTCTTTCTCTCTCTCTTTTATTCTACTTTACGGGCTCTTTCTCCCTTGTTTTTACTCTATAAGAGACGGGCTTCATCTGGAGCCAACGGTATATTCCCCTCACTCGTAGTCGGCCATCGATTAGGAACTGGAAGATCAGGCGGGGCCCCCTTCCTAAATGATTTAGGTCCGAGGGATAGAATACACATCAAAGAACCATTAGGGTCAAAAAGGAGCCTGAACTGGTCCCATGGGAGTGAGCTGGTCACTGGAGGAGCAGGTCATGCAACTTAATCCACGTTGGTTAGAGCTGGTGGAGAAGAAAAAGATAACAAACACCAAGTAGAAAAGAAACCCTTATCAGCTGTCACCTTTTGGCACTTTTTATCCAGTCCTTTATGATATAGTGCATATGTGGTTATTTTAGCGCTATTGTGGTCATATTCTACTTCCTGACCCGTAAAGGTGCAGGTCTCTATAGCTGTAGCACTGAATCGGAGTCTTCTCTTTAGCCCCTGTTCAAAATAGTTGCTGCTTGTTTTCCAATGTGTGTTTATCAGCCACGCCCTGCGACAGTGTAGAGACCCTGCCTGACAAAAGCAACTGGATCCTTCAGTCTGATATGTTGGGAAAGTGTTGGATTAGGCATTTGATGTGAAACACACCCTGTGACACAATAATTTCTCCACTGATCCTGCCCATTAGACGAGGTGCTGAGTGTCAGAGGTGGTGCTGTTTGTGTGAGTAAAGCAGAATACTGATTCTATGTGATGTTATCTTTTGTACGGCAGCCCAATGAAAAGATGTTGCATTCTATCAGAAAACTAAATATTAATATTGTATTTAGCATTACTGGGGCCATTATTTAAGTTCTACATGGCCACTTTATATTTAACTCTTTAACCTAATTCTTTCTTGTTTGGACCACTATGGAGATCACTTGAAACATCGATCTAGTCACATTACAAAGCAATTTGTTAATTACAATTTAATGATTTGTAAATTGTCCCCTCATCAATAATGCAGTCATGAGAAAAAGGCTCGTGTTGCAGGATTGCTATATCATAGGTCTACCTGGCCAGCCAAACACACACAAACACACACACACACACACATGTTTTTGGCACACCAACAAATGTGGTAACAGCAGCAGGCGTTTCAAACTGTTCGGCAGCAAAATGGTCAAGACAAATAAAGCGAGTCATGTGATTTGCCTGCTCCGCTGCGACACTCCCATTGTAAATAGTCTTTCGTTTACCCTCGCTCTGCTCAGCCTGTATACACTCGTGCTCTAGTTTGCCATGTTTCCTGCATGATCTGCTACTAACAAACTTATTAAGACATTTGGGGGCAATTTAGTCTTTATCATTAGCTATTTTTTTTATAAAAAGCTATATGCCTTTTCATATAAAAACATTTTCTAATCATGGTACTTCCTGTGAATAATGGAGACATATCACTCTCTTGCACCATCTACAGCCAGTTTCCTGCTCAGCATGTGTATGGTCCTGGGCCGTTGCATCTTTAAGGCTTTACATGTGTGTAGACACATTGCCAAGCTGCACACATTGTTTTCTGCTTCCCAGCTCAGACCAGGCACGTAAACGCAGATTGTATCACTTCTCTACTAGTTTTAAAAATGTGATCTTTGCCTTCTTACTAAGCCAAAACCATGATAAGACGAAACTGGACCAAGCGAAATTCACTTGACTATTGACTTGCACTGCCAACAGACCTGGGTTAAACATCATCTGGAAATTGTTCTATGTCGGCGAATGTTTTCTTTGAGTCGGAGACGGACTGAGCCCTGAGCGCCGCAGCTCTGAACCGTCTCCACTGGCAGTTCTTTGCTGCTTGTCCCTTAGTGTAAACCGCACCCAGCTTTAACTCCATGCAGATTAAAAACATGCTGGAACCAAACACAGCAGACTCGCGGCAGGGAGTGTTCGCAGCCAGATTTCTCATCGCTGCACAATAAGTCCCCCCCCCCCCCCCCCCCCCCCCCCCATTGGATATAATAAGTGTACATACAAGTATATTGATGTGCTCTTCAGGCTCATTTGCTTGGAATGTTTGTGACTATGGGACAATTCCCAGGATGTAGTGCAGGCTCTCATCATTGTACTTCGATGTACTCGTGTTTATTTGCCGCCAAGCACGAGAGGGCGTGTGTGTTCAGCAGCTGGACTCGTTCCAGTCCACCTCGCAATTCCAGCAAAGTCCACTCTGCTTGTATTTCAACTTCATATGTAACGCTGTATCATTTTTTTGCTTATTCTCTGTAAACATGTAATGGCTCAAATTGAATAAAAACTGTGACGACAATATATTTTTCATCCTTGGCCTCCTATGTTTGTGCTCGCCTCCTGTTATTGTGTATGTGCACGTTTGAGTGTGATGGAGAGAGGAAGAGAGGGCGGGGGGGGGAGGCAGAGAAACAAATGTGGCAGGTGTGTACGTTGAGAGGGTGAAGGCGTTGGAGGGGGGAGACGGAGGGGGAGGAGGGAGGGAGGGAGGGAGGCAGGTGATATTTAAGCCTCGGGCAAACTCTCTCCCACATCCATCTCTAGCTTGGCTCCGTCCCCTGCACCTCTTCAGAGACAAAGGAGGCCCTCCATCAACACTCAGGTGAGACACACAACTTGCTTCGCTGTACTTTCTCCTGTGTATCTGACGATGGCTGCCATGTAAAAAAGTGTATCATCTGCGTAATATGAAAATCCTCCTAGAGCGTTAAGATGCTGGGACTCGAGAAGCCAAACTGCGCGATTCATTTTGGAGACTTTTTGTGTTACTTTTTTGTCGCTTCTGCTCACTGGATTTTTGAGACGAGCATGACAAGAAATATAGATCAATGAAATGTGTAAACAAGCAAAGTCATATCATGAAATAACAACATAATGGCGTTAATGACACATTATTATTATTCACGTATGAAAAGATAATAAAAGCATGACATGGACTTAGCCTTTGTTTACATGTAATGTCTTTGCGAATCTCTCTTTTGTTCATTGACATAGTGCATATGCATTATTACCTTACTCAATATTGTGTTACTGTTGGCATTTTTTGTCGCCATGGTTCCCCATTGTGTTGCGTCAGCCAGTGACACTAATGACCCCTATAGATTTCCCAGTTATCCAGCTTTGGTGTCCGCTCGCCTCCTCTTTTGTTTCGGTCGCCTACATCTCTGACCTCCGCGGCACAATGCACGGCAGCATGACGAGAGGCAATAACCGGTGACTGGCATGAGCATCCTCGTCTCCCTTTGTAACAGCTGATTGGTTAATAAATCATGCACGGAGGGAAGGAGGGGATCGATTGACGGATTGGATGATTCCCTCTGTTTATGTTTAGTGTGTGTGGTTGGGGATTAAGCTCCAAATAATACCGCAGACTTTTAATTTTGAACTTGGGGTTTTAAGTTGAAGTTTCTTAGGTTTCCTGAGCGTGGCGGTGAATGAGCGCACTTATCCGAACGCACACGTCAGCGTGCACGCCGGCACCTCACGTTACTCTGGCCTGTCGATTTTGAACGTCATATTTATGTTTCACTTCTGGTTTTTCGAAAATAAAATGACAGCTTTTGTTGAATCATACAGAGAAGATTTTCACACTCAGGAAGTCTCTCTCCGATTTTCTCACTAAAATGGGGACGAGAAGTGTCCCATGTCAAACTCTGCACTATTGACCGTGACTTGTCTGTGTCTGTGTGTGCACAGTCTCTCCACCAGTCCAGCAGAGAAGCAGCACCATGCCGGACACAATGTGTGTAAGATTGTTCGAAACAAAAAGCCTTTCCAACGCTATCCTCCGACCTTTCTATCCAACCCTCTGAAATGTAGCGCCCAGTAAGGTCACACACACACACACACACACACACACAAACACACACACACACACACACACACACAGGCACGCACACACACACAGTGACCACACTTCCCAAATTAGGGTCAGTAATAGCCTCTGCATTACCTGCAGAGTGTTATTCAACCCTTTTCTCTGTGAAAATGGGAAAATCTCTCTGTTTTATGTTTCCTTCCACCCTTCTGCCTTTCCAACTATCACTTTGTCTCGGAGGTGGCTTCAGCCCCGGTTTGCTATGTGGCCGCACATGCAGCTGGGGCCTGGAGCGGGCGTTTTGTGAAGGAGTCTGACCTTTTGACCCGATTCCCTCCCCAGCATGTCCAAGGAGCCCAGTTCCAACCTGGAGAGCGCCATGCAGATCCTCATAAAGACCTTCCACAAGTACTCGGGGAAGGAGGGCGACAAGTACACACTGAGTCGGGGCGAGCTGAAGGAGCTACTGGTGGAGGAGCTGGGGAGCTACTTGGGGGTAAGAGGAGAAGTGTGTGAAGAGGCACATATTTTGTTGCACACTAACACACTGATGCAGTTTGCAGATATGTGACACAGAAGTGAAGGTATGCGCTCAAATACACTGACGGCACAAGCTGGAACAGGCCTGTGCAGTGATGTATGCCCCCCCGACACACACACACTCACACACACATAACAGGGAACACATTCTTAACTCTCTCTTCCTCTGTGTTCCCAACTGACAGAGCTCCAAAGATAATGAAGGAGTCGAAAAGGTGATGAACGACTTGGACGCCAACAACGACGGGGAGGTGGACTTCACCGAGTTCATCATCCTGATGGGCGCCCTCACAGTCGCCTGCAACGACTTCTTCCTGGAGTACAAAACAGACGAGAAGCCGAAAGATGGAAGCAAATCCGAGTCGGCGGAGAAGAAAGATTGAAGCCGTGCAATGGGAGAAGAGTGGAGGGAGGGAGAGGGGGGGGGGAAGGGAAGTGGGGGAGAAGAAGAGAGGGAGGTAGATGAGGAGGAGGGGAGAGAGCTGTAAATCAGGAGACATAGAGGACAGAGTTGGAATGGATATTTGTCTTGTGCAATTCGTAAACACTCCGGCTACACATAAGGGAAGCGTTCCAGCAGATAGTTTGTGGGTTCACAGGGCACGGGGGCATTCAGCAGGAGTCCAGTGTTTTCCCTGCAACACTTTTTCATTCCGAAAGCACATCCGGAGCTTGTTTCACAAACAGGACGAGGAATCTTCCAACTTCAGCTCACATCCAGCAGCAGTTTAGACAGTTTCTCGCAAGTTCTGAATAAAGGCACTGGGGGGGGGGGGTGGAGAGAGGAAGTTTTGTTGCAGGACGCACACTGGGCTTGTTTGAGCATTTCTTGCACATGAATAACTTCTGATCACATATAAATATAACTGAAAGATGATCGTATCGTTGTTTGTACTCTGTGTTTTAACAACAGAATATGAATTACCCACTTTCCTGCACCTATTTTGTAATCGTTTTTTGGGGTAATAACTAATGCATTCTTCAAAGATATTAAACATTGCATTTAACCAACAACCAACTGTGGTGTGTTTGTGTGTGTGTGTGTGTGTGTTTGGGTTTGGTTTCACATTCACTTCCTTTCAATGCTGCACAAATATTCATCAACATGTCGGGAATGAATCGCCGCACCTGGAAATCGAGTTGAATGGTGCACAGAGAAACTCTGTCAGCAAAAAGAAGGTGTGTTCCTGTGTGTGAGCGTCCATCAGTGTGTGTGTATGTGTGTTTGTGTGTATGTGTGTGTGTATTGGGGATTCCCACAGAGTAAACTGCTCCAGTTCATGCATCCTGCCAACAATATCCTGCAAGTCTTGTTCCACTAGATATAAGCTGAGCCAGATGTTTGACTTGGATCTGCATGGAAAACTTCTTCAAAAGAGGGAAAGAGAGGAGGAAAGAAAGAGAGAGACGGGCTGAGGGTGTGAGGGGAAGATAAGGGGAGAGAGTGTTTGTATGTGTGTGTGTAAATGTGCGTCTCGTCGATTGTGTGTGTGTGTGTGTGTGTGTGTGTGTGTGTGTGTGTGTGTGTGTGTGTTTGTGAATGAAGGAAGAGCAGCGCAGGCGGGGAGTGAATCCAATTTATGGAGTACATCAGTCAAGTATGTAACTTGGAAAGTGGTGGTATAATCACAGAGGAATGTTGGAGTTGCTGTGACTGTTTGCACACATGTCCCTCAGTGTCTCAAACACACAAACACACACACACAGACACACACAGATAAGTAAATCAACATGTCCTCTTCCACCCTGTTGGCTTTTTACCGCAGCTTGTCATTTGAAAACTTCAGCAGCTGAGGGAGATCTGTAATGTGCTTGAACGTTTTATGAGCTCAACCGACTCCTCTTACCTAGAATTGAAAAAAAACAACAGGTCAGTTAGTGTAGATGGGCGGAGCTCACCCTATTTGCTTTCATTCCTCGAGTGAGGGCGTCCTCTGATTGGCTGGTTTGAATGTTTGAGTTCAACATGCACGGCCCGGCAGATAGGTAAATAATTAAAAAAACAAGACGGCGTTCGCGACTGTTAACCCTGCTGCAGCCCGGCTCATTCCACAGGACCAATTTATCAACTGCTTTTAAAGGGGGTGGACAGAATAAGCTGACCTGGAGTCAGGTCATCTGTTCCCTAATGTGCAGGTGCATGGGTGGGAAAAGGGAGAATTATTTAGTATGCCAAGAGGACGAGTGTCCGTGTGCACAGATCCTTTAAAGCACCAATGAAACAATACTACAAGTATTATCAGCGATTTATATACTTATATATTCTAACATTTGACTTTTGTATCGGGTCAAAGTCGAGCTTAAATGCAGGAGTGGTTTCCAGTCTGGGGGTCGGGCCTTTCTTAAGGGTCACAGGATAAATCTCAGGGGTCGTGAAGTCGTCAGTTGGACAAGAAAGAAGAAACAAAACGAATTCATACTTTCACACAATATGCTCCAGAGCCACAACCCTAAACCATCCAACCATCACGTATTCTGTTTAATCTGAGCCAATCCCTTCTATAGGGCAAGAGACACCTTGAGAAAAAACCCACGTAAATGCACTTAGTTAGATTCCGACACAGTAAATGAAGTTTCTACATGATGTTCACAGGTTTGCATTTAAAAGGAGCAGCAGTGGCAACAGGAATGATGTAGGTCTTTCATAGGGAACAAGAGTTATTTAGTGTTTGAGACTGAACATTTCTTCTGGCGTCAGGTTGAGAGCAAAGGGGAATTTCAACATGTTCGTAGGCGGATGAATATGGCAATTATGTGCTTGTAGAAGTGTTGCATCAGTTGGGATCCACATTGAGACATGATTGATTCCAGTTACTTAACACTCGATCAAATGGCCCCTTTCAACCGTACTCAGTCGTACAATGGCTGGAAGACGTCCCGCAAGCAGTATCTAAAAACACGGCTGTCCTCGCCAGACGATTCAAACGGAAAGACGAGCGTCTCCGCTGATGGATCACACGTGGCAGGCGTCTGCTCCGCGGGGGAAAGGAGATGAGCAACACAGAGCCAGGGCCGTGTCACTGCCACCGAGTCAGACGCATCTGATAACGATGGCAGGGGCACTTCGATTACCAGCGGAGCAGGTCAAGCGACACCCTGGATTCCAGTCGCCACGTCCATCAGGCGCAGTCAGCCGGGCGATCATGTCAGGCTGCCACGAGAAGCCTGAGGGGCCGGCTGTCATGAGAGTAGGATGTCACACACACACACACACACAGGGGAACAAAATGAGATTATTCATTCAAGTATACAGCAGCGTAGGTGGATCCAGGTTTATAATCATCTGATGAGTTATTCCTCTCCAGGTGGAGCTCACTCCCTCTTGGGGAGAACTTGAGAAGGCCCCTCTTCCTCGGCTTCATGAAATCCATCTCGACGGAGGGCCTCAGGGAAACCTTATGGCTTCAGATCACTGCCAAGGAGGAGCCGGGACACTTATGAATTACAAAGTTTCATACGCTACACTCGTACTGCAAAACATTTCACAGGGAAATACTGCACTTTGTACTCTGACAGGGGAGGTGTCCAGTTACTGTCTGTTGCAGGATTCTCAGACTCTTTGAGCTTAGACATACAACCGACGGTCAAAGAAGCATTCAACCATTAGTTTCCAATCTTTTTGTGGCCACTTACAATAAAGCACTTGTTGTTGGGGGCCCCGTGTCACATGTCAATTGTTTGTGTGTCATTAGCAGCTTCACCAAAGAGCCCAAAATAGTCAAGTAAATAATTTAAGATAATGGAATAATTCAATTTTAATGACAAACCAGTCACATGGACCATTGTTTTGCTGGGAGAGTAATTTGACTTATGACCCTTTCAGTATATTTGTATTTCTGTATTTCGACCTCCACCAAGGAGGAACATTTTCACCACTAGAGTTTCTTTGTGTGCTTGTGAGTAAGATTACACAAAAACTACTGGACGGATTACCAAACAACTTGGGCGAAGGATGTGATATGGGTCAGGAAATAATCTATTAAATTCTGGTGAGGATCCACAATTTAACACTTTCTGTAACATGATGAGATGTGGGATTTATTTGAAAATAATAATCTTGGTGGGAATAATTCATGGATCTTGATGCAAATAATCATGCATATAAAGTGTACTGATATCTGTGAGTGTGTGTGATTTGGTGCAGCTAGATCTAGATGTAAAGGGATAAACACAAATCCACATTTGGAACAAGCCATTAAATGTATTTTGCCATTTTCATTGATGTTTCAGAGAAGAATTCATGGATCTTGATCTAGAATGTCTATGAGTGTCTGTAATTTGGTATAGATCCAAATACAAATTCAGATCTATTACATTTTAAAAGGGTTTTTATAGAGGGATAGTTGGGCCTTGGCCGAGTCATGTGCTCTACTGAAATGTTTAGGTGAATGTAACAATGCAATTTTTTTAATGATAAACCAGTCACATGGACAATGTTGTTATTGACACTTATTAATACTAAAGAAACCTTTGAATCTAGAGCTTTAACTTGTAATTTTGTATTTTCACAGAGTGACATCTGTACTTTTACTTTATTTCCACTTCAGTCTGCCTCAGAAGGAAACAGCAAACAGTTATTTATGAGGTAACGCAACGTTGATGGGACGACTTAACGTTATTTCTGGATTTAGAGGAAACGAGATGCCTTCGTGAATTAAAGCCCGAACTCTTGGCACCAAACGGCGATGGCGTCCCGTCTCGGTGAGTCAAGGACAAACAGTTGAGCGACAGATATCAGCCTCGGATGACACCGACAGTGAGGAAGGTAAAGGAGAGGGACGAATGATATGTAAGAAAAGGAGGGAAGGAGAGAGGGATGGTGTCAATTGCTTCTTTTTTTCCCCCTCTTTGACATTAAGAGTCCTTGACATGGGTGTAATGATACTACTCTTACTATTTATCCTATTTTTAGAACCGCCTTTACCTTAGACGTACACACAGCACTAACTGCAGTGCTCATTGCAGGTAATCCATTTGTGCTCAACACGATCCTCGGCTTAAACCTAATCTCCTCCACTGGACCTTTCCCCCCTCAACCTGGCATATTCATTGACCCCCCCCCCCCCCCCCCCCTTTAAGAAGCATGTCAATCTAAACTTCCAGACAAATGAGCAAACTGCTGAAAGCACAATCAAACTCTTGCAGTTAAAAGATTCATCACGCTCAACAACATGCCCCCATTCAGTCATCCCAGGATGTGCGAGGAGGCCGGTTCCTCGGGGAGGAGTCGCTGCTTTGATCATTCACACAAACACACTCACATTCTGCTGTTTACGCTGTTGATTTATTTGGGGTCAGAGAGAAGCTGCACCGGGGATCTACAGCACCGAGACTCAGGACCTTTTTATTTCTTATTAGCGTTTCCTTTACAATGTCTGAACATCAGGTCTCTACATATCAAAAGACAACGGTGAAAAATGTATAACAGGTGTGTCTCCTTGGATTACTTCTTTGTGAGCGCGCTGCCAAGAACCACAAACCGACTTCCTTAAATCACAGAGAAGACACAGCGGTGTCAGGCTGCCAGGAAAAAAATGGGATACAAGACAAAACTAGGATCTTATTTATGGCACTTAGGGCTTGAATCCCTCTTTGTTGCAGACCAAAGGATTTCCATCATGTCACCAAATCAAGACAAACCATGTCAGGTGTTTGCGTTATATTTATAAAACACAAAGAAAAAGAAGACAGGGAATATAATACGTTCACAAATTTTTTGCTGTTTGGCTTCATTTCCCTTTTAGGGCGAGAAATAACAGGGGCCTGATACAGAATAAAAAAAATCTTGTTTCCATTATTTCAATATCTCTTAATTTCTTGTCTATATATCTTACAGAAGTTTGACATTCACTTATCACTGTGTATCTCGTCATTTGTTCCACTGGCATTTGCGTTGTTATTTATCCAAAAATCTCAAATGAAACACAGCCACAGTCCTTGTCTTGAAAAGCTCCAACTATCTTGCAGTGCATTTTTTCCTTCCTGCACATTACATCAGGGTGAATCACTCACTCTTCACAGTTTAGAGTAGAAGCAACTCCCTCATTCACAGTAAGACGGAGGAAAACCTCAGGGGGCAGCGGTTGCAGAAAACTAACAAGTATAAGGAGCGTGAATTTGAAATCTGCTGCACATACTAAGATCAAGTAGCTGGCGTTTGTCTACATCTTGATAAGTGGAAAGATACGCATGATACGTGTGCATGGTATTTACCAACTGGGAAGAAAAGACACATTGTGCTGATGAAGCCGGTGTAGTGTTCCAGCACATCCACCAGAGAGAGGCAGAGAGACACAACACAGTTTTCTAAGTCTGAAGCACTTCCTCCATCATAATACATTTTAATTTGAAGAAATTAGCATATGTATCTTTTAATAAGGATTAAAACAATGCAGCTGTGTACGAGTCACTTTCAAAAACAACTTCAAGTCACATTTAATCAATAAAAGTGCCTCCTGGTCTCCGCTGAGCCTTCACATGCAAAACATCAGCCTGTGTGTTATGCATCAGAGTAAAACAAAGAGAGGTGAAGACGTCCAGAGATTCAAGACTAAGGCGGAGCTGCAAATATGTGTTCAAAATCACCTAGTTCAATAAAAAACACACGTAAAGTCTGGTGATACAGTCGGGTCACACAGAGGGACGTGTAGGAAAGGGACATGGCAACAGAAGTACACGTGGAGCTTCACTGTGACTGATGTCAGGAGACGTTGCGTCCGCGCAGGCCCAGAGGTGTGTTTTTATTTTTGTATAGCTAACGTGGAGCTAAGGTGGAGTCCTCAGTGGACGCGAGGCACAGGGTGCAGCAGGGTCATGTGCTCGGCCCCGTTGAAAGGCAGACGCTGAGTGCAGTAATGGTGCACCACCTCCGGGATGCTGGGGAACACACAGCTGCTCTGGTCCAGGGTGTAGCCGCTCTCTTTGGTCTGAGCAACCATGATGTGAACGCAGCCCTGGCTCGTCCTGAGGAGAGTTCGCCCAAAATAAATGTTTTTGATTCATACATCATTCATGCATGTTTTTAAGCTTTCACTTACAAGTATGCGGCATTTCTACTCATGTAACATCTCGTGATAACCTCTGACATGTCTGTGATACTCAGCTCAACACAGTCACGACAACTGAGGATGTAAACATTTAAAAATGCTTTATTAATGTTTTATTAAAGTGTAAATATTTCCAAAACAGCTTGTTTCTCTGTAGAATATATTCTCAAACAGGAGTAAACTTTATCAGGGAATACTTTTAGCAGCAGAGTAACATTTTTTTTACTGCTGATGATGGAGTTGTATAAAACTGAAGAATATGCTGTATTAGGGTTTGAATACATGGCACTCTCCTTTTGGGAAAGCCTTAAGAAACCACATTTAAATTCACAAGATTCTAAGTTATATTTTGATCTGCAGGCATAAATATCAGAATCCTAAACATGTCTGATATTTTCACCAAGATTCTCGAACTATTCTCTATGAAAAAAACGTCCTATCTTGCAATGTTAACGAATGTGAAAAAGAAATTCCCCGATTTGAAGTTTGGTGTTAATCCTTCGAGTAGTTTTTACGTATTCCTACTAACTAACAAATTAACAAATGAGGAAAAACACATAAACCTCTTGTTTGAGATAATATTTGTGACTGGTACAGAATTATCATTTCTTTTTGTTTTTTATATGTTTTTATATGTTTATTAATCTTGCACCAAA
This sequence comes from Platichthys flesus, assembly GCF_949316205.1. NCBI lineage: Eukaryota > Metazoa > Chordata > Actinopteri > Pleuronectiformes > Pleuronectidae > Platichthys > Platichthys flesus. The sequence continues at coordinate 6,200,408 of NC_084961.1, forward strand.
ATGTGCGCAGCCTTGTTGGCCTTCTAAGACACACTGAACAAAACCAGCTCAGTAGCAAAATCCCCACTGCACTGAATCACTATAAAAGAGCAGATCCACCTTTATACATGCAATCACCATCTGCAATAAGATAAGGAATGAATACTAACAGCCTTAGAATCTAAAATGTTAAAGTAAATATTTCCTGACCTATGTAATTCCTTTGATACGCTGCAGGATGAGACCAATGTGAGTTCACAGAGTTATCATCTCAGCCCTTTGGACACTCCCCATGCACTGTCCTCTTACACTCACTTGAGGGCGATGGAGTACTTGCTGTTGTCCGACTCGCTGTTCCTGACCAGGAAGCTGGCCTCTTTGCAGGACTGCAGCTGAGACTCGGCCTCCTGGCGGGTCACGCAGCCATGGTACCAGCTGAGACAGGAGGGGGGGTAAATCAACACTGTAACGTTTTAAACTTAAAACAGTAGCTTTAAAATGAGTTTGATGGTTCAGTGTAGGGGGAATGGAGATACCTCCATCCCACTCCTCACCCTGGACGCCTATAACTTTGGTGAGTGGGTACAGATCTCCAGTTGCAGATCTTCTGGTCCAGCAAGCTGGAGATCATGGGTAATATCCACCCTCCAGTTGTGTTTCAGTTCAGAGAGTGGGATTATATAGAGTCAAGCGCTATATAGGCTTTTTTTTTTCTCTACATGAAAACTACTTAATTGCTCGGACACGGAGCCAAACAGGATTTATCTCCATGTTTGGCTGCAGGGGGCGCTGTAAAAGTTACATAGTGATACTTTAATGCTACTAAATAACATGATTATTAATATTCAGGAGTGAGGTTTATTGCAAAAAGGAAAAATACATGTAAACGCATTGAGCTACAATCAATAAAAAATGTTGCCAATAATCTGGATTATTCTATATACAAAATACTAGAACTGTTACCTCTGTTTTTCCAGGGGCAGTGAGGGGTCCAACCGGCAGACCTCGGCGTCAGGGCCGCTGCCCGGCGTGGAGGACGGCGTCAGGGTCGGCGGCGACGATCGCAGGATCTTCTGGGTCCAGCTTTTCTGCCTCAGATGCTGATGCTGAGCCAGCGGCTGGGTGGGCGGATGCTGCGGCTGCCTGGTGAGCGTCGGGTGAGGCGTCTCATCTTTGGCCGGGCGCTCAGGGCTGTCAAACTGTGCTGGAGGAAGAGGAGTTAGGAGAGAAGATATGAATTCATGTAGAGAAATAACAGAATCTCTTCTGCCCATGATTGAACTGGATGCCGGCGCCTCCAGTAAATATAGAATAAGAAGACATCACTTTGATGTCTCATGGAAAATATTATTTAGTATGCTGTTGGTCTGTGCGAGATATGAAATATAAATGTGAGCGCAGGCCTGACTTGTTTTTTGACCAAATATTTTTCATATGGATCAAAGGCAGAGAAGAGGCAGGGTTGGTGCTTCAGTGGATTATCCAGTATCACAATTGAAAAGTGACAGCCTGAAATCTGCAATGCACTTTTGTTACGTCTGCCAAGGAGGTAATAAATATTATCATGAACTTGGTGGAAGGATGGAACAAGGGCCAACAAAGAACCCATTGAAGTCTGGCATGGATCCGCACGAAGGGACGGATCCAAGAAATTTATTTAGCACTTTCTTTAACTTTGCAAGATTTGCAGGAGCTTTTTGACTTTTTCACCAATTCTCCAGATCTTGGATCTTGGTGAAAAAAGGCGAGTATATGATAACAATGAGTGTGAGCAATTTGGTGCAGCTTGATTGAGTTTAAGGAGACTGTTGGAAATATGCCCTCTTTCTGGTTTCATGTAGTAACTTATGCAAAGAAGCGGATTGTTGATTTAAAAAGGTGCAGGAAGTTCAGTTCAGGTGTCTTCAGAAGTTAACTCCCTCACTTTCAAATTTAAAGTATCTGGGTATCAGTCTGTGTGCGATGTATTTACCGGACAGCGTTCTGACGATATGATCCTTCTTCCACTCCCACGGCAGCTCGTACTCGGTGGAGGGACGAGGATCCAGCTCCGGCCGTGTGACCACCGGCTTGTCACTATCAGCTCCCCCCTCGTACGGGACGTCATAGATCTGAAGGGGCGCGGTCTGGCCCTCCTCTGCTATCCCCTCACTCAGCACGCAGACCTTCAGCAGGTCCTTGGAGCCCCGACGTCTGATCTCTGGCAGGTGGAACACATGAAATTAAAGATTAAGATTGAGGCTTCAGATAACCAACAGTAAATTGATGGATGGTACGAGTGGGGCCAGTCTGCGCCCCACTAAAATCACTTCTGTATGATTCTTCAGGTTTTTTTTTATATTCATTTCACAGAGAAAACTTTGGATTTCATGTGCAACAAACTCATGTACATCAGGAATCTTCATGTCACATGTTTTATACATATTTTTTGTATAATTTAAAAAAGTCTGTACCTCTTTAATAAACCATGGATCAAAAAAGAAAAAATATTCCTCACACAGTGGACAACCTTGGTCATCTATGGAACAAGAATTTTTGATTTAAATAAATAGATTCTGTGGGTGGGAATATCCATTTCAACTACCAGTCGTGATGAATTTATTTCAGAATTAAACACCCATTCAAATATAAGTTTAGTTTCTGGTATCTGATGTTAAACTGTTAATGATCTCATGGCTCTGCTTATTGAATCACAGTGACATCGGACCCCTAACGACTTCCTCGCTGTGATTAAAACCTCTTAAATTGACTGAGTCCCATCATCACATCCTCTGCAGACTTCTTTGAGGAGGCCTGGAAGTGGCATTGATTGAAGTGACAGCTACTCGAAAGCACCGCGATAAAACATTCTCACATTCACAGCAGGCTATTGTGTAACCCTCTTTTTAGTTAAAACAATGGAGCGATGGAAGGAAAGGTCGGGGGGGAGGAGGGGGGTGCAAATGCGATTGGACGACGGACCACCAGTCATCCTGGATGCTGGGAAGTTTTGATAAATGGGCAGACGGGTCCATGTAGGGGTTTACACAGAGCTGCATCCGAGAGGAGGGAGGGAGGGAGGGGGCACTGAGGGCCAATTTCCTTTTGAGAGAATAGTATCAGGAAACAGAGACAGGAAAGAGGAAGCAGGGGCAGGAAGCTGCACCCATTGTCCGAGTGCAGCGGAGTTGCTGTGGCAAACCCATGGGGTGCAGAGAGCACTGGGGGAGCGGGTTCACGTTCTCACTGCTTCGGCCCGGAGAGACTGAGAAGGAGAATCCTGTGGTTGAGGATACGTGGTCGGACGCAGATTGTCTTCCTAGTGTTACTGGAACAACAAGGCAGTGAGATCATATCAGTGTTAAACGTGAGTCTCACCAGTGATCATCTGCTGGGCATCATAAGGCTCCATGTATCCATCGTTCTCCCCAACACGCTCTGCCTCTCTCTGCTCTCTGGTCTTCTGAGCGTCAAATGGATCGGCGTAGTCCTCAAGAATTATCACCTGCTAAAACAAAACACACACACACACACACACACACACACACACACACACACACACACACACAGGGAAATCAATATGTTCCAAGCATAGTTTAGACACTAGATTCACAATAATTGATGATTCCAGCAAAAATACAATGGCAGGTGATGATCTATTCATTTATATTTATTTGATTACGATTGTTTATTAAAAAAAAAAATTGAATTGCCATTTAGTATTTTTGTATGTGCAACAGTCAAAAAACGAAAATGCATTAAATAAAGTGCCATGTTTGAAAATAAGGAATACATTTTCACATTTGAGGCTGAACTGGAAAATATTTGACATTTTACATGAAAAATGAATTGAAATTGGAACATGAGGTGTTTATGAAGAGGTGGAAGACTGAGGCCGATCCGACAGGGATGAAGGGTTTTCTCAGACAAAAATGTTTTTCTTCAATAAAGTACATGTCAGACTTCAGTGAGAAGAATATCTTGTCTCCTCATATACATTGTTTTCTGAAGAGCGTCTCTTTGCTTAAAAGCCCATTCTCTTCACATTCATATCTTTATGTTAACATCCTCTTTTCCAGTTACGCTCCTCTGTCCCGTCATCATATCAGCGTCACATCATTTCTTGTTTATTTAAACCAGCCAGAGATAAGACCAGCCCGTAAAGTGACGCCGTCTCTCTCACTCATTTGTTTGCCTTTACAATAAACTAGCAGATGTTTGACAGATAATAACTCAGTGTTGTTTACACTCTTATTTTATAGAGGTTTAATCTGACAAATGCAGACATACACGTTTTTTTTTTGCTTTTACATTCAGTAAGGGCCATTTAACAAGTGGTTGATACATGAATTGAGATGGAGAATGGAGATGTTCTCCCTTTTTGAAACATAAAACTCCCCATTTCATTCTCTTTTATCTGTCTTTTTCACACCTTCTCTCCACTACCACCTCCCCGACTTCTCTCTTTCTCCTCTTTTTTTTTCAAAGCCAAGCTGGAGGGAACCTGGGATAGCACCCGAGTGTCAAATGACACAATGCTTTTTATAATATGATAGCCTTCACCAGGGGGCCTGATTTCTAGTGAAAGAGAGCGACGGGGTGGAGGGAGGGCGGGTGAGAGAAGTGGAATACTGAGCCAGAGGAGGTGAAGGCCTCATGTCTGACCGCAGCTTTGTATTCGAGGCAGCGGGAAGGTGGGTGTGAGGGCGAGGGGTGGGGAGGAAGAGAAAGAGAGATAGACAGAGTGACTGGGAGGAGAGGACACAATGGAGTGTTGCTGAGACAAAGGGGAGGAAGACGCAGAACCATTAATATCAATTTTCAGAGCTTGGACTGGAGCCGGGCCACTTCATTGTCACTAATATTGATGACAACACATTTTATTTTTGTTGTACTGCTGCAAGAATCAGAGGAAGGGGCCACTGATTCAGTTTTCATTTACGTTGACCATCATATCAACACTGGAGACGCATTTGCATCTTATACTTAGTAAATACTACAAAAGCTACAACAAGTACTACTATTAATACCACATTGGTAGGTTCATCATATTGTTTTTAAATCCATCGGGGGTTTCCTGCATAAAATCTTAATCTCAGCGATGAATAGTAACCATAGCCACCAGATAAGTGTGTTTATCTTGTTTCATTTCCTCTGAAATGTGTTGAAATGGGAATGTAAAGGGGCATAAACTGGAAATATTAATACTAAAGTAAAAGACATACCTGACAGTTACTGGAGTGCAATACTACAGTAAATGTACTAAGTTAGGCTTAAGTTCTGGGATTTTTCAGTTATCTTTGACTTCAAATGTTTCAGAACAGAAATACAGTATCTTTACTTCGAGAAAATATAACTTAAATAAAGCCCTGTAAGATCTTGATATTTGATATTTGAACTCATGCATCACAAAAAAGATGAGATGTTATTGAATAAAAAACTTCTATAAACATGACAAACAGCACAGATATCATGAGCATCTAAACGTATTTCCATCCGGATATCAATGGTCTATTGACAGGTTTTGGTGGCAGATGGTTACTCACTGGTTCTGCTTTGCTCTGGGCTGGTTTCTCTGCCTCACTTCCCACTGTGTTGCTGATGGTACCGCTGTTGAAGTTGGGGCTCTTGTCCTGTTTGTCCAGGCGGATCAGCCGGCTGATGTAGGAGGCATTGGCTGGGGGGGAGCTCTTCGGGCCCCGGTGCTGCTCCTCAAACACCGGCTCTGCTTTGGAGTTTTTCCAGCTCTTCCCGGACAACAGGTTGTCCCACACTTTCCCATCTTTACTCGGGGAGCTCCCACCGGTTCGGCCCAGCTCCACCGCCGAGTTTTTCCGGTTCCTCCCGGTCAAGAGAGACCCAACTCCCCCGCCGGTGCTGTCAGAGGAGGAGTTCTTGCGCTGGCTCGTTTTGGAGCCGGACGTTTTGGTGCCTATGCCGGCGACCAGGCCGCCCTTACCGGCTCTCGGTTGTGACTCGGAGGCTGAGCGGATCCTGTCGGCACCATTTTTCAGGTTGATTGGAAACTCCTTGAACCACTTGGCCATTGCAGCTCAGATGGAAACCAGTGAAACCTCTGTGTGCCTGCTCCGACACCTCTCAGCTCCATGCAGGGCCCCAGAGACGCACCTTTAGAAATCACAGCCCTTTCCCACAATAGACTTCCGCTGCTTTATTCTAGGACAAACTGCAAGAGCTCCACTCCGCACTTCAGAGAATATCATAGATGCTCTCAAAAGCCCATCGCTCTCTGCTCAAATACCCAACTATAGGATAAAATACCCACAACCTTCATGCCTGTTTGGCAAAGGGAGGAAAAATAAAACTGTAACCCATTTGTGGTTTTCTGACACCTGCTCCAGAAAAGAAGTGTATTCCCTTTGGAGGAAGAGGAGTCTTCAGAGTGGGATGAGATGAAAGAAGGTAAAGTTTGTCCTACTTCTGTTGTATGGTCATAATCCCAGAGAGGCTGATGTGTGACAACCGTCCACCATCTCAACGAGCCTGTGACTGAGGCTGGAGCGAAGAGAGGGGAGGAGGTGTGTGAAGTTGAGAGGATGGGGGAGGCAGAGCTGGGTGGGCGGCGATGATTAATTCGACATGCCATGATGGAGGTTTGCAGAATCAGTAACATCTTTGAAATCACTATTAATTTATATTGTTTGTTTCTAGTACACAAATATTATTACCTACACATCTTGTCTGTTTCATTATTATTTTATCAATCTAAATGTTTTGTTCCTGTATTTTTTTTAATTTTTACTTTTACTTTTGTCGTATCAAGCACTTTTTGTGTAAATAAAGTTCATATTAATATGAATAGTGTTTTTTACGTTGTTGTTTTTATAGTCTAGCCCCTAACTTTGGTTTGAAAAGTCTTTCAAACTGTACTTTATTAGTAGTAATAGTAATAGTCGCAGCAGCAGTTGCAGAAGTAGTTGTTGTTGTATTCTTATTATTTTAGATAACCCGCTATATACACCTGTATTGGTTTTCTGTGTAAAATCTTAATTTGTGAAGCAAAAAGTAACCATAACAACCAGATAAGTGTTTTTTTTTGTTATTCCATATCTTCTGAAATATCAATACTGAAGTAAAATAATTACCTCAAAGTTTTACCTGAAAGCACCATCTAAGTAAACTCTCCAGTTACTCTCCAGTTGTGGGATTTTAATAGTTATTCTGACAAAAAAATATTACAATAGCTAAATTAACATCATTGTTGATTAATAAAGACACATGATGAGTTGACAACTATCCTAATAGATGGTGGGCATTAATTGTATATTAACAATTATCAATGTGCTTAATTGGCTGTTTGATTATTAGCCACCTCTGATTTCATTTCATATAGTATAATAAGGAAATGGTTCGTTCTGAGCTGCTCCATGTGCACCAGTGAAAGGTATGACGCCGATTCTAAAAGTCAAAACACAAACACTATGAACCAGTAAGAGTCAATCGGGTCATCAAGTATATCAATTGGATGTTACAGGAATCACACAGTGTATCGGTGGTTTTGTAAATGCTCTGAAAATCGTTTTCGAGTCGCGGCTCGCACTTCTCGACTCCCCCGGTTTCCCGGCAGAATGAGACGCTCCGCGCTGCGCGATACTCCTGTTTGTCCCTCTTTGTCCGGTGGCGACAGAAGGCCACGATAATTATGGAAAAATTTGCGTTTTTGAATGAATTATAGCCGAATGGTGGATCATCAAGCACACGCCGCGTGAGGACCGCTTTGTCTGGCAATGACGCACCAGAGAGTCTCAGTTTAACGGGACCGCAGAGCACGCAGCGGAGAAAGGGTACAGTTTGCTTCCCAGACAGCCTGCAAGATGGCTAGCTATCTTCAGTGGCATGCTAATGTTAGCTAGCAAGCTAACGCTAGCATAGTGGACCACAGCTCCCGGAGACGTGGTCGACTGCTTTGCCTCATACATGCTGTGATGAGTGTATCCGAGGGCACGTGGTCGATTTGTGGCGATAAACTCGCAGTTTCGCGTCGATGTGCCAGTTGTTGCGGTCACTCGGCGCTGCTAGCTAGCCACATTGAGTAACGTGGCTAGCTAGTTAGTCAGGGCAGTCACTAGCTCGCGTTAGCTAGCTGCTTGTTAGCCACACATCTGTAAGTGATCATTTCTTAGAGAGAGAGAGAGAAGGGGGTGCTGTGTAACATTGCTTGTACCGGCACACGGGCCAGGTGGCGAGCGACCAGGTTCACCCAGCTAGCCCAGGAAAATACAAGCTAGCAACCAGGCGAACTTGTGCTAAACAGCGAGAACCAGCTCAGGGTTACCTGACGCCTATTTGGTGACCAAATCCCGGCGTGACAGACACCGTGGCGGACTATTTGCAGCTGGAAAGGAGTTTGCAGACCTGGGCCCGACGTTGTTCAAACTCAAATCTAGCAACCGACCCCCCAAAAAACAACAACCCGTGTTAGCTTCTGCTGCGATGACAACCATTTGATCGTTATTGTCATGACCTGACGGCGCATTCCACCTCCTCGGCACATACGCCTTTTCCAGACGTCGTCATTTTTAACTTTTTTTTTCTTGTATATGAACGGTGACATGCCACTTCACCGACAGTCATATTAGCTAATGGCTGCCGAATCGGGGAGACTACAGGCGGGACAAGGAAAACGGAGCAAAGGTAGGAATTTACTTCACCCATCTCCCCCCCACCCACCCCCCACCCAGTCAGATCGGAATCATCCATAACTGCGCTGCACTGGGCTTCACTGGTGCTGTTAACAAAAAGCCCTTCTCGCCTACCCCCCGCCCTCCTCACATGTAAACTTCACGACTGTCTCCGGTGGTGGCTGTTTCTCTCAGAATGGACCTGTGGACAGGGTTGATGTCTATCTTGCTGTCAATGCACCTCCAACTACGTCTCCTCGTCCTCATGTCTTCGTCTCTTTTTTTTCCCTGTGTCCCCCATTGACCTTACCTCTTCTGCCTCTGTTTGCGGCCTCTCTCTCCCCCCTCGCCTGGGTCATTTTGCAATGCAAGGCTTCATAACAACCCCGGGGGTGATGGTAACGCCTGGATGTTCAGCATCTTGTCCTCATGCCAGTCTATGTCCCATCATTGAATCCCATCACAACTTTTGGACTTGGAGACAAAAAAAGAGGCCCTAGGTCTAAAGCTGCTCCACTCTGTCACTCAGGGGTATTGGCCAAACCAAATGTGAGGCCACACTCGATTGGTGGTTGTTTTGGCTAGTATTATATTTACCCCTCTCCTCCTTGTTTTAATCTTTCAGCTTCTCAGATGAAGAGCCCGGAGAAGAAGAAGGCGAGGAAATCAACGGCTCAGGTAATAAATGAAAGGATTCTTAAAGGGCTTTTCCAGTCACTTTACAGAAGTCACGGCCACCCATTCACAGACATGCATACAGTCACGGCTGTACAAAACGCTTTTATTTTTTAGAGGACTCGACTGCCTGAGTCACAGCTGCCCTGATTTGACTTGATTTTAGAAATCTGATTACTTTGCTTCGTGAAGGAAACACAGAAAGGGCCTTTCAGACTGATACAGAGAGAAATAACAGTTGCTTAATTTCTTCTCCTTTGTTTTAGGCTGCGGGGTTCTCCCACCTCACTGAGTTTGCGCCTCCTCCTACCCCCATGGTGGACCACCTGGTCGCCTCCAACCCCTTTGACGATGACTTTGGGCCCCCATCCCGACCGACTGGGACAGGTGGACCAGGTGGTGCTCCTCCGTTTCTTCCAAGCCCAGGTGCAAGTGGAGGAGGTGGGTATGGTGGTGGAGGCCGGATGGGCGGAGGCATGGGCTTCATGGGAGGCCCAGGAGGACCAGGCGGCGGTCAGCCTGTGCGAAGGCCACCGTTTGGCCCTTCACCTAATGCTGGGCCTCACCACCAGCTAGGCTTTGGAGGAATGCCTGGCTTTGGAGGTGGCGGTGGCGGAGGGAGTGCAGGAGGAGGAGGAGGTGGCGGAGGATTCCCCCCTGGTGGCCCCTCTCAGTTCAATATGCCACCTAACTTCAGTCCACCCATGCACCCCGGACCAGGATTCAATCCCATGTTGTCGCCGGGGGGAATGGGTGGTCCTGGTGGAGGGGGGCCGCCCCATCCGCGGTTTGGCATGCCTCCACAGCAGCAGCACGGACAGGGTGGACATCCATTTAACAGTCCACCACTACCTGGCGGTGGAGGCCCCAGAGGCCCCCCCCATGGCCCCCTGCCTTCCATGGGAGGAGGCATGGGTCCTGGGATGAATATGATGGGTGGGATGGGTGGTGGCCCTGGGGGAAACATGGTAGGAGGCTTACCAGGTATGCCCCCTCAAGGACAGTTCCCTACCTCACAGGATGGTCCCTACCCAGGCCCCAGTCCGCCAGGGCCAGGTAACGAGGATGGAAAAAACTTTGGTGGAGGAGGGGCGCCGCCTGGGCCTCAGCAGCAGCAGCAGCAGCACCAGCAGCAGCAGCAGCAACAACAACAGCAGCAGCAACAACAACAGCAGCAGCAACAACAACAACAACAGCAGCAGCAACAGCAACAGCAGCAGCAACAACAACAACAACAACATAACCTAAATCCTAACGGCCCCCCTCCTAATAACTCCACTCCTGGCCCTCCTCCTAACTCTGGCCCACCACAGCCTGGGGGCGGCTTCCCTGGCCACCCTGACGCTCAGCAGCCCAACGCCAATACACCTGGTCAGCCTCCCTCGGCACAGCCACAGTCTAACCCTAACTCTTCCCCAACTGGGCCCCTGAATGGATCAGGGCAGCCCCAGCATCCACCTTCCTCCCAGCTACAGCCCCCCAGCAATTCAAACACACCAAACTCTAATAACTCTTCCCAGCAGCAACAATCTACTCCACCAAACTCTGCCCCCGGCTCCACACCTTACAACCAGCAGAACAACACTCCAGGTTCTGGTGGTTCGATGCCAAATGCAGCTTCCAATTCAGGTCAGAACAGCATGACCAATAACAATGGGGGCAACACTCCTGGCAGCAACCCCAACCCCCCTTCTAACTCCACCTCAACTCCGAACACCCAGTCTCCCCTGCCCCCCGGCCCTGCTGCCCCCTCGACCGGGCCCGGTTCTGGCCCCGGAAAACTCGGTGGCCCCGGTATGGTCTTCCCTTGCGGCCTCTGTATGGCGGAAGTCCACGACGACCAGGACGCCATCCTGTGCGAGGCCTCGTGCCAACGCTGGTTCCACCGTGACTGTACAGGCCTGACAGAGCCAGCGTACGGACTGCTGACTCGAGAGAGCTCTGCCGTCTGGGCCTGTGACTTCTGCATCAAGACCAAGGACATCCAGGCTGTGTTTGTGCGCCAGGGATTAGGCCAGCTGGTGGCAGCTAATGAGAGTTGAGGAGTGGGTGACAAAAGAGCAGCGTGGAGGTGCGACACGTAAGGACACAAAAAGACATCGTTGTTCTAATCTCACTGAATGACGTGTGTGTCATGTCAGCTTCTTGCCCAGTTTTCTCTTGACTAGCCCTTTACTTGTTCACTACACAGACGAACACACTCATTGACATTCAAGCTTACAAATAGAACTTTGAGTGACTCTAGGCAAACGATTTTTCTTCTCCCCAGCCCACAGGAGTGAAATCATGATGAATGTTAAAACTACACAGTCCTCCAGACATCTAACCTGCCAACCAGCAAAGCACTGACACCAACACACTACCTCACACACTTTGTAACCGACTGGCACGGAAGCTCCCGCACTGACTGACTGGGATTGACTTGGCACACTCGCACACCACAAGAGTGTGATGCTATTTCAAACACACTCACGCAAACGCCATACGCACACGCACACACACACACAAACCCACATTACACGGGGAGAGAAATGTTGGATAATGGCCAGACTGTTTTGACCCAAAGTACGAACAGTATTCATTGATTATTCTTGGCTTTAAATTAGAGTACATAATTTATATATTCTTTAAAAATGAAAAAGTTTAATAATGAAGAATCCATCAAATTCAAAGGACTGGAGTTTTATTCATTGATTGAATCACGGCTTTATTCTAGGACATCACAACCTATTTTCCTGGAATCAAGGGCAAGAAAACAGAATAATACATCCGTATATTTCAGTGTAAACAGTATCATGTGTATTGTGAAACATAAATGTCAAGTGAGGGGGAGGGGGGGGGCAATTTCTACGTTTTTTTGATAATTCCTACACACACACGCACACACACACAAGTTGACCCTATACTAATTTTTTACTTTGTGCTGATAAATCCAAAGGAGACCCGGGCCGAGATCTCACCCACACTTCACATCGAGGGTTAAGACCGTGTAGTTGTAAATATTAGGACGAAATATTTGTCTGGAACTTCCCCCTCCCCCCATCCGTTGTGAACATGCCGCAGAGTTGACCAATGAACAAAGATAATGAGTTGAACCTATGTGTCTTGGTTGTAAACAATATGGCGTTTTGTTTTTTTATATACAGTACATTTGAGTCAACAGTTTGTTTTTATCTCTGCAGTACACATGAAATCGTGACATCAGTGCTTTTGGATGGTGTTGGCGTAGCAAGTCGTGACATCATGTCATATCAAATGTTCATAGTTCCTTTTTTAACAAAACACAAAAATATAGAAAAAAAGGGGGTGGGGGGGGTGCATGTGAACCAATGCAGTAAGTTTCCGACCTGTTTATATTCTGGCCTCAGAGCAGCGAGAGGCCTTGAAGTAGACCAAACAACTAATGAGCGAAAAATTACCCATTTTCCCACTTCTGTCACAGTATAAGGTGTTTATAGCTATTCTTCTTTTCCTTTCATTTACTTCCTTCGATTGCCTTTTTCTTGCTCTCTCAGCTGTTCCCTTTTAATTTTGTACTGGTATTTGTGCTGTGCTTTTGCTCTGTTCTGGCGCCTCCTGGTGAAACTTGGAGGAACCACTGTGTCCCACACCAGGTGGGAAAGGGAAAGGTACTGAACTCTGAAGTAAAGAGATTTTTTTGTACTCGTCTGTCTGTTTTTTATTCCCTTTTTTTTGTTATAAAAATTGTATTAAAATGAGGGTTGGAAATCTCATTAAAACATCAATTAAAAAAAACATTTGAGAAAATACTTTAGAAGCAGTTATCTCTGGTGATTTGTGAATCAAGAACATTGAGAAAAAATATTGTTAAACTTTGTTTTATGGGTCTGTCAATTTTTTTATGATCTAATAAATTAGTAATATGTTTATAAAAACGTAATTAGGCACAAACTGAAATCCACTTTTCGAGGGTTCAAATTCCAAGGAAGTTCTCTAAGAGCATTTCGAGAAATCTCCAGTAATAAATTAATGATAATTATTGACTCTTGGAAATCTCTCTTGAAACCAAGAGCTGTGGCCACTGGAAATACAAGTCAAACTTTTGTTCCCTTTCGCCTATGGTCACTCGCAAACTAGGCTCTGTCTAAAAACAGAAACTTGAATTATTTAGTAGGAAATTATTTTGGTATTGGTGAGTGTCCTAAGGATGTAGTTCATTCAGCAGTAATATAATAGACTTCTATTAGCCTGATGATGTGTACAAATTTGTTATGATTAGGCTTTGGGTAATGTGGCCAAAAGAGAGGAGATACATTTTTAGCAGTCGATAAAAGTCATGATTATTTCTGTTGAATTTAAAGACAGCTTTTTGCTCTGGAGTGAAGGGTCATGGTTATAAACTCTTCTTTGTGAGTAGAGGATGATAATAAACAGCAAAACATTTTACAAATATCAGGTCAAACAATTGTGTGACATCTCACTGTGCACAATGCATGAGAAATATATCAATATATAAAGAAGCCATGTCCCATTGCTATTGTGATTATTATTGTTTTATCACCGCGCCCTAGTAAAGATTATTAATAGTGGGTTACTGGACAAAAATAAGACTGGTCCATATGAATATAAAATTAAAATAAACAAAGTAAAAAATACACCACAAAAATATTGAATTAAGAAAATCCTTAAAATTTCAATAGGGCCTCTCACCATTCGGTGCTCGGGCCCTAATGACATTTAACAAGTACACAGGGATTAAAAACATATCAGTGTTATATCTGGGTTAAGGACAGATGGTAAAAAGACAATGATCAAATCAAAAGAAAGATTATAAACTAACTTTTAATGCCAGATGAGTTAATTCCCTATAAGTTACAATATCAATGGAAGGGTCATATACACTACACTGTACTTTGTTGACTGGAATTCACTCTTTTCCTGTCAATAGTTAATTACCCTCGCCCCAGCCCTGACCTTACTGTGTATCGGATGTGGTCACAGTTCCATTCTGACATGCAGACATTTTCTGATCGATCGACAAGTTATTTCCCATTACCCAGCTGTGGAAATAGGTCACACACACTGGCTGGGTCTTGAGTGTGTGTTTGTGTACGTGCGTGCATGTGCAGATGAGATGTTAGTTAGCCCGCAGCAGGCCCCGCCTCCTCGGGGAACCTCCCACCAATCAGCTCGGTGCTGAGGCGGGACCCGGACTCTGATGCGCTGGCAACAGGTTGCTCTGGTCGCGGGGGTGAATCTGCCCCATGTCCTCAGTTTGTGGAGGAGCACTCATCTCATCCAGCCTCGACTCCGAGCAGGGAACCCGATCCTCCTCCTCTTCCTCCCGCTGCGAGGACTCACACTGAACCTCTGACCGAGCAGGGAGGGGTATTCCTGGATCTGGATTATCTGCAGGTACAGTACAACAACTCTCCTGAGGATGTTTACACAGCTGAAGTGGTTCTCGCACTTTTGTCGGGTTTTGAGCACAAGTGGCCGGATGTGTGAGTAGCTGCTGCGCCTCGGTGCGCGTTGCGTAATCTTTGGATAAACATAGACGGACACCTGTGGCTTTGTGATTGGATTTGGGTGGCGGTCTTCTCGCGCACGGCTTTTTTCCTGCTCGCGATAATGGACGAAAAGAAGCGAACGCCAGGGCTGGAAGTCTCCCCCTGGATGCGGCTCCGTGTGAGCCTGTCTGTAATTGGATGCGAGCGCGCTGCGTAAAGCGCACAAGAGGGGTTGTCGCTGGGAGGCAGGTGTTTGTTTATTTGTTTGTTTGTTTATTCCCACGAGCGTATCTCGTGTAAACAACCCGGTGGTTTGGTTTCGACGCGCACCGATACTGACTGACCGGATAGGTGGGTGTGACGCAACCACCCGGGAGCAGACAGGTGCTTTTAGAGGTGACCCCCCCGCTGCTCTAATGGTTTCTGGGTCTTTTATCTTTTGTTGATATGGATTTCAATGCGACATTTAATGAGTGAGTGCATGTGTAAATACTGGGACGCCCGACAAGGAGGCACTTACATTTGTTTGGCTGAGAAGTGAGATCAGCCTCGTGATAATCTCTCATATCCAACAGCAGAGTTTAGAAGTGATAACTGGTGAAATGTGCGAAACTTATTCCTTCTCTAAATTCATCCACTTCTAATCCTGAGTTTCAACATGTTATGGGCTGATGCAGCTCACCTGTGTGTGTGTTCCGGTCAACATGTCCCCAGGGTTGGGTTATTTTAACCCCAGAGACCCCTCCCCTACCTCCACAACACAGCCAATACTGCAAAACCATAATCGTTAGCTCAGTGAGACCTTGCTGTTTATTAGATAATGAATTGTACTCATCCAAAATAAACTCATCATATTGAAATTATGATTTAGTATTATCTATTATAGGCGTTTAGTGTAATCGAAGGGTGGGACGTCCTTTGTTTTGAAGGTCTTTTAGGTAAATGATTTATTTCTAGCAATAAACACAAAGACTACTGCGTTTAGTTTCTCACATGTGAAATCTTTAACAGAAATTGAAATGTGTTATGTCATTTTGTGTATTTTTCACATATCCTTATTCTTCTTTCTTGGATTATCATGTAGATTGTCATAAAATGAAATATGCTCATCACAATTTTGCAGGTGATTTCCTAAGCTTTCACTTTTGTCCAATTAAAATAAAAAATAGAAAAGAAGGAATGGCCACATTGAGTTCAACAACTGTCAACCAACCCTTTAAATGATTAAACATGATGCAAATTAGTACTAAGTTTATCTTCAATTTGACTCATAGTTTCGGTTCAAATATTTAAATAGTATATTATAATAATTGATCTCAGCCAATTGACGCCGTCCCTAGAGGGTCAAATAACCCATTTTTCTCCAGTGGCCCCCGGGATGAGAGAAACTGAGGGAGTTGAACCTCAGGTTGGAAGCAGGAGAGGCTGGAAGAACCGGGCCAGAGCCAAATAAGAAGGGGAATGCTTGGCGAGAAGAAAGGGAAGCTTGACGGCTGACGGGCCCGTTCGGTGACATTCCTGTCTCTGTTGACACAGCCTTCACTTGTGACACAGGGTGAGACAGCGAGAGTTGACACAAACCGGCGCTCGGCTGCTGGCTGCCGAACGTGCACAACAACAACCGAGCTCTTGTTGAAATCTGTGTTTACTCAAGGAGCACATTTACACCTGTGGGCATTCAGTGTGACCAGTGACCGGCAGCTGAGGCCCGAGCATCTTGGTAACGGCAATAACAGACACAGGCCATATTTATAACCCGCAGATTAATAAAATGTCCAACGTGCGGTTATGTAAGGACGGGAGAATTAATTTGTTTCACGCTGTATTTTTAGTGTCATCCTATTAATTAGTCTCTTCACTTTGTATTTACTGCCTATGTGGACAGTTTCCCAACGTGTAGGCTTTACGGTTGATGCTACCCCAGTTCTCAGTTTCTTCTTAATCTGTCCTTATTATACAAATGCAAACCACGCGCAATGCCAAGTGTAAAGGCAACGACTGGAATCCTAAGAATGTTATTTTTTTTGGGTCGGGGAGGGGGGGGAAGACAAAGGCTGACTTTGATTCACTAATCTATCCTCATTGCTAGTCGAGGTGCAGCGTGTTACTCTATAACCAGCCGTGAGAGAGAGCTGGTTACATTTGAAGTCCTGTGGGAGTCACATCTGCAAACGCTGGACGTCAGGAAATAGACAGGGGTCCCAGTTTAGAGACTGGAAATCAACTGAGTTTAAATACACGGATAAATGCATGTCAAGAAAGTGCACGTAACTTAACGAGATACTGAAAAGGGTGATGCTCATTGGATCAATTACCTGCAGAGGAATGCACAGCAGGTTTGGTCCTCATGTGCACACCCTTGCATAAATTGAATGTGTGTGTGAGAGTGTGTGTTCGTGCTTGCGAGGCAGTGTGTGCCCGCGCGGCTCAAAGTAAACAGTCTACGCCTGAGTGACTCTACTCTGAAGTCTGGTGACTGGGGAGACTGAGGCAGCGGCAGGGAGACCGAGGGGAGGCCCATTCCTGATCTAGTCCCTGGTGTTTAATGCTCCACAGAGCCGGGACAAAGGGAAGAGTATTCACCTCCTCCAAGCGCCCCATCACCAAACTCATTTCCAGAGCAGAAGGTGGACACGCGAAGGTTATACGACTCTCGTTGTAGCTGTGTGAGTCGAGTCTCTAAACTCTAGAACCATCCCTCAAAAACATCAATTCATCATACAGAAGAATTCCCTTTCAGGCAAATATGTCAAATCTATAAGGTTTTGTTTCATCGTCATGTAGGATATAACACTAAAACAGCTTTGCACAGATGGTCAGATAAGATGTCATCGTGGACTAAAGCTTGAGACAGTAATCAAGGTTAATCCAGAGTTCAAATTTAAATTTCTGTCATTTTTTGAAGCCCCAATAGATTAAGTGTCGTTTAAAAGTGTCGGTTCTCCAGAGATGTAATGTTACACTTTCATGTAGAAGTGGAAAGATTGTACCAACTTAAAAATGTTCATCTCAGTCAACATCCTCATAAGAATAAACCTCACATCATCTTGTCTGTTAAGTTTAACGACTGATTTCTTTCCTCCAGAGTGAAGGTTGTGGTTTTACACTCGTCTTTATGAGCAGAGAATGACAAACGCTTGGTAACAAAAGCATCTTTTAGTTTGACGCTCCCTGCCTTTCAAACTCTTCCTGCTCTCGGTTTGTTATGCAAACTCTACCAAGCCCCAGCTGAGATAACCCTGGTGACATCATCTGGGTAATTTATCATAGACTGTAGAAGCTCATCAGGAGAGAATATTGTTGAACTCGCCTCCTCGTGACGACTAATCTGACCTTCATGTGTAAAATCAATGGAATCAAAAGTTATATTTTCTATAAAATACAACACAAACAGTCAGTATCAGGTGTTCAATTGCCACTGTGGCCACCGGTAGTGCAAATATCTACCATCAACCAGCCACACACCTACAGTATACAGTAGGTCTTTGTTCCTCTGGGCTCCCAGTATCAGCCAAAAGGACATTTAGATGCCTCTGTGCGATCCAGCTGTTCAAATACATGAACATACCAACGACCCAGTTAATGATTAGAAAACATAAAGTGGCTCCAGCTTGCCTTTGTGAAGTGTCTAAAAAACACTAACTGATCCGTCTACCTGTGTTTCCCTGGTTTCCGAACACACCCTGGGAAAATAAAAGTCGGCCTCAACCTGTACAAAGAGATTCAAAATGCCCCAGTGGCATATTTGGCATGGCATGAATACAATGCTTTCTGGCTGAGGAGGAATTTTAACCTGTTGAGCAGCAGAAGAAGATGACAGCTTCATCAAGATATACCAGCAGTCTGATATTTCAGCTGAGTCAGACTGACTCCGCCTGGGACGAGGAAGAAGGGAGTTTACACAGGAGACGAGGAAAAGGTTATGAAGAAGTCGGGTCCTAAGGTGGCAGATGAGTTGGGGTGCAATAACTTTTTTGTAAAAACCTGGAAATAGCAAAAATGACGTGAAGCTCTAATGAGTGCAGGGCCTGAAACACTGAGTCTGTGAAAATCCACTCAAGCCAACAGCTTCCTGGATCTGCCCGTTTCTCCAGATCTGCTCTTTATAGCTTCCTCAAATCTCAGCCCCTGAAATTTCCGTATTCCTGTTGCTCACGTAACCTGATTTGCATTTCTGCTGTTCTCATGTCTCCCCTGACCAGGCCGGTGATCATGAGCACTCTCTCCACTGACAGGAAGCCGCTCGTGGATTACGGCGTTCAGATCCGCTTCATCAAAGACCTCGACGACACAGGCGGGGGTTATGCCGACAAATCCAGAGGGACCAACGGTGCCACTCCTAATACCAATAAGTACGGGGTGGCGGTGCGGGTGCAGGGAATCTCTGGTCAGCCCTATGTGGTCCTGAAGGATGGCGATAAAGGTGACTCGTATGGAGTTCAGCTAAACACTCCCAGCTCTAGCTCTGGGTCGCCATCACCTTACAACAGCCTCCCCAAGGCTAATAAGGAACCAGCAGAATTCACGAACCCCTACGTCCCCGCTGCAAACACCGCTCGCTCCCCTGCTTCTCCAGCGGAGGACGAGGACGGGGAGATTTTTGGAAGTCCTCTCAAGCGACCTCCGGGGGACGGTCAAGCAGGAACACACGGGGAGGAGGAAGGTGCAGCTGGAAAACAAGGGCGGGTCGAGAAGCAGAAAGCCGAACCCCATCTCAAAGCAACAGCCAGTGAAGTAGAGAACAACAGAGATTATACGGACGAGTATAACGAAGCAGGGCTGAAACCGGTCAAATTAAATGGCGTCGGACCCAGAGGGTACCATCCGACTAAATCTGGTTTCACCGGCTCTTTGGGGAGGTACAGTGGGAAAAAGCACATCCCGTTTTCCCCTTCAATGTCGCTCCCAGCAGCACCAGCAGCACCAGCACCAGCACTACCCAATGAGGAGCCTCTCCCGGCCATTGTCACCGACTCCCTGGCTCCTATCAACAAGCTCATCAGTAAGTTTAACAGTGGGACGCCGGGCGGCGCCCCGCAGGCCCGAGGCCGCTCCGGAGCAAGGCAGCGGCTGAAGTTTGACGAGCGAAAACGATCCAGAAGTCTTGACGCTAGAAAGGATGTCCAGTCGGAGGTTTCTCTGTCCTCTCCTACATCTCCCATCTCTCAGACTCTGAATCCCTACAGCTCTCCCATCTCTCAGACTCTGAATCCCTATGCTGCTCCTCTGTCTTCCTCCTCCAACTCGCTGCTGTCACAGGCCCCAGGGCCCAGCAGCCTGGGAAGAGGCCCTGCATCCGTCACCAAGGTGTCGGCACTCGAGGCTCCCAGGCCCGACTTCAGGTCTCCGGGGAAGCTCGTTGCTAAGAACTACCCTCCATCTATAGCTAAAAAGCCTGTAAGTACCACCCGTGGGAGGGATTAGAAGTTATTTTTAGGTATTAAATTGTCTCTTTGTTTCATACCTCCGTTTTGTTTACTTTCTCTTATAAGGAGATTCCTCCGAGGAGTAAAAGCACAGAGGTCCTTAGTGGGGAAGAGGCTCAGGTCAAGCAGTCTATTTTTAACCACCTTAAAGACAGGTAAATACAAACAAGATTTGCTGAATGGATAGAGCGTCCATGTTGCTGTGTACACAAACATGGGGGCGGGCTTTTCTCCAATCTAATCCCCTGTTTTCTCCCCCAGCAACAGTGAGAGCGAGGGATCCCTCAAAAGAAAGGTCAACGCGGATCATGAGACAAATGGCATTTTTAAGGTACGACAAGGCATTGAAGCTCATTCAGGTTTTGCTTAAATATGGTAAACCCTTGTATTTTGTGTGTTTGTGACACAAACTTAAATGAAACTGTGAAAACATGGAGGTTCAATGTTGATATTGGGACCTCAAGTGTCCACTTCCCGGCTTTTTTAGTTTTAAACTGTATTACTGTGCCTTTTAGCATTTAAGGAATATGGAAAGTTATAGTTCACTGTCCGTACAGTAAGTATTATCTTTCAACAAGCAGCCAGTTAGCGTGAAACAGATAATTGAACTGCTCTAAATGGCGAGCTTTGTCTTAAACTTATAAAATTAGCAGGATTTTGCAAAAATTACTTAGCGAATTCCACCAAACCTGGCTTCTATGGGAAGAAGCCATTACATTTAGGTTTTATGTTTTCTTTGACCAAAAAAACACATTTAGATGATTTGACCTAAATGTTCATTATTCATGCTCAGCAGAACTACTGTATGGAGTAAGAAGTGCACAGATGAAAATAAAAACATAATTTAATAAACATCTAAGTGCATGTGTTCGACCGAGGTTTCCCTCTTGTGTAGCTTCAGCACAAACGGCGGGAGAACAGTGAGGTCTGGTCTTCTCCTCAGCCGAGCAGTTCTCGTGATGAAGCTAACAGATGGTTGGCAGCCGCCGCTTTGTTCTGAGTGTTTATGAAGTTTCTGTTTTATTCAACTTTGCCTCAGAGGATCCTGGTTTGGAATTTAGGGCCATGCTGAGTCTTCCTCTTGTCAATTAACATCATCTCTGCTCCTTTGTGCTCCTCTGACACCTTGTTAAAATACACTGCATCTGGGTTTTTATCAGGATGAACAGAGTACTTCCTTTAAATTTGCAACCTTTTGCATAAATCTACATGCAGAAGTAATCCCTTTGTGTCCTCACCTCCTCATACTACGTGCACTTGATTATGTATGATCCCTTGTTATGTACTTCTTAGCGGGTTTGTGACCATGGCTGCTTATTAATTATTTGCCCCCCCCCCCCCCCCCCCCTTGTCACTTGGCAACAATGCACCTGCAGAGGAAAGCTGTTGAGGGCTCGGCGTGTGTTGAGAGCAAAGTCATTGAGATCCATTAATAATTGAGTTGGACTGGAACCCTGCACCAGCTGGGGGTTGGCTTGCCGGATGGGACAGATCCTCCTCACGGGGGTCCTTGTTGAACAAATCCTCCCTGTTTTTCGTGTCATCCGCCATGTTGTGCACTTCGCTCGAGCGGATTTCTCAGCCGAGCGTCTGACGGCAGGATGAAGGGGAAACTGTTATTGGAGCTATTTCTTTCTCAGCTCTGGTCATAAACCCGAAAACATTGTTCGTCTCTGTGTAAAACCCAGAAACACACGATCAGAGGAGGATTGGATGATGAATGTCCTTGTAAACCAAAGGGCTCATCCAGTTTTGCTGCATTTGTGATGCATCCTATCTGGAAACATGGTTGCAGTGTTCATTTCAGAAGTTTACATGCATTTCAAAGTGTTACGTGAAGCAGTGGGTTCACATTCCTTCTGTCCCACTAATGTCTTCTACTGTCTCTTAAGTGCTGGTGTTGTGTTTTGACTGATTTATTGCAGTAGATGAAAGTCAGCGGGAGAGTGATGAGTAAAATCACTGACACCCTGTTGGATTTGTCGGGGTTAACTGAGGCTCATATGCTGTTGTGTTGTTGGATTCACTCGGTCCCAGACAGGATGTGTGTGTTTGTTTGTGTCGAGCGTGAACACTGATGGCTGCTGCTGCCGTTCGTTAAATCTGACTCCTCAGGTGCATTTCCTCGAGATACATCCAATACTGAGCTTAAAATTATGTTATATTTGTTACTAATAGCTGGTATTAATATTATTTCACGTAATTTGGTGATTTGTGTAGATTTGGTTAGAGTAAAACCATTATTTTGTTCACAAATTGAACAAGGAAATGTTTTCTGCTTTATTTCCTCCCCTCTCTGTTATGTAATGAGCTAATCACTGGGGCCTGACCCCCATCCTGATAACCAGCAGACCAGAGCCTGTCCGGATCCAGCTATTATCTAGACCGGTGGTGTAATGAATCTCATTTGCAATATGTAATCACATTGTGTTCAAACAGTTCCGATGTGTTTAGCATGGCAGGATAGTCTCTTCTTGTTGTAAACACACAGCTGATGCAATTCACTCTTAAGAGCTTATTCATAATCTCAGTTGTGTTATCTCGTGTTAATTATCTCTTTGTGGGGGACGAGAGGAAAATGAAACAAATCTGTACAAAGTATATCTTCATAATCCATCTCTGATAAGTTAGAGAAATGTGAGCCCCCCCCCCGAGGAGCAAAGCTGTCCATGATCCTCTCTTTGTCTCTCGTCCCTCTTGCTGTGCGTCCCTGTAATGGGTGTGTAGGAGGATGAGAGTGGTTTCATGGGCAGGCTGCGCTTCTTCCTCCTTCAGTGAGAGCGAGTCTCGATGAGCGGTGTGGGCGACAAACGAGCCGCCGCTCCGGCTCGGCTCCCCTGCAGCCTGTCAGCGGCTGCTGTTTATGTGCAGGGGATCGAACCTTTTTGACGATGTCTGAGCTCACCGGCAGGGCCTGTATCACACAGACTTTTCCACTGTCAGAAACTAGGGCAAGAAAAATCCAAGGAAGGATTTTTTCCCCCCCCAATATCTTTTAATGTACAAGTAGCACAGAGCGCATAATGTCAGGCTGACAGTGACACTGCAATGTTTCCAGTTCTGCTCCCTATGACTCTGTGTCTATTTGCTCGCTCATTGTCCTATGTCTCCTCTACACTGTGTTTTTGTGTGTGTGTGTGCACAGAATGGAGGTTATGATGGGAGACCACAAAAGGCAAATCTCGAGGAACTTCAGGAGCAACTCAATAGATGCAAGAAAGAACTGCAGCAGGCCTATGATGAGTAAGGATCTGTCTCTCTGTCTTTGTCAGTTATATATTTCCTTTGTGGCCAACACTAAAACCCAGGTATGTGTGTGTGTGTGTCTGTGAGGGGGGAGGCAGCAGCTTGCCCATTTGTATAAAATAATGTGTCCTTCCTTGGGGATAAAGCAGATATTTGGGTCAGTGGTTAAGGTTAAGAAATGAAAATTATCTTGATGACTCCCTTTGTTCATCGATTAGGGCTAAGATTTAGATAAGGTTTAAAGTTCAGATTATGCAAGTAGTGGTTATGGTCAGGATAAGCTTATTGGAAATGAATGCAAGTCTATGTAATGTGGGCAAAAGTGCAATGTGTGTGGTTTTGCATGTGTGCACTTAAAAGCCGACAATAATCTTCCAGTTGTCACTCCTGTGGCTTTTTGTCAAATGATCATTGCACTATTACCTGATTGATTGGCTCGCTAATGAGTGTGTGTGTCTGTGTGTGTGTGTGTGTTTGTGTGTGCGTGCACAGACTGGCCGAGGAGCGTATGGCCAGAGAGGGTGCAGAGACTCGTCTACGTGTACAGGAAGATCTGCTGGCTGAGCTTCAGGAGGATCTGAGGAGGGTTTCAGAGAACTCCCCTTATTCCGGCTCATTACACACGGTACTGACCTCCTGCACACACACACAGAAACACACACTGACACACACATACACACTCCAGATTTTATCTATCATACAAATAAGTACATTTTTTTCTTCACAGGATGTGGTGACTCTGCAGGCTGACCTGGCCGAGGCGGCCATGTTGCGTCAGCGGCAGGAGGACACGCTCCACCAGCGGGAGCGGGAGCTGACGGCGCTGAAGGGCGCGCTGAAGGAGGAGGTCGAGTGTCACGACAAAGAGATGGAGATCCTCCGGGAGCAGTACAGCCGGGACATGGCCAACCTGAGAAGAACCATGGAGCAGGTGACACAGGTGAATGCAACAGTTGTTTCTTTGAGTAATTTTGTGCATCACATCCGTCGCACAAAACGTTACCCTCAGTTACAATGAGACTTCTCTGATCACAAGAGTTTTGAAATTGACTTGATTAGTGTCAGAAGTTAAGACGTATGACTAATCTGATCGGCAAAGACGATTAAAACAGATGAGAAGGAATAGACCCTGTGCAGCTTCAACATATCATCAGGGACTTTTTGAACTAAGCCGGCAGGCAAACAATGCTGCACAACAAGAATGTTGATTCTTAAAGTTCAAAGAAAATTCATCAGTTAAACTACAGAAGCATTTTGCACATACTTGAGAAAATAATGTCTGTTGACCAGATGAACTTCAAAAAAGAAGAAAAACATAGCAGTAAAAGAACTGTAAATGTTGGTTGTGTAACTCTGATGTCACTGAACCAACACACACGAAACGCGAATGATTCAATTAACTGAGGAGAGAACAAACAAGACGCTGTTTACACACAGAGCTGGACACAATAAATTAAACTTTAAAGGAACAGGACGGCTCCTTCTCATGTGTTTCCGCACAAAGTCAGGTTGTTGGGATCATAAAGTTTAATGTGAAAGAAGCAGAAATTGTGCAGAGGTTTGGTTTAAATACATTTAAGTTACTTCCAGTTTTTTGTTGTAAGCTTTTGACATTTGTGTTATTTTTCAACATGAACTTGCACCCTGACATATATTTTACCTTTATTTTATTGCATTATCATCCTCGTTATTTTGTTTCAGTGTCAAAATAAGAGCGTGCAGCTTACAATTCACTTATCAAGGAAGAATTATTAACCAAATTCCCTGCCATGGTGAATCTGCAATGCGGCAATGCACAGTGAACATTTCTCAGTTTCTTATCATTGAAATATATTTTTTTATTTCTGTTGCATCATCTGTTAATGCAGCCTGAGGATAGAAACAGCCAGTTCATTCCCCCCCCCCCCCTAATCAGATGAGCTCTTTATACAGATATACAGAACAGTCATGTGTTACTGAGGAGATTCTTTCATGTTGCATCTGCCTATATTAAACACCCGGGCTTTTATCTCATCAGTCTGTTCGATGTGTCAGTTTGCAGCGTTGAAGGTAACATAGGGTCAGACTAAGCCCAGAGCCCAGAGAAGTTCTGCTGCTTGGGATTGAGATGTAAAACATTCTCTAGACGCTACCATTTCTATTCTGGAGCTTCTGTCGACTATTTCCGTGGCACTGTAGGACGCGGTGTAAAAAGAAATGTGAAGCATACGGGCACATACAGGAATAGATCATTATGCAGGTCTGGGAGATGTCGGGTGAAAGAAAATAATAACACGCAGCCCGAGGGCAGGAAATAAGGAGACAGGTTGTCAGCTGATTTTGATGATGTGATTTTTATTTGGCGAGAGGAGGATTAAAGCAGCTGGATCGCTGTCTGAAATTCTGCGGCGTTATGTCTCACCTACAACTCAAGTACTTTTTAGAAGATTGTAGACGTGCTGATTAAAGAATAAGATGAGAAATCTGTGTGTCTTTTCTTTGTGAAAAAGAAACATAATTGAAAGGAAATGTGATAGATTTGCTGTCATGATAACGAGGAAGATAAATGAACTTACTGGTGTGTGTGTGCATGTTTGTGGTCGTGTGTCAGTCCCAGGAGCAGATCGAGGAGGAGAGGGAGAGGGTGAACGCCTCCATGTTTACCCTGGAGGACGAGCTGGAGAGCTGCAGAGAAGAGGGCGAGGAGTGGAAGACGCAGCTGGAGGTCACCACACAGGAGCTGCACAAAACCAGAGAAGAGTCAGTGTCTCCAAGTCATACTTTCTTTATTGCATCACACAGGAATATATGACAGGCGACCTCAAAGATGCCAATATCGATGTAAATTGCTGAGCATAAAGTACATGTCAGTGTTTAAAGTGGTGAAAATTAAGTTTTTATACATCTTTCTTGAGGCTTTTATGATAAAATATATATATATATAAAATATATATTCTGTGGTCTGTAGCCCCAAATTGACTACAGACCACAGAATTGATTTTGATGTGAGGTCACAAATCTAAGAAACCAATCGTGTCAACTTGTGGGTGGGGCTCATTAGCTGGGATTGGCTCCTCAGCTGCAGGTGGCGCTGTGAGGCCGTGTTTGCATATTCATAGATTTTAGTCAAGAAAAGAGGAAGGAACATGTAGGATTATAGTAAAGTCATCTAAGGGCCACTAGGGGACACTTTTCATGACAAACCTTGTATTGAATGTGTTAGTTTGAGGAGCAAGGAAGAGGATTCAGGGGATTTAATAAGCTACTGGAGGGGGATTTTAAAGCGTTGTGCAGATATGGCTCAATTTCCTAATGTATTCTTTTTTTATATGTAAATAAGGTAACTCCCATCAGAAGTCTCTCTGAAATGTAGGACTTTTTTGTATTTGTTGTATTCAAACTTCAAATGTGTCTCAAAACCAATACACAAACTTGAAGTAACTTTCAAAACCCTCAAATACGTGGATAAACCCATGTTTATTTCAAATATGTACGATAGAAGCATATGAATCTATGATTGAATACTCAAACAAACTTGTTATGGAGCCAGCTCAATACTTTAGGATCCGTAAAAAGACAAAGATGGACATTAAAACACAACTTCAGTTCACAACTTCTCTTTATTTCTTTGAACTGGCAGCGGTATCGTGTTCCAGCCTCGGTCAAGCATCAAACACCCTTTGTCGTGTTTGATTTTTTCCCCCCTCTACGCTGGAGGATAAGTTCAAAGAATCTGAAGAGCTGTTTTTGGTTTGCTCCTATAAGATTACATTCCTCTCAAGTTATTTCTAATGCATGCGCTCTTTCACTGTACTTTTCATCCGGCAGGAGCGGGAAGCCCGACAGCGGTGGAATGTGAGAGAGAGAGAGAATCACTGTGTTTGGTTTCCAGTAGATTTCGCCTAGTTTCATTTCATGTCGATGAACTGATTGGATCTTATATCCGAAGACGTGTATTGATCATTAGATTGGTGGATCCCTACTAGCAGTGCTGTGGTTATTATCAACCCAATCATAACAAACCAATCAATAATCAGAATATACGTAAATTAATCAATATTTTGTAGTTTATCACCATCTGATTACATTTAATAATCTATTAGAGATTTGATTTGAATAAACGATTAATTGATGTATTTATTTAAGGTGCAATCCTAGTTTATAAGTGCTTCTCCTGCAACAACTGACAGACTATGATTGTAGTGATGTTTTTATGGTTTTGTCTTAGTTATGTGTTTGTGCCCAACCCTTGTGTGCAGTCTGTGTGTGTGTATGTCTGTAGTTCTCAGTGTTACTTTCACCCCTGTGAGTTACTTAAAATCTGACTTTTCCTTCCACAGCCTGCAAAAATCCTGTTCGGAGAGGGAAGCCTTTGAGAGCAAGCTTAAGGATCTGCAGGATTCACTCATCGACATGAAGAAACAAGGGCCTGGCTCTGATGATAACCGCTCTGTGGCCGAGGTAATTCACATTCGTCACGACGCTGAACGCAGATTCTTCTTCTCTCCGTGTGGGTGAAGAGCAGGGGCTCGTCTTTTCTGTTTTACACCATGCTCAGCTTTTTATTTTCTCTAATCTGTCGGAGCTGTGAGGCGGCCGTGGGTTTTCTTTTGGATGAAGTTTAGATTATCTCGCTTTTTTTAAAAATTTCCATTCATCTTTTCTGCACACACACATTGAAAGTCCCCCTCGCATGCCCGCTACCCATATCAACACATTGTTATGCGCCCGGGCACATTCCTCCTGCTCACACACGCATTATTCATCTCTGATTACTTATCCCAAGGAGCTCCAGCGTTGCCATGAGGATCTCAAGCGGACTCGCGCCGATCTCGACAAACAAAAGGCTTCGTTGGACGAGAAGAGCAAAGCACTTCAGGCCCTGAAGAAGGCGAGCGGCGAGAAAGAGGCCGGGCTTCTGTCTGAAATCGGCAGGATGAAGGAGCAGTCGCAGAAAGACAAGAGCGAGCTGGAAAAGGCGCTCGACAAGGCGAAGGAGGTGCGGTGTCCAGATTCTAATGAAAATAAGTGAATTTGATCATAAATAAAATTAAAGAGACAACTCCTGCTTCTCTGAAATTGATCTAATGTAAAGAGTTGTTCTATGAATATATGAAATTAACAGTAAAAGTGCCAGTGTTTCCTGTATAATCTGTAAATTCTCCATCACATATCAGGTTTCTGTTACACATTCCTCTTCCTTTTTTTACTTTGACCCTCATCTCTACAGGCGTCGGCTGGAAAGACTGTGGTGGACCAGGGAGCCAACATGGAGCTGCAGGAAGCCAACGCTCGCCTCAGAGAGAGGCTGGCACGCATGGTACCGTACAAACAAAGACAAGACAGTGCAGCAAACAGCTGTGCACACACAAAATTATATTAACCCACATACTGTACCAGTACAAAAGACACGGCCTCCCACACAGACGCTATTTTCAACTGGGAGACTTAAAGTAAATTAGAGCCAATGGAAATCTCAAACACGTGAGCTCGGGGAATAATCCCTCCGAGATGAATTTGCATGGGATGTATATCGTGCACCATGTGCGCTAGAATATCTTGGTTTCATAGCTGCTGTACGAGCTTTAATCGTATTACTTTTCATGTGATGAGTGGAATCATACACCAATTAGAATATGTGCAAAGCTATTAAAAAAATATTATGTCAAGGGTACAGAGGAGAATTAAGTTCTAACATTTGAAATCAAGATAATCAAATTTAAAGTCCCGGTTCTAAAAGTATTTTGAATATGGACTGAAAGCCTTTTATCATTCCTCCTATTTTATATTATAGATGTATCTATGGCAAATTATGAAATACTAGACAAATACAAATGGGTTTGCTCTGTTTTTAGTCTATGTTCATTATTTTTCCACGGTCACAGTGACCTTTGACCCCTGGTATGTATAAGGTAAATTTATTAGAAGAAGAAATTCCCACAAGAAAAGAGACTTTCGACCTAAAAACAATGCCCCCGGTCCCCGGCTGTCACTTGTGTGGATGCTAAACATAGATATTCTCTCATTACACAGACGAGGCTTCACTCCAGTGTGTCCCTGAGCTCGGACACAGACGAGGCGGTGGAGGCTCTGGAGGACGAGAACCGTTCCCTGAAGTCTCAGCTGGAGGAGGCCAAGCGAGGAGCCAGCCGCGTGAGCAAGGAGAGGGACGAGCTGACCCGGCGGCTGGAGGAGAGAGACCTGGAGAGGGAGGCGCTGCGGCGGGGCAAGAGCGACCTGGAGGAGCAGAAGAGGCTGCTGGACCGGGCCCTGGAGAAGATCAACAAAGAGGTGTGTGTCAGATAAACAGCAGGGTTTGGACACACAGCATAAAGAGCTGATCATCACCGTGTTTGTCCTCTGTGCCTCCTCCTCCACCGCTGCACCAGATGGAGATGATGATGGGAGATTCCCGTCAGTCCGTGATCGCCCTGCAGACGCAGCTCGAGGACTACAGGGAGCGCTCGAGGAAGGACCTGCTGGAGGCGCAGCGCAACTGCAAGGAGCGACTGGCCGAGCTGCAGAGAAGCCAGAACAACCTGAAGGCCCAGCAGGAAGAGGTGAGGACATGAAGGAAGCCAGAAACACAAAGGAACCTCTGAAATTGTATGAACAAAAAAAAAGGTTTTACAATTTAAATGTAACCGTGAACTTTGATTCTTCAACTTTTTTTAGTTTGTGCAAGCTTTATGGTTTTAAGAAATCGCCGTGTCGGTCTGTGGGTCAAGGATTTTGTCAAGATTGACGTATCTAAAAAACTATTTATTTTTCTATTCAGTATTTATTAACATGATATATATTTGATACTTTCCTATCCTCAGAATTGTGAATGACCTGTAAAGATTGCCTGAAATTATTCCTGATTTAGCGCCATCATCTGGACAAACATTAAATCTGTCCAGTGCTCACAAAACTACAGTTCCTTCCATCATAACTTTGTGTTAGCAGCTATTTATCAAATGCTAGCATGCTATTAAGATGCTAACTAACACGGGAAATATGACAGCTTCCAAATGTAATGATAGAATCGTTGCTGTAGGCATGTTAGCAGACTAATGTTGGACACAGAGCTGTAAACGGATGATTATCAACTCTTAGTTGTGTTAGAATATAGTGTTTAAAGTGTATAAACAAATAAGATATAAGATGATTAAACCTCTGCTTGCAATGTATTAAAGGACTGTAAAATCTGACATTGAGAATAATTTGAAGAAAGTTGTTATATTACAAGAATAAAGTTCTTTTTTAATTACAAAAAAAAAACATAATATTTTGAGAAAAAGAAAAACATTATATTTTGTCAATAATCTTCAAGGCTATCCCAGGCTCTCCGGTGTTCTTCTCCCTCTGGATCCAAAATCGTTTCTTGAGAAAATACGAAACCTCTTTGAATATCACACAGATGTAACGATAGCTCTGCATTCCACCAAACACTTCGAAAGAGGCACTTTCCCCCTGGTTTGTGTTGTTCTTTCTTCAGAATAGACACAGTTTCTTGCACATTCTTCTGATAACAATGTGGTATTTTGTCATTTGTGAAACTGATATTAAACTATATCTTCACCAACAATCTCCAGATTCCTCATTTTAATGCAGTCGACAGGCTGATCTTCTGATATTCCTCTTCTAAAACATAAGCTGAAATAAAAACTGTATTCTTGAAATATTATGACTATTTTTTTCCCTTCATGTTTCCCTAAAGTCTGAGCAGGTGTAACAGGGTTCTATATATAGAGCATGTCAGACAAACTTTAAGTGGCATTTCAGGGGAATCGCAAAAGCAGAAAATGCACGAGGACGAGTGAGAGTTCCTATAAAGTTACATACATAATGATCCTCTGCTCCTTTTTCTTCCAGGTTTCCCGCCTGAAGAAGGAGCTGCTGGCATGTAGCGAGGAGCGAGACAGCGCCCAGCTGGAGAGAGACCTCCTCAGTAACCGGCTCAAACACCTGGACAGTGAACTGGAGTCAGAGAAGAGCACCCACACCGATCGCACCAGGGAGATCAGGGGCCTGGAGGTGAGGTTTCAAGGTCAAAGGTCATGAACTGAGGACTCAAAAGATGGGTGGGGGTGAATTGGGGATACAGGGTTCGTCAGTAGACAAAATGTTGAGGGGGTCATGCATGTCAAGTTGAGGTATGAAATAGTACGTGCATTTCAAGCTTAAAGAATGAATCTACTTATCTGTTAACAGGATAAAATAAAGTTGCTGGAGATCGAGCTGGACGAGGAGCGGAGCAGCGTGGAGGTTCTCAACGACCGTATCACACGCAGCAGAGATCAGGTGCCACATAAAGACATATCTGAAAGCGATATCATGCAAATAAAGAGGAGAATGCAGCGGTAGAACTGATAACCGGTCAACTAACACATCCTCCTCACCCTCCTCTCAGGTGGATCAGCTTCGCTCGGAGCTGATGCAGGAGCGTTCGGCGAGACACGACCTGGAGATGGACAAGAGCGCAATAGAGAGACAGGTACTGTCCAGTCATTCGTGTTTTAATACACAAACACTCACATGTAGAGTTTTTAAAGAATGAGTTGTTTATTCACGTCACTGCACCGCTCCTCTTCAAGATGAAGGAGCTGAAGTCTCGTATGGCCGACATGGAGGGACAGCCTCGGCCCACAGCTGGACTCAGCCTGCTGGAAAACAAAATTCAGGAGTTAGAGGAGAGACTTCGCAGTGAAGAACGGTACGGACTTCAAATATGTTGGTTGTGTTTTAATAAGGCATAAGAGCAAATACCTCGGCCAAGGCCAAAAGTCTCCCTTAGTTTCAATCGAGCTGCACCAGATTGCTCACACAGATAATCCCCTGAAAGTTCCTGATTTTCCTATTTTCTTCAAGATCCATGAATTATTTCTTGAGAAATTCACAATCAGTCTCACAATGTTAATGAAAGTGAAAAACTAAATGTTAGATTAATTGAATCTGCTCCAAAAGTTAATGGGTTCTTTCGTTGGAATTATGGAGGCCAAATGTATTAAAGATCCAGAATATAACTATAACTAAGTTTTGCAGTGGTATTGACTGTTGAATTTGTCCCCACAGAGAGAAGGCCAGTATCCAGGCCTCTCAGAGACGGATGGAGAGGAAACTGAAGGAGCTGAACGCCACGTTAGACCAGGAGAGGATCCATCATGTCGAGCAGAGAGATCAGGTAAATATCACCTTTTGTGAAAATAATCTTCTCCTTGTTTTAGTCTCTTTTGGTTAAAAAACTAAATGCTGATGCTCAATGGGGTCAAACCAATAATCACCTGTAAGATAACAGGGTGTAGATTGTGTGTAAAGATGGACGACACATTTCCACTTCCTCCCAGCATGCAGGGTTAGGGTCCCCCATCCACTAACATGGAGGAGGAAGGGTTTATCACCTATTCTGCAGCCAGCATACACAAGAGTGGTTTCAGTCTTCTCATCTTTTTCTCTGCATCTCTTTTCCAATAAAAAAAGTCGAACTTATCTTTCAATGTCGGTGAGACCTACTCCTCCTAAATCTCAAATGTGGTTGTGTGAAGTTTGCTGACTCTGTGTTTGTGCTGGTTTACGTCCTCAACACAGCAGCAAGAATCATCAATAGGTCCTGTTTGATCTGCGTCTGCTGTTTAATCATCGCACAGTTCAAACAATGTTTAATTGCTTCTTTTTATGTATGACTAATAATCTCATGTGAACTCCTCCTGACCCACACACACAATCTCACTCGGTCACCAGAAGGCTCGCTGACCTCCTTCCCCCTATCAGCTTTCTGCTGCCTCAGCTTTTTTCAGTAGCCTTAACTGCACCTTAACTGGTTTGAACACCCGTGTCTCCGGCTTCTCCACCCCTCCGCTCCCTCATCTTCACCCATGACCTCCCCTGCTCCCCTCTAACCCTCCTGGCTCTCCCTCTCCGTCCCCAGCTGACTCTGCGCGTGAAGGCCCTGAAGCGGCAGTTCGACGAGAGCGAAGGGGAGGTGGAGCGCCTGGAGGTGGTGCGCCGCAAGGTTCTCCGAGACCTGGAGGAGCAGCAGGAGCTCCAGGAGGCACTGCAGGCCAAGGTCACGGCGCTGGAGACTGATCTCAAGTAGGACCTTACTCAACCGTTCAGTCACTAGGTCTTTAAAGGTTCAGTGTGACGACTTTAGTGACATCTAGTGGTGGAGTTGAATGTTGCAGCTGACCACCCCTCACCTCACCCTCTCCTTCCAAACGTGAGAGGGAACCAGTGGAAAGTTGTCATAAAAAAAAAAGAGGTGTTTAGATTGTCCAGTCTGAGCTACTGTAAAAACATGGTTGGCTCTATAGAGAGGGCCCGCTCTAAATATAAAGATGTACATTTAAAGTGTATAGATATAAAAAGCTTGTTCTAGGGTGAAGAAAACAACAGATTATATTAGATGATTATATTACATCACAAGGATTATTTCACGTTCAATGTGTGCCAATAGATCCTTTCATCTAAATCTTACACACTGAAACTTTAAGTTTTTAATTGAGAGTTTTACTCTTCCACAAACACTTGACTTGTGAAATGTACTTGACTTAACTGATCCCATCGATACCACGTGTGTTCTTAACACTAGGTGGCAGTAAATAGTAACTAGCATGACCTGCCTGTATTCATTGAGTCATGCTGATGGAATCTTATCTGGTTTGATTCCTCTCAGGCGGAAGTCTCAGAACACGCGTCGTGCGTCTCAGGGCCCCTCAGCTCTGAGCTCCGAGGACGAGGACGGCTTCTTTGACTCCAACATCACCTCCATGCTGCACGAGAACCACCTGCAGAACAACAACAGCTAGAACGAGACCACTGTGGGAAAACTCAGTGCAAAAAAACTTGTGGGATGAGAAGGAGACTCAGGGGCATGAAGGATCACCTCGTTTGAAGGACTCTGTAGCCTTGCACCACAGACCTGAAGAGCAGTCGCTCTTATTCTTATTTTTAGTGCATCGGTCCGACGGAGACAAGTCGTCAGGATAATTTGGTTTGAGCCTTCGGCTGCGATTATGATTGTGTCTTTGCTGTTTTGTTCTAGCTGTCGTGAGACGTGCTGTTTCTATGTTTGGACAAAGAGTTATAAACACAAGGTTTTTACTTCACAGCTTTAATTCTGTTCAAATTTACTGTATGATACTGTGGTAGCACATCACTGGGGTTTATGTTCACAGGTAATCAGGTATTTCACCAGTTTTCTTAGAAATTTTAACCTATTTGAAACCAAAAATATAGAGATTTTTTTTCTTCTCTAGTTTTGTCTCACTGTTTCCGTCATTGGTCGTGTTTGTGTTTGCTTGCGCATGATAATTGACATCTGTCAGTGTTGTTATAGCTCCAAGTTTTCTTTGTGTATCACGTGAAATATATGTATGTATATTTTTTACCTTTACTGTGACAGTAACAGCCCGTTTAAACTGAGCCTCCATTATTATTTTTACAGTGTGCTAGCTGTGCATACCTGTTAGTCATGACAATCAAATAAGCGTACGGTGACACTGTGGATCCTCAGAGGTTAATTTACTGCTTTAATGATCATATTTCTACACGTGGTTCGTTTTGTATGTGTATCTTTGTCTATTCAGCTCGGTTCTCGTGCATGTTTTCACTCAATTGCCTTAAAAAATGAACTTGTATCTTTATTTTCACTTAATGGCGTCACTGCACGTGTTGTGTTTATATGCTGCTGCTGCTGCTGTGATGTTTTCAATAGTATTTCACTCTCTCGCCTGTGCTTGCGTCTCCTGTGCGTCAACTTAACTTAAGAAACATTCCACATTTCTCCCTGTTGCACCCGGCTGTTATGAATATTGATTCATAATTCCCAAATGACTTATTGGTGTTATTATATTTTAAACGTGTCACTTTGAAGATTTGTATAAGGGCAAATTACAAGAACGGCTGCTTTATATTTAGAGGTTGTATATTGAGCTGCTGGTAACATTTGATATATGGCAAAGAGTGCACAATAAAAAAGAGGGACATTGTAAGTTGTTCTTATTTTTTTTCTTCAACTTTGAAATACAATTTAATTAAAGTATGGGTATTTTAAAATGTTAATATAAACAGAAGAAATATGACAGGAAATGCGGAGAAAGCTGTAGGTAAAGGGTACCATGGAAATATTATATTTTATAAAATCTCAAAAGAAATGGATGTTTGAAACTGTAATAGAAATTCTCATTGTCATATATCAATTTCTTTCTTATTCTTTAACATGACAATGGTCTGTTGAGATCTCTGGGAGCTCTAATGTCTGCTGCACGACCTTTGCTTTGAACTGTATCACTTAAAAAAAAAAGAAAGATAATTAGTCCACAGGCACATGAACCATCATATCCGAGGGGTGTGGTCGTTGCCTCATACCTGCCGGTTCTGTGTACTCTGTGGGAGCAGCGCCAGGCATCAACAGGCCTGAACGCAGAACCTATTAATTCACTTTCTTCCCACATTTCAGCTCATACACACAGCAATGGTATTTCGTACATAAACTCCCACATCAACATGGTTTGCCTTCAAACAACAAAGTTAATCAATCAAGTTTTATTTGAATAGGCCTCATTCACAAATCACACTTTCCTTTATAGGGCTTAACAAGGTGCGACTTCCTCTTTACTTAAACCTCAAAGGGAATAAGGAAAATCGACACAATTAAGGAAAAATGCAAACTCCACAAATGAGACTTCTCCATTTTCAGGGAATGACACGTGCAGGGACTTTTCTCCACCTCAGAAACCAGTTCAAAATATCCTCAAACCTGAGGCGACTTCGCACCTTTACAGAGTGAATTTAAGATCAGCGCCGGCTGCTGTCCCGCTGTTCTGTCTGTGTGCAGCTCACAGCTCCTCCACGGCTTATCATTACCCACCAACCCAGCAGGCCTCAGGGGTTTACTGTCAGATAGAATTCCGTACATTGTCAGGAAGCATCGCGGGGTCATGGGGTCACAAACGATGAGGTGACAATAAATGTTGATGTTCAGCAGAGTCCAAAAATATATTGTAAGAACCGAGTCCCTTGGGCTGACTGCTACAGGCCTTCCCCAGCCTCCTCAGATCCGTGTGGAGTCAGTGAGACATTGTTGAATCTGGATCTGGATCTTGAGGCAGTCGAGTGTCTCTCCCTACACTCGAGCTGAGTTTCCCCCTCGGACACACAGAGGCTGTAATCCTTTACTGTAATTACAGAAGACACGGAGCTGTAATCACGACTCCACCTCATGTCACCTCTGAGTCTCTGACCTCAGCTCATCGGCTCCTCCTCTGTCCTCACAGGGTTAATGAGAACCTGCTCTCTTCTTTCACTTTCTCGGTAAAAAATAAAGGCTTTCATTTTATCCATTGTCTCCTGCATCGCCCTCTTAAAACATATGAGTTTTAAAATTATTATTATTGTGATGAATTTCAATATGAGAAATAATTGAGTGTGTGCAGGGGTGTCACAACAGCGAAGGTAAAGCACATTACTGACCTGGGCCCTGTCGCCGAGAAGGGGTCACTGGGAACAGCCGATCCACAGCAACTACAATATTTAAGAAACCATTTCAATGAAAGACGCCATGGTCAGAAACCCCTAATGCCCCGTGCCAATTGCTTTCTGCTTGTCTTTTAAACAGAGAGTAGGAGGTAAACGTGTTTTTTATTGTGGTCGAACCTGCCAAAAGATTTCTTAAGGGACTCCACTCCCTTTGCCAGCAGGAGGAATTTGCATTTCTGTATTTAAATTTTTCCATGTGAGTCATGTTCGATATCACGAAAACAGAGAAGCTCTCTCAACTGTCGTTTTTTGCCAGTGCTGCCTCCTGCACGATACCACAGCGTTGTGATTCACTGTCACTTCTTGAAGAATAGAACGTGGTTTTCCTGGCGGTGGGTTCTCTGTTTGGTTTCAGGTTGGGCCCCTCTGGTCTCTTCTGTCGGGGGCCTCCAAAGTCCTGATAGAACCTGACTGTGTGTCTAGTATATCTGTTTTTTAAAGTTCAGCCCATGAAGTGAATTATGGTGTTTTCTGTACTTTACTGTAGCTCAACATGATTTACAGTACTCAAAGGATTAGTGGTATGTTCGAGTGCAGCTTCTTCGTGTGTGAGAAAATGAGCAGAAGCTTTACAACTTCACTGATCAGCAGTCTTGTCGCTGGCTGTGAATCTGAATGACAAAGCAGAAATGCTCTTCTACACCAGCACTGATCTTTGAAGTAAGAACCCTTCAAGAAAAAAGTGAGAACAAATGACACTTTTAACATTTACACACTTAAGTTTAAATTTGAGCTCAGTTTGAATGTGAGTTCAGAACATAATAGAAAAGCCACAACAGTTAATTCACCTCTATCTAAACTTTAAACAGACATATTTTGCAAATGTACCAGAACTGAATGTGCATTGAGCCTTTACAGTGGAAAACTTGAGGTTAAGAATAACACACATTGCATTGTATGGAATACAAAGCGGTCTTCTGATCTGACAAAACAATAGTCATTAATCGTCGGTGTGTGTTTGCCTTGGGCAGCGTCGTTCATCTATTTACCTTTAATAGGCGCCTGACACAGAAGTAGATGTGCCGCATTCACAGCAGCTTATTGGAATTCACTGGCGGTGCAGAGCAAATAACCTAGAACGTTGGATTACGTCTGCAGCCGAGGTGTAAAACATAATTACACGATGTCAACCTGAGTGGAAAAAACACTGTGATGAAGATGATGAAGTGAGAGGCTTGAATGATGGAAGTTGACTTGGGGATTAGATGCTGGTCTTTGTGCGTAAATAGCTTTTCATTTCTCTTAATGTCACTTGTCCCTGAAGGCAAGTCACCACGAGCAAATACAGTTAAATTAAACAGTCAAATGAGGTTTAACAGAGTTTTGTACTAATTTATGCTCCTAACACTTTGAACTATTAAACAAGGTTATACAAATGTGAGATTAGTCTCAATAAAGTATGCTTTTTACTTTTCTACCAAAAAAATAGATTTCTCAGTGGTTTGATCCATTATTCAACAATGTTCTCACTTCATCCCAGCAACAGCACACTGGCAACTGCAGAAAGTGGGACACGTACTCTGAGCTGATGTGTCAGACGTGTCTAGAAAGTTTCCAGCCCCATGCCAGCAGAGGGTAATGAGTTCAGCCACGGGCCAAACAGGACAATAAGCACAAGTGTAAGTGGCACCGGAGCCACCTGACATGTGACGGCACTGTTTACACACAGGACTATATCCTCTTTGCAGGTTCTGACACAGAATTAGCTGGAAGCAGATCACAGACACCGGGAGGCTCCTGGTGTCTGTGGCGTTACACCAGCAGAGGAGCGGCAGGGGAAACATGGAGACGAGAGGTTGAAGAGAAGTTGGTGAAGGGAGACAGATGAGGAGAGAAAGCACAATGTGGAAGAAGATCAGGCAGGTGACTGACGGCAAAATGCTGCGGCTCGGCGGCGGCAACGCCAAGTGCCTGCCGGACGGAGGGGTCACCATCTTCCCTGAGGTCAGACATGTTTATTACTAGTAAATCAGTCTTCATCATCCCTGTAGATTCCCAGTATAAATAAGACATTTTGATGGAATTAAGTTTCCTTTAATGGTCAACTTTTGTGTATCGAGAGGAGTTTTTCTTACCACCGTTTAGAGTCTGACAGATTTATTGTTTGGCTGACGAC
Source organism: Platichthys flesus (assembly GCF_949316205.1). Lineage (NCBI taxonomy): Eukaryota > Metazoa > Chordata > Actinopteri > Pleuronectiformes > Pleuronectidae > Platichthys > Platichthys flesus. The sequence continues at coordinate 6,239,442 of NC_084961.1, forward strand.
ACCAGCCGATATAAGCCTTTTGGACACACCTGGAAATTATTTTGTTGTTTTATGTGACAGAATAAATAACGCAGAAAAGATGTGCATTTGTTTATTTTCTTAATGACTCTTTCAAGTTCTATATAATTAGAAGTGTTTGTCTTTTCTTTATATTCATGGTTATTTATGAAGACGTTAATGGTTAAACTATTTGAAAAAAAGTAAGCCTCAATTATATTTCTTTGTCGCCTCAGGAAGGAAAACGTTTACGTGTGTAGCTAAAGCCAATTAGAGCTAATGTAAGATATAAATAAATAAATAATTGTTCCAATGAAGGGTGTTAGTTAGTTGGAAGTGGTACAAAGAGCCTGTTGCGTCTTTAGTGATGATTCAGTACATTCCACTGAAATGAGGCGCGGTCATAGAGGACCTGCTGGTTCAACCTCCACCTGGCCACAAGATGACGAAGAAGAAGAGGAAGAAGAAGAGGAGGCAGAAGAAGAAGTAGGAGGAGGGGAAGGAGGAGGAGAAGGAGAAGAGGAAGCAGAAGCAGAAGCAGAAGCAGAACAAGCGCGAGACGAAGGAGGAAAAAAAGAAGCGGAAAGAAGAAAGAAACAGAAACTAAATCTGTGACTGTTTAAGTTTTATTTTATTTTTCTATGTGTCGAATTGGTTTCCGGCTGAGAAGATGAGCGGAGGTGTGACGCAGACGCTGGGAAGAGGAGAAGATGAAAACTCCAGTAACGTGAGTAACGATACAAAGTATTACTTACTAACGATTAAAAAGTATTTTGTCTGTCTCTGTCCGGTGTAATGTAACTGTAACGTGTCTGCGTCGCTCGGGTACATGTGCTATATAAACCTGTCAGTCACTTTGACAGAGTTTCACTTCATCAGCATGTGGGGACTCTTTCATTTCATGTCAAAGTCCATCTTTCATTTTACCTGTGAAGACACAAACCTGAAACCCTACATGTTTATTAAGCCACATGTTACAGCTGCAAATGTACGTCATGTATAAATGTGACCTTTGAATCCAAAAACTACATTATAAGAAAAGTCTGCTCCACCAATCACATGGTGTCAGGATGTATGGAGTCATAGCAGTGCCATAAAGAATCTGTAAAAAAAGATTTTATGAGGAGGAACAATTCAAATAATTGATCCAATTTTGGAAATATAAAGACAATAAGTCTAAATATAGATATATTTTTTGATTTATTTGATCATTTTATTTTGTACTAGGGTAACATGATCGAGCCAAAATGGCCGGCGTTGTCTATCATAGTATGAACACATAGTGGGAGCGGCTGTATTTCATGACTCAAATGATAGTGTTTCAGAACTTGTGAAAAAGGTGAATGCAGTTGAGATGACTTGATATCCCTGATCCCCTCAAAGAGATCCAGTGATCCCAAATGGTTCATGATCTCTTATACTGACAATGTAGGTCAAAGAGAAGGTGTGACTGCACTGACATACAAGTGCAATCACTTACATCACTTTATTTATGAATCTTTATTTTTTAAGTTCACCTATTCATTGTATACATGACAATTTCACTGGCACATTAACCTGCTATTAGATACGGCAAAGAAAGGTTGAGGCTCTTTAACATTTATTAAATATTGAATTGGTATGTTGAAACAAGTCTGAACACTCTACTTCAAATTGAGTTTGGATGTTAAAATCGTTAGCTACGCCCTCCAGCCATGTTTTGGTGCTTAAAAATAATTGTTGATAAGTTGAGCCATTGTTCAGGGCTCACCTTAGTTTACTGTCCAAGTTTGAGCACTGTCTACTAAAGTCACACAGACCAGTAGTTTGCTAAAAAAAACAGGTTAAAGCAAAACACAACTGGCATTCATTAACATATGGTTGTTGTGTCTTGTCGTGATGGCCTTGTGCGCACAGGGATGCTTGCATGCATCGACAAATCACTTATTTAGTCAGACATCTGGCAGGAAGGGGAGCGTACCGCCGGTCGTGTTCGAACAAATACAGACTCGTGATGCAAAAGCCTTTTTTCTTTGATGGCAGTTTGTATTGTATTGCAACAACTGATTAGATACAAAACAGTGTCTGAGGATTTTTTTGTTGTGCATTTGGATTGTGAGGTTCCGTGAGATTTAATCATAGAAGGAGGGCACCAAGAAATGAAGTCAGATGTGTTGTTTTGTCGCTGGTTGCAGAGGAATGTGTTATTATTCTGTCAGTCCTGTCATTACACTGTAAACATGAGCGCCGGCCTCTCGTGCACTCTTGCTCGCCGTTTTCAAAACTAACTCCCTTTTTATTCCACGTAAGCACATTTAGGAGGGAAACCATTTTCTCCCTGATCTTGACAAATTGAGTTTTGGCTCATGTGTGTTGTGTCACCGTGTGAGAACAAACTGACAGGAGCAAAAACATGTAATTAAAATAGCTTTGCTGGATTATAACGTTTTTTTTTTTTTTACATGGCTGCATCAGACCGATCTGCTCTAAGTCTTTTGTGTGTGCTAGCAACACTGTTAAATGGCTTGTTTGCACTGTCAACAAAAAGATTAGCGGCTACATACAAGCAATCTGGGAAATTAAAGTGTGTTCAGTAAATACCTGCTCATATTGGAGGTTTGCTTATCAAGCACGAACAAACACGCAAAACTGAAAACAAAATCAGCGGGACACAATGTCATAACGTAGACTGTAGAGGTCAATAGACAACAAGTCTCCACCTTGTCCCAAATGAGGCCAAATTACCCCAAAGACTGTCAATCATGACATTACACCCTCTTCATGTAGTATCAAATAACATCCAACCAAAATTACCACTCAAAAATAAGGAATATTTACTGTACTTTTTAGGCTACTAACATGAGAGAAGTGGGCTTTATCATCTATACGGCAGTCAGCCACCAGGGGGCAATCAAGATGCTGTGACTTCCCTTTTGGGAAGCTGTCATGTCCTGCACCTTTATAAACCTACTAAGTGTCACACATGTGGAATATAATGGTTTTAAATAATTGTAAATTGATTAACCTTGATTTTGACTGCAGCCATTGATTGAATTATTGTTGTACTGTAAATGAATCTGCTAATTATATTCTGATATTTAAGAAATGATATAATGTGAAGTTTAACCTTTGAAATTCCAGATACCTAAACACACACAAACGCACACACACAAACACACCCACACACACACACACACACACACACACACACACACCCACACACAAACACCTTACACACACACACACACACACACACACACACACACACATAAAGAGGAATGAGGATATTTGAACTGTGGCATTTGACTTTGGTTTGCACATTTGTATTTATACAGCACACACTCACCAAGCCAGTTACTGTTATATAAAGACGCTTCATTAATCTCTCTCTTACATAAGCCACAGCACACATTCCTCACTGTCCTGCTACCTACCACTGTCACCATGGGGCAGATAACTGAGGCCGTCTTCATTCCACAGTCCTATCTGTTGGTCACAAATTCTCCTCATTTATAGATTCCCTACCTGCATGAGTGTGCCTGTGCATGTCTGTGCATGTGAATGGGACAAATAAATGTATCTTAATCTTAAAGTTTCCAGAATCACTGTTCACATGTTGCAAAAATTATTTGGTCGATACATTAAATTACGATCTATGAGTTAAAACGTACAATATGTAACTTTGGTCACTATGGGTCCCTCAATCAAAATGAAAATAACAAAAGCTAGTTAGAAGACATTGTGAAAGAGAGTGGGATGATGGGAGCTGTTGTCTTCGCCATCATTGCTCATTGAAATCTACCGAACTCGCCTCAGGTGCAAATCATGTTCACATATTTACATTACGCAGCAAATGGCAATGAATAATCGTCATCCACTTTGAGAGATGAATACAAACAGTGGATAGCAAAAAGCAGTCGACTGGCTAACAGGCTAGCAGTGTGTGTCAGGTGTCGTACTTGGTTTGCCCCGGAAATTACAGCCGAAAGTGGAAAAGCCACAGGTAAAGCAGACATGATGAATAAAAAGGCGAGTTCACAATCATAGATCTTGTCCTTTGAGACATTTTAAAGAAGAATTTTTACGTTTATTTTTTTTTTTTATGCTATGTCAAAATGTGACAGTTCAGATTCTCCTTTCTTTTTCCAGGACTGTTTTTTAATCTAATCAGGGGAAAAGGTTTCCTCCAGTTCTTTCTGTTGTTTATGAGGCGTCGCGGTCCTGCAGGTGAAGCGCAGAGCGACCCTCAGACGGGCGCTGTGTGGCTCAGCCACTGGGGAACATGTCTGGAGGGAAAGAGGGTTGGGCAGCTGGCGGAGCCTCACCCAGCCTTGTAAGGCGAGACAGCCGAGGGTTCTCACGCAGTTAGTCACACATGCACAGAGCGTCTGGATCGCAGCTGCCTGAACATCGGTGAGACGTGTCCCGCTCAGCTCCGACCGCCCAGGTAGATACAAGAGGGGTCTTTGTCAGATAGAGTGAAGGGTTTGTGGAGAGAAACGCAGGATGGTACTCTGGACTGTAGGTTTGTCTGATTTATGGTTTGTTGTGTTTGGTTGTATGATTCATTTTGGTTTGTCTTTCACCGTTGAAACACAAGAGATACTTTGATATATGGAGACAACAACACGTTTGGCTTTCTCAGGTTAACGTGAATTATGCAGACATGTCAGTACCCAGAGGTCGAGTCAAGCTGCTGCACCGGGACAGAGACAACACTGGGAAAGATCAGTTTAAAATCAGAAAAAAACGTTTAAAGCTTTTTTCAACCAGAATGAAAGAGTTAAAGAGATTTAAGGAGATGATAATAATAATAAAAAAGGATCAAATCTACTATATTTGACAAAGAGGAACCAGAATTCTTAGTCTCACCTCCCATTTGTCAGTTATACTGAGGAAAAGTGACTCATTTTCTGCTGTAGCGATGACACACACTGCAGATCATGAGAAAGAACGAGCCTGTGATGAGCGTGTGTAACAGGCAATAGGTGATGTGGATATCACCCCGGTTGTCTGTTTGTGTTTTAGGACTTATCGTTGGCAGCCTGTGTCGTTTTGGTGCCTGGTTGTAAAACGTACCTTGTTATGACAGAAGTTTAGAGATGGATGGATCTTCACACTTTGATGTCAACTCGCCGTTGGGACAGAAGATAAGACACTGATGTGCTGCTGCAAATAGTCGTCTGACATCATTCAAATGATTTATCATACGCCAATTGTCTTCTTCTAGCTTTGCTAAAATAATCATGGATACATATTTATAGCGATGTCTGGTCGATCCTCAAGTCTGTGTTGTTGTGTCTTTACAGCAGTGATATCATAAGTTGAGAGGTAATAACTGGGATTGGTTGTATTGATTGTTGGAGGTTATTCACTGAACGAGGAGACTCTGACTCTTAAGCAGAGATATCACCTCCATATCTGTAAATATGGATCAGGCTGTTCTCTTCTATACTCCTCCCTACACTCATATAATATTGAAAGCTTGTGTGCCTGATGTACTTGGTTCCTCTTAGGGCTGGGTAATAAAACAGTAGCAATAGTTGTCACAATGTCATTTTAATCAATAGCAATATGACAAAACTCCAGTATATCTCAATGTTTGTGCAATGTGTAAATACATATCGATCTTCTCCACATCGGATTTGTAAAATGTTATGTCATGGGTTTCTTATTCTCTCCTCATAAAGAAGAGTTTCAAAGCACAACCTTCAGTCAGGAGCAAAAAATCCATCTTTAAACTTAAGAGAAATAATAATGTGACATTTATCTTTATAATTATCTGCTGCACTTTACTCTGAATCACTTATCAGTCCTCCTGTGTTTCCTGTTTGCATATAACATGAACATTAAGACCGACTTCATAAATCATTAATTACACATGTTAAAGATGGAACAGTATAGATTATTTGCAGTGTCTGCATGCCGCTGAAGAAACACTCTCTTTATTCCCGGGTCTTGGTTGGATGTAGGATTTATAAATCTCACTTTCTTCAACATTGCAAGACGGTGTCTTTGTCATTTTCTCCATTTTCCCAGGAAATAATTCATAGATCTTAATGAAAGAAACGTCTAAACAAATGTATAGGGGACAGATGTCTATGAGTGTGTGAAACTTGGTGCAGCTCGATTTAAAGTAAGCAGACTGTATGGCCTTGGCTGAGGTATGTGCTCTTATGAGTTTGTCACTGTGAAGAGTAGCTGTGGTTTCCTTGTTTTAATTAAGTGGTAGTCTTTGTGCAGTGTTGTGAAAGACTTCACGAGAATTGAACGGGGAGTTGTTTTCTTTGATCTTATCGATCTGATAAGAATCTAACTTCGATTGAAGCCTTGAAGGAAGAAAACTCCTGAACACATCGATTACTTTTGTTGATATGATCTTCAAAGCTATTTAAGCTATTCAAAGCTATGTTTCTCTTCCTCTTCGATTGGAAATTCAGTGGACATGTTAATCAAGCGTTACCTGAGCTGCACGCACAGGCCTCCGCTCTCAGACACCTCAACACTCAAGGCAGATATGTATTACACTGTAAATGCTTTGAACAGATGAAAGGGCTGATTCCATTATACTCCATGAAAAAGCATAAGTTTGCACATGCCCATTCTGGAGTCCTGTAATGACACCTAATGATCACCTTACATGGGAGCAGTCGTAAATCAATCTTGGTTTATTTAATAACCCTTTGTTGAGGATGTCTCAATATTGTTGTGATGAAGTTGTCTCCAATACACACAGTCCATGCAGCCAGTGATTTTCAAGCAGTGACGCATCACACCTCTTGGTTTTCTGGAATTTGGAGACGTGATGGTTATACAGAGTGTTTGTTTTGGTGTTAAGCTCCCAGGGTTTGCACCGTCCCTTTGTAACCTGCTGGAAATAATCTACAGGTTTTTAATAAATACTGCTGCACACGGTCTTTCTTATGATGAAACATTTCGGTGCTAGAACAAGACCGTTTTTGCCTAAACGTCCCAAATGAATATATTGCTGAGAGCGAGACGGTCTGTGGGAGTTTTGATCCACTTACCTGGGAAAAGGATTTTATATTTACCAGATGCTGTGGAAAGTAGGAGTTTCCAGGGGGAGGATGGAAAATCCTCAACTCCTTAAATTGTGCTAGTTTCCCAGACCCCTGCTCAAACATTACATGCCCAAAATGCATAGAGTATATATATCTACTGAGAATGAGGAATGAATAAAATGTGAACCGGTAACTTATTATTGATCTATTTATATTGCGAAATGAAAACATGTTGGTTCCAGAGTAACGCGTTTAGTGGGGCAGGAGAACATTGTGTATTCGTGCATAGTTTGCCCCCCCACCCCTGGGTGTGTCTCTGTACCATCCTCTCCCCTGTGTCTCTGAGGGAGAGAAGCCCTGGAGCTGTCACTCCCTCAGACCTCAGAGTGAAACACCGGCCTTCGTGCAGCCGCCCCGGCTCTGATGGTTTTTTCAAACAACGCAATTACACACAAAGAACTGCCAATCACACGCTGAAGCATTTATCCTGTGTTTGAACTGGTTGCTTACGTACGAAGCTAAATATATTCACCACACAGGTAGCCCTGCTTTGTTCTTCTACGTCTGTGCGACTTGTTCACACCGATCGAGAACAGTTTCCACTCATTGGCTCGAAGGTTTATTTAATGTGTGGTATGCACACACACAAAGTAACTAAAAAGGATTTTACAATCTATAAATTACTGCATATCTCTTTCTCATTTGATAAGAATACTACATATATATATATAGAGGAGATGACTTTACCACGCATAGAGTTTTATGCAACCACTATCGTTTTGGGCATTAAGACTCTGTTGATAGGACAATCTGCACCCTCTTGTCTACAAGTGTGTGGTTTACTGCAACCTCATGTAATCATACAAACAATACCATTATAAGTAATGACAATGGGAATCGGAATACAGAACTCCGGTATTGGTCTTTGCAAATTCGAGTATTAGAATGGGAACACCAATCTGGTGCAGCTCCAGTTTTATTGATAAGCGTCTTAATTTAAATCAGAGCTTTGCTGTCGTACAGTTCACTGTGGAGATTTATTACTGTGTCGTCGTCTTCAGCCTTCAGACTGACAGCAGTCTTTGGAATGTCGAGAACGCCTCGTTGTCATCCCTGCACCGTCCCCACATGTCATTCACACAGGCAGCAATTAAAGGTGTGTAACATGACTTAATGAGGAGTACAGTGTGACACCGTGTGAACAGCATCACAACGGGTTGCTGCAGTTCAGTCGGCCACGTTACATATCACGTACAGGTGATATGTAAACATGGGATGTTATGGTGTTAAAGTGCGTGGATGTAAGTTGTAATGCTGGTTTAATTGATAAGACAAAGTCGAGTCATGATGTCCTTCAGCAGGCTTTAACAACATCTGTCTCTGGTACATCTTTTATGTAGCGTGTAAGAGTCACACCTGCCTGTCAAGCTTGTTAAAATACCTCTCTGGTGGAAAATGTGAAGCTCGTCCCGGAAAATATAATTTTATTATGGGTGAAGCTTCAGCTGCCAGTGGTTTGACACATCGACGCAACTGTAAACACATAGTGTTCTCCTCTCACATCTATAGTCAACGGGAGAAAAACAAACCAGCATGCAACAGGGTGTCACTAAGACATCTTAAGCTTATCCTCTAAGTAGTCACTCATATGATGAACTGTCTGTGAGTCTGAAGCTGATTTTAACTTTGGTTTTACTTGTAACACAAATTACTTGTGTGCTTCTTCGTCGGTATATATTTTTAAGTGTTTGTTGTTATTTGTCTTTCACTGAGGATTCCCACCAAGTCCCACTTAACTACAGACTAACACAAAAAAATGAAATCAGCAAAGAAGTAAAAATAACTTTTGTCTTAGCTGTTAAATAATGATCCGTTTGTGCAGCTTCACCTTTGGTCTGATTTCTAGATGAGTCTAGAACAAACACCCACACAATGTTTAATGAAAGCCCCTTATGACAGAAACCACAGGAGCAGGACAAAGGGATCCGCACCAAATAATGACTGATAATAGCAGTTGAGTTTTATAACATACATTCGTTACATACAGTATGTTCCATGTACAGTACATACAAAGACACACTGGTTACATAACTCACATGCACCTGGACTATTGTCCACCTGAAGTTGAGTTTGAGCCAAACATTTGTTTTCTTTGCACGTTCAAGAGAAAAGACACACACAACTGAATGGGCGTTGTCTCTTGATTTGTAGTATTTGCTGTGGGATGCGCACTTTGTACTTTTGTACTTTTGTTATGTAAGAAAACTTTACATTCAAAAAGGGCCAGGTGGGTTGAGTACTAAACTATACATGTCTATGCAAGTTGTTGTGATAATATCTACTAAATGATTCATTTATCACTGATACAATAGTCTGAATAAGTAAACTGTACAGAAAGTTCTTCCATGTGTTATATCTTTGTTTATGACATTAGACAAAACTCAGTGGACGATCTGAAGACGTTCCATCTCAATTAAGTTCTGCAGCATTAATCAGATTAGATGAATTAGCTCAAAGCCCAAAGTCAATAAACTGATTTATTTAGTCTGCTTGTTATTAAGAAAACAGAAATGTCCTGAAGTGAAGGATGAACAGTGTACAATTAGAATTAAAGGAGCTATAGACAAGTCAGAGGGCCACAGAGTGAATGAGTCATCATCATCTGTATTTATAGAACAGAATAAAATATAAAAGATATAACTACACAATGGCCTATAATAGGAGAGTATAAGAGAGATGGATGCAGCAGACTAGATTAAAAAAACATGCACATGGAACAATATACATGCATCTATATACAGAATAGAGTTTGTATGTGTTGTTTTAAAAGTTATGAAAACATGAGACACAATTACACGATTAGTTTTTGTTGTCAAAGCGACAGAGTTGGTTTGAGAGTGACTCATTCGTCGATGATGTTTTTTCGATATTTCTGGCCTCTGCTGGACTGTTTTCATTTTCTCCAGTGAGTCTTGTAGTGTTTGGTCATAATCACCAGACTGGGTCCTGTGGTTTCAGTGGAAATGTCTCCTCAGCGTTGGTTGCTATGGTTTCCCAGCGTAACTCCTGAGGCGTCCACAGAGGAACTTCAGTGTGGAGAAGTTTTATGGCCCAAAAGAGTCCCCCCCCCCCCTCCCTATGTCCCCTGCTCCGCCCTCTTTGTTATTGGTGACTTTCTCTTCAGGCTCCCTCGTCTTTCTCGAACATTGGTTGTTTTTCCCGTAAACTCCCCCACCCCCCCGCCCCCTCTCTGTTCCATTTACTCATCTAGTTTCTCTTATCCTCTCATCTTTCACTTCAGGACCGATGCAGGCGGCTTAGACTCACTCTACAAGATCAGCATCAGTCCGGCTGCACCCAGCAGAGGCTCGGGAACAAGGTACGAGATGAAAAGAGGGGAAGCAACTTTTTTCTCATTGTTTTATTCTGAGCTAAAAGAAGAAGAGTGGAGGGTGGAACCTTTTCTGAACTTCTCTCTTTGTTCCTGAATGAAGGAGAGCAGCATAGCAGTAGTGCTGCCACAGAAACTAGAAGCGCTGGAAGAAACGAGTGAGCCCATCACTCCCACTGAAGAAAAAGTTGAAGTCATAAAGGTATTTGAGCATGTTTGCCTTTTTTTTTGTGTAGTTGTGTGTGAACCCTTTCACGTTAATCCGAACTAAACTGTAACTCCCTGTGTTGTCTCGCGTGCTCTCATCGATGTGCTTCCTAGTTTTACCTTGAATCCTGTCCAAGGAAGGCAGAGAGCGTCAGGATGCTCACGGACGAGGTGTCGCAGATTCAGGAGGTCAGTGTGTGACGGGCGGAGCTGGGAAATCCCTCCTGTAACCGTAATTAGACGATGAGTCAACATTCAGCCAAGTGTGGAGAGACTCTGTGTGTGTGTGTTTGTTTTAGGATTATTTTTCAAATGTGGGTTGAATAAGGGAAAGGACACAGTGATGTTTCTGCCGCTCACACGCGTTGTTTCAATGCGTGTGTGTGTTTTTGTTTCTAGGTGAGGTACTGTCTGAAGTCTCTGAGAGAGCAGATGGCGGCCAGGCAGAACAGCAACAACAACAAGGTAAACACCTTCTGCATCCGTGGGAGAGAAGTTTGACTTTCAGGGTGCTGCTCAAACTGTAGGTGATTAACCGAATATGTCCTCTTCTCCAATGTCAGAACTTTCTGCTTTTATCTAGAATTTAAATTTAATTAAATTCTTGAGGCTTCTGCATGTGGCGGATAAAGATCCTCTTGTAATCTGTCTGGCATCTGACGTGTCTCTTCCTGCTTTGAGCTCTCAGCCACCGTAGCATTTGCACATTTCATAAAAGAAGAAACCCGTGACTAACGCCACTAACCAGCCGCTGCTCTCTTCTTCAGTGTCCCGCCAATGGCTTCAGGGTCAATCTGCCCAGCAGCCAACCGGCCGTCCCCAACAGCAACACTGTTGTCATTGCACCTAACGCTCATGTAAGCTCATCACAACTCTGCTCTTTCTCTAACGTCCTCAGAAAAGTGTTGCTGTGGTTTTTAAGATGTGTTTATTCGTCGGTTTCGTGTGAATGAAACCATGAGAAAGTCATTTCAGCTCAAAACAAGCTTTGCTGCATTCAAATGTGTGTTGAAGTGACAAATACAGCAGATAAAGACACGTCTGGCCCTCCAGCCAACTCCTCAGAGCTGGGTGCTAGACTCTCTGAAGATGATAACAAAGTGCAAAAAGCTCACTGACACTCTAATAGCCCATGCACGCACACACACACACACACACACACACACACACACACACACGATATCGTATTTCCTCGTGCACTTTTCTCGACTCTGTACATCTCCTGTAACACAACACCATTATCTGCAAGGAGAAAGTGTTGTAGCAGGGAGTGAGTATATGACACATACTGACCTGAATGTGTCATATTTAAGTAAACTCGGGTGACTTTACGCTGCCCTACTTTCTAAATAGATTATTCCAGATTGCAACTTGTGCTTTTTGTTTACGAGAAGTATTTTGACCACCTCAAGCAGAGCCTGGAGATTAAAGATTACCTCTCCGCTGTTTAACAGACGTCTGGTAAATGCTTATGTTACCTCGGGCTTGACCAAACAGCCTTTTAAACACATCGCCGGCCTCGCCTCTAGCTGTTTGTTAGCACCTGCCGTGCCCTCAGGTTCAAGTGGTTTGCCTGGATAAGCCTAATTGAGTGCGTCACTTTCTGTCCGCCCGTTCTCTCAGGTCGCAGATAACCAGGAGGAGAGTGTGAAGCTGAGGGAGGTGACCAAGCGTCTGTATACGCAGCTGAAGGAGATGGAGAAGAGGCACCAGGAGGAGAGGGAGCAGCTGCAGGTCTGGCTCACGAGTAACATGACTCGATTTCCTGTCGGCAGCGATGAGTCACTTCTCTGCTGCTGCTCTCTCCTTCTTTATTCTTCCTCATTATCTCTCAGTGTCATCTCAGGATTCATCCTCCTTCCTCCTGTGCCCCTGTGTTTGGGTCTTTGCTCTGCTGTACATTAGCGTGTCAGGTCATGAAGGGACACAGTCTAACAATTAACCACAGGCTGATCTGTCGTGTGCTGCAGCGATGGCCTTGTTCACAACCCTTATTGTTATTGTTACATTTATTTAACCATTTTATTTTAACCTTTAACTCAAATTAACTTATGTTGTCGATCTTAAATTCATTATTCTTAGCTAAATTTTCTTCTAAAATTTGTTTGGGATTTTCAGGGGGTGTTACTTAAGCTGTGTCTCCACTATCCACAATTATTTATATATTTTTTTAGCTTTGAGCAGCTTCTCCATATTTTTATATTTGCACACTGACTATTTTTAGTAGTCTTTACTTTATTTTAGTCCTTTTCCAGTGTGATATTATGGTATTAATGTACTTTTTTTTGCTTAAAATTAGTATCTATGCCTCACCTCATGTACTAATAAGGAACAATACGTTTTAAGTTGTCTTGCCCCCCCCAAAAAAAACGTTCTACTGCGCTCCATTCCAGCTTAATAGTGTGTCTATCATGACTTAATCCCTCCTCACACTCTGGTTTCCCTCACAGGCCGAGTGCAGTGAGCACAACACTCGTCTGGCCGAGCAGTCGGAGCGGCTGCGGAAGGCAGAGGAGCAGTCGGAGGAGAGAGGGCTGCAGGTGGAGGAGCTGCAGCGGCTGCTGGCAGGCATGGAGAACGAGAGCGGCGTACTCAAAGACAAGATGGCAGCCGGGGAGCTGGAGCTGCTGCAGCTGAGAGCGAGCAGGGAGGAAGGGGAGGAGAGGGAGCAGAGGTGAGATGGAGAACACACAGAACCTAAAACCTAAAAGTTTTTATGCTGTTATTTGATTCACTATTAGTTTCATCATGTGCCAACTTAAATAAAGAGGAATTCACATTTTATCTAATATGAAAATAAATACAAATAACGTGCCTTCATCTAGTGAAGATTACAAAATAATATTTGATAAATTGTTATTAGTTTGAGAGATGACCCTCATACGATCTTTGTGTTTGCAGGTGTGCTGAGCTGGAGAAGCAGTTGGCCAACCTAAAGGAAAAACTCCACCATCTTGACGACATGTTGAAGAGTCAGCAGAGGAAGGTCCGCCACATGATCGAACAGGTCTGTATGCAAGGTGCACACAGACACACACAGACACACACAATGCAAGCGATGTCTATTTCGCCCACAAACACACACAGGAAGCCATTAATGAGGATATTAGATTTAGAGGAGGCGGACACAAAGAGCCTTATTGATTGGAGGGAGTGGAGCCGAGCGGATATGTGTGGTGGGACTAAACATTAAGTGATGCTGCGTCTGCGCCTGTTGGACGAGGCGGTTTCTCCAGAGTACCTCATTTTGTCTGTTGTGTCTGTGATTCAGCTGCAGAACTCTCGGACCGTCATCCAGGAGAGAGATCGAGTCATCAGGGACCTGGAGGAGAAGGTGGCTTTCCTGGAAGCTGAGGTCTGGAGCCGGCAATATCCCTGCGTTCATTAAATAATCTAGAAATAAATCCACTAAAGGGTCGTTCCCACTTAGACATCTTTACTGTCACTGAGCCTCAGTATTGACTGTGTCTCGTAGAGCTTATTCCCTTGTGCTATAGACGTCTGTTGTTTTCAAAAAGCTTTCCCAGAAGCACCAGTGAGCGACACTGTGCTGTTACCTCATCGTGATATACACAAGCACAAATCAAATATGGGTTATGCACTGTTTACTTATTTTTGGTGAATCCCTTTTTTTTATATTTTGGCCTGTTTGATCATGTATTCATATGTATTCATTAGACACAGATAAGCCTTCGGGGCTGAAACCCACACAGGATGGGAATGTCAGAAAGCACTGAGCGGCAGATTAAAACTTTGTTTGATTTGTTCTTTTCGTGCAAATCGTTGAAAAATAGGAAAATATAGAATAATAGAAGTCTTATCCTTTAAACTTTAACCTTGACACTTTGCCAAATACGTTGAAGGCTAAAATTAATTTAAAACCCCCCATTACACACTTTAATGTATATTACCCTGTTCTCATTGCAGAACAGAGAAATGCATGACCACATGGAGTATTTCCTGGCCGGCCAGAACCCTCCTCCCCTGACGCCCACTGAGAACAAGCCAGAGATCGTCTACAGGTGACCTGAGAAGATCTCTGTCTCTACTGCTCATGCTTTCATTACATGTCCGAGTGCACCTCATAACATGAACTTTTTATTTGTCATCCCCCTCTGTGCAGTAAAACCCTCACACCAACATCACCGAACAACAAACCCATGCCATTCATCAAGGTCATTGAGATCAAGTCCTGAATGAAGGGTCCACTAAAGGAATGATTGGAAGTAAAAACTAAAATGTATATATATATATATATATATATATTCAACCACCTTCCAGTACACAAAACAAGGTTTGCATGGATATAAAAAAAGATTAAACAGATCTCAGGTTGACGAAGGAAGAGCTTCCTCAGAGTCAAACTGAATCCAAACAGGTTAAGTATGAATTCGACCTGGGATCCAAACACAGGAGAAACCTTAAACAGGAGCAGGAGCAGGAGCAGGAGCAGGAGCAGGAGCAGAGCTGAACTTCTGAACTTTTACTGCACATAGACGCACGTCTGAGCAGCGTGTTCCGTGTCAGAGTCTTCAGGAGTCAGTGGCAGCTGCAGGAGTTCGTAAAGTTTCCCTGTGTTGTCAAGTTTTCAACCTTAACTTCTCTCGCACCAAGATTCTTATTTACGATGTTTCAACAGGTCAGTGTAAAGGGTGGGTTTAGATTATTACTTTATTCTAACATTATTATTGTTATCAGTTGTTGTATTGTTCATGTCTCTGTTACACACATGTACAAATAGTCAGGTTGTGTTGAATCTTCTCAGCACTTCTTCGTCCAAGGCCTCGTCGACCACGTTCCTCAGCGTCGGGGTTCAGGGTCACGTTCCTCAGTGCTTTGCACCACGTTGCCAATGAGCAGACATGCACTTGGTCGTGATTTACGTTTTACTCACTCTCAGGTGAGACAAGAGGAAATTAATCATTTTATTTTTGACATCTTTATTATACTTAGAAAAGAGTTAGCAGAGGCTACATGTAGAGACAGCAGGGAGTTGATGTTACAACTTTAATTCTGATCTTTGCTGCCAAGTGCTGCCTCAGCAGCTGTTTGATCCTGTTTGTGCTAAAAGGTTTATTTAATTATTATTATTAATAATATTATTAACAACAATAACTGATCTTACCTGTTGACACAGTATGGACCTTGTTTCTCTGTAAAATACTTTATGCTGTAGTAGAGAATGAGCATTTTTATAAACCAAATAACCTTTCACTGTGAACCTTGTAGATAGATACACTTTAGTTCCGACTGTGTTTTATTGTAGATGTTGTTCGTTTTTATTTAAATATAATAAATGGCCTGGTTTATCAAAACTCATCTGTGAAGTTTTCCTTGTATCCATAACATTCTACTGCCACCTAGTGGAGATATTAAGGACTGTGAATGTAAAGAAGTGTATTTAAGATGTTTTGTTTTTTTTATCTCAAACCACAAAGTAAACAACCTCACATAAATACAAAAATCACACAGTATCAATTAAATACCCGTCCATATATATATCTTACATGTCCAAAAACACAACAAATGGTACATTCATTTTTTACAGTTGGGCTGTTGATGAAAAATACAAATACAAATGAATCCAGGTGATTTGTATTTTCTACAAAAGTGACAATGAAAATCTTGCCATGTGAGCTACAATCATGTTTGTCCTCTGCACACACTCATCAGTTCCAAAATAAAAGACTTTGGTGTAACGCGTGCATCATCACAATGAGAGGAAGTAAATCTTGTGACTGCAAGATTTGAACAATTGTTTGACTTGACATATTTTTCTGAAAAAAGTATTTTTGTCGTTCAGACCTCATTGTAGGATTGTGGGGAAGCTTTGAAAATACCACAGCTCACTTTTAAAACTAAAGTTAGAGTCTGTTCCCAGTACTTGCTTCCCAGTAGGCTGTGTCACCATTGAGCTCACACACCACACCAGCGTGTCTCACAACGTGCTCTCCAGCGTGTTGTAATTGTCTTTGAAGCTTTTGAGCTCCAGGAAGTGTTTGGGCCTCTTGCTGCGCTGGCCGGTGGAGGGCAGGTAGGTGACCTGGATGGTGGAGGGGGTGCTGCGAACGGGAGACCCCGTCAGGTCCTTGGCTGCCGACTGGTGATGCTGGTCCAGACTGGTGGTGCTGGAATAGGCCTTCACCCTGTGGGCAGAGAGAGACACACATAGGAATGTTAACTCTGGAAAATGGATACGACAGCCTGGAGCTAACTTTTTAAATGTAAGAAATCCCATCATAAGATACATTTAAAAAATCTTCACAATTTAACTAAAACCCCCTTTATGTTAGGATAAACGACTTGATGACATTTGACAACAAAATCCTATCACTTGAATTTTCACACAAGTTAAAACCCTGGAGGTAATAGCCTGCAGCACGCCTTGCCCTGTCAGTGAGCGCAGTGGAGACCCAACATATGTTAAAACAACCTAAACAATATCAAGTCTGAAGCGGCACTCACACATCCGTGAGTTCGTCAAGAGCCTGCTGGTATTCCAGAAACTCGGCTTCCCCAAACACCTGGAACGCAGAGGGGAGGTCAAATCAGTAAAATGTTACAACAGCTAATGAAATAACTTGAAGGTGGCATGTTATGTTTTGCTATTTTACATGTGGTTCACCAAGAATCCAATTTAATAAGTGTAGGGGCGTAGATGCCCATTATAAAGGGAAGTTATGCTGGAATGTGCACAAACTTTCTGCAAAAAATCCCTTAATGCATTTAATAGATAGAACAATTAGCTTTGTTCAACTCAAATAGATGATACGCGTCTGTAACCTCAGGTCACGACTCACTGCTGAGTAAAATACGTCTATTACCCGGACTTCAGTTAAAGATTAACAAGTGAGAACCGGTCCCAAAAAAAACCTGGACACACCCCAGTTCCGTGGCGAGCGCTGTCGTAGCCCTCGAGCAGGCGGTCGATCAGCGCGCTGTGGCTGCTCTTTATCAGAGAGTGGGAGTTGCGCAGCTCCAGCAGCCAGCTCCTGAAGTTGCGTCCTGTAAACGCACTGGGACTGCGGCTTATCTCCTGCAGAGGAATTCCTGAGAAAATCCAGACAGGAAGGAACAAGAAGAGAAGGTTAGAAATTGCGATATATCATTTCGACAAAAGGAAGAGGAGAAAGTACAGGTTTGAGATTGTTATTGAAGAAAGGTGATTTGAAACTGCAAGAGGACATGAGAGATGTGGATTTTAATGAGTGAGTGTGAGAATGATCTAATCAGCTGCAAGCATCAATAGGTTTGAACAGGTTTACCTGAGTCACGGATGGCATCCAGCGCTTTCATTCTGAACAGGTAGTTGTAGCAGCCTGTGAAATCGAAAAAAAACAGGTTTTTGGGGGCTTTTGTTACACAAAATGGACAATATTCAAACGCAGAGAGGTTTAATACGTGAAGATGAGATATGACTCACTGATCTGTAATCCCTGCTTCAGTCTGTCATCTTCTTCCGACAGGAGACGAGGCTCGAAGCAGATCTCCTGCACTTTGGAGAGCCTGGAGTCGATCTTCTCCTTCAGACCCTGTAGATCAGTTTAATCACAATAAACACACACACACACACACACACTCGTGATCTGTGGCATCAGCAGTGGATGATGTGTAGTTGACAGCACAGGGAGGACACCCGCTTTACCTTGGGTGCGTTGTGGCCGATGGGTGCGTGGGGTCCCCGCCGGGATCTCATTGCAAACCGCATGATTTGCCTCTTGACGAAGATAAACAACAACACAAACACCTGTAGACACACAATGACAGCACAGGGTGATTAGGGTAACGCCGTTGCATGAGCGCTTAGCAGCTAGCAGCCAGTACCCAGCATCTTACCAGACTTCCATAGGCCATGACCAAAACGACATTAACCCCCGAGAGAGGGGCCGACTCGGCCATGTTGGCTGTCAGTGTGTTCACTTCATCCACAGGTCGATGAGCTCGCTAGCAAACACGCTCAACGCTGTGCTGCTCGGTTAGCCTCGTAGCTAACAGTCGGTTCATTTTAATAATACACTTCCTGTAGCGCAGAAGAGACGCTGTTGTTCCCACCGCAGCTTTGAGAGGATTGTCTTAAACAGATAAATAACTACGCGGTGACTGGACTAATGTTCCTGTTCACGCTCGTCGACATCTTGCGTGAAATTACGCAGTTTAGCTTGTGCTAGCTCCGAGAGTAACGACAGTTGCAGCTCATTTACGACGGTCCACATTACCGTAATAACAGTGCAGGGACCAGTCCTGTCTATCAACCTGCCTGGAGTTTATTTTCATTCTGTGTTGTGCTCCACGGTTGTGGAATATTTCATCTACAATAACCTCTTATCATTTCTATAAATATTCTTGAATTTATACTTTTTACATATTGTACAAAACTGGATATACACAAAGTGAAGGGTCATTTTTATTGAGATGTTTCTTATTGGATATAAAACTGTTGCCTATTGAAACAGAACTTTAAAACAACAGTTTTCTATATAATAACTAATTAGAATCAGTGGTAATACATTTTGACATTATTATAATAAATATGTTTATAATTCTTATAAATATCTATTACTTTTCATATGTATATCTCTTTTATGTAGCTATGCCATTTTACTTTATAAGTAGAATAAATATATACATATCAAATATATACATATCAAGCATCCATGTATACCTATATTTGTTTATACACTTGTCTTTATAAAATACAACTACATTTCTCTAGTATTTACACAATTCCTTTATAGAGTCCAGCTCACAGGTATTGTTCTGTATATATATATATATATATATGATTATTTTTCTTTCCACTGTTTGATTGCATCCGTTTTTCTGAATTTCTTTCTCGTGTTTTGTAACAAGCAAGATGAATCTCACGTTGATCACAACATTCATCTTTTTATATATATATATATATATATATATATAAATATTTCCTGTCTGTTGTCCGCCAGCAGCACTGACAGACCCTGGTCGGTGATATAAATGTGTATCAGACCGTGATCACATGTTGTGGCTCCAGTTTCCTCTCAGCGCGGAGTGAACCACGTGACGCGGCTCTCCGTGGTGTCAGAGTGGAGAAGAAACAGGTAAATTCACTGGCTCTCGCTTGTTGTGGCAGCGAGTCGGCGTCGTTGTGTTTCCTCAACTTTAGCGACACCCGCTCGGGGCTCGGGGTTAAATAAAAAATCCTGTCCTCGGATCCGACTTCGAAGGTCGACGGCGAGGCCACTTGTCGGTCGGTGGTGTAGCGGTGTTAATATTGCGCCGGGTTTCTGGTCAGTATCGCCTGATTATTTATTTCCAATGTTAGGGGCCTGCGGGCCTGTTATCAGCCTCGGTGTTTCCCACGTCGAGAGCCCGGGCCGTCGGGTCACACTTGGGCCGCACTGGTTGGGACTAGTGCAGAGAAGCGGTGCAGTTTATAAAGTCGCTGCTGAGCTAACGTGGCTAGCTAGCTAACGTGCCGAAGCTGGTTGGGGAGACGGTAGGTCGCGGAATTAGCATGGCTACCAGCCATTAGCAGATAACTAGCAGTGACATGGGCGTTTTGGGGTTTTGTTCGGTCGGACGCGAGAGCTTCGCTGCTCGCTAGCCGCTGACTAGCTAGTTGACTTGTTGACAACCACGCTTAGTTGGCTAATGCTAACCGCCCAGCGCTACACAGCCAGTTACTTGGTAAGCGGGCTAGCTAGCGGTTCCTATAGTTAGCATCGTAGTCGCCATGAGGTGAGGCGGAAACCCACCAAGACCCGTAAGCTGGTTGTCTTCCCTTCGAGTATTAGCCAATTGGCTAGCGTTTTGGCCATGTGGCTGGCTACTGGTATTCGAGATGCCCGACGGGGCCTGGGTTTTAGCCCGGTTTGTGTGCTAGCCCACACAGGGTTTTACGTAACGTATGCAAGATTAAGGAGTAGCTGAGATCGCTAGGCTAACAGTTTACTGTCGTGAAGAGCGATGAGACTGATTGATTGCAATGTGTTTGTATCCTCGCATCCTCATTTGATGCCAAATTCGGTGTAGATTCATCAATTATCGGCTGTTTGATCAATTTTCGTTTCCCAATATAGGGTGGGAAACAGCACTGGGGCTTGTTTTGATATAGATGATGTTGCATAATATTCTCAAGAGGTAGAAAATAAAAGCTTTACTATGCACTTGTGAGGGTGGTGTGCATCAACACCCCAATGAACCGTGGCAGTCTGGCACCGCGGGTCGAACCCTCTTCCGGCTGAGGTTCGAGACATTGGCCCAGATATGGACTGGAAAAGCACCAGACGTCTCGAAATCAAAGCTGCTGATGTCCCGTTGTTATCTCTGAGCACCCCCCACTTGGCAATAAGCTACCAGTCAGTTAGAGGAAGTGGTGTTTCATGTGCACTAGATGTGTGTGTGTTTGATATAAATGGGTCACTGCTTCTCTAACGCCTCTCTCACCTTTCTCTCCTTAGGTGTTATTCCTTTGTAAATACTGTTATTTGTATATACTGTAAATGATGACGTCCATGGGCGGGAACCGAGCCCGGGGCAGCTGGGAGCAGACACAGGGACAGACACAGAGCCAGACACAGCACAAGCAGAGACCTCAGGTACCCTCACTCTCAACACCTGTCGTGCTGCCCAGATGCAAGATGATTTTCGTCAAGCATCACTGTTGGCAAATCAGGAATATTTTAATATTATTTGACTCAAATTGTGCATGGAACAATATCTCGGGCAGTTAACCAATATAACGTATCAGTTACAACCCTATAAAATACTCAGCTGAAAAGATTCTTAGCTTGACTAAAGCTCAGAGTGTGCGACAGGCTAATCAGGACAGTAACACCATATTTTGACAGTTGCAAAGCGAATCCCAGATTTTCGGCTTTGGGATTACAGCTACTATCTAGACTGCTCTTGTAGAGTCCAACAAGAAGTTAAATAGCCACTGGCAGTCCAACTATAGTGTCACTAATGTAAATGTAGTTTTAAGCTGAGTGGGCCTCAAGTGGACACAGCATCTCTGCCCACTGCCAGGACAGAATAGCAAAGAAAAGTGTGTCAAGAGTGAATAATGCGTGGGTCATTTCTTGTTGACACATGATGTTGGAGCTGTCCCTCTTCTTGGAACAGGCCACCGCAGAGCAGATCCGACTCGCGCAGATGATTTCAGACCACAATGATGCCGACTTTGAGGAGAAGGTCAAACAGGTGAGCAGATGCAAAGCTTCCTGGTGTCCCAGTTCTTCCACACGTAGCTTTCTTGTGCAATTTTTCATTCTTATGTGAAAAAGGGGTAGAGGGGATTTATGTGGTTTAGCACTGATGCATGTAGTATTACATCTGTTGTGTCTGTATTGAGTGAACAAGCATGTCTCTTTTTATAATGCTTTGTCTATTTGGTTTGTCAGATATCAAGCAGAGACAATAAGTGACATAACATTCCATGCTAAATCTCAAGGCTATATGGGTGGATTGTCCATCATATTCTCAAGGAAAGACTATTCAAAGATATTGTAACTTAGATAATGAACTATTGTAATGATAGGAAAGGATGTGTAAATTTGTTGAGCTAAAAATATTTTATACTTTAGACAAAATAATGATTTGCTCTAGCTCAGCTCCATCATAGATTTCATTACACATCTATATTTAAGACAGATAACCACTTTATCGTACCCATATGGCTTTAAATTTATCTTCAGTATCATTATAAAGAATCTGACAGAGAATTATGTGGTCTGCCTACACTAATGATTGCATCTAAGTAAAAAAATAAATAAGCAAGAACCAAATGTGTCTAAAAGCTCCTGATGTCACCATGCAAAGGACTTTTTTGCATAGTTGATCACATTGTGTAATAATGCCAGAGAAAGTGAAAGATGTCAAGATTTCACAGTCTTCATGGCAAATGAACCTTGTGCAAAAGTGTTCTGCCCAAGAAACAGAATCTCTGCTTGTGGTTGTACAGTTTTGTAGCTTACCCTGTTTTCTGAAATAAGTTTTTACAGAACTATTTTACATATTTCCTACAGTGGAAGAACTTGCGTTTAATACTGGTATATCCTGAAATATATATTTTTAAACATTGTGCACAAGAGCCCTTTGATAGATGAGATGCTAGGAGTCAGGGGTCCCATCTGTGTCTGATCATGCTACTCTCTCTTTTCCAGCTGATTGACATCACAGGCAAAGACCAGGATGAGTCGATGATCGCACTGCACGATTGCAACGGGGATGTCAACAGAGCTATTAACGCGTTGCTGGAGGGTAGCCCGGACACTGTGAGTACTGGCTTTGTGTCAGAGCTTAGCACTGTGAGGGCCTGGTTCTGGAGAAATCAGGGGTACTCTGGGTTAGATAAATATATAGTAATGAACGGTTTATGTTCTGCCAGTAATGCTCCTGTGAAGGTATAGATTAGAACATTACGTGGAGAAGACTTCTTTTCCTATCTCAGACCATTCTGCATAGAAATGAAAAAAGTTGCGCTAAGAAATTCAGTGTTAACATATTTCTATACTTCTCCTTTTGGTCATAAGTCACTGCTGCAAGTGTAGCCCTAGTAAAATTGTAACTGATGACCCATCAGTATCCCAAGTCCATGTCATACTGACTCTAGATCATCATAAAACCCTTAACATGTATTATGTACATATATTGCATATATACTTGTATATGTTTTTTTCGGAGGGTATATTATCCCGTTCTAATGGCAGCAATATTCACATACAATAGTCTTAAGTCTAAATTTTTAGGTGACTGTACACAGTCAATAAGTTCAGCAGTACGCTGACTTAACACTGTGGTTCTGTCTTTGCTTCCTTTCCTAAGGACTCTTGGGAAATGGTGGGGAAGAAGAAAGGGGTGTCCGGCCAGAAGGAGACGAGCCAAGCAGAAACCGGAGAGGAGGGAAAAGAGAACCGGGAGAAAGGAGGAGAGAAAGATGTTGCACGTCGTCGGGGTGGAGCTCCACGCCGGGGCCGTGGAGCCAGCAGGGGACGAGAGTGTGAGTGTTTACCACGACTTTCTATTATGGCTTTACTTATAATTTATACTTGATTTCAAAACTAAATGGGAGCATTTTACCCTCAATACCAATGCTAGATACTCATTTGGATGGGATACCCGCGTTATAACTCAATCTGACAAGAGCCTTTTGTGCGGGAGGAGGATTTTCAATTATTTTGACCAACCAATATTTGATATCATCAATGCACTGGGCGAAAATGTTAAGACAACGATGAACTTTGTCATCATTATATGTGTGAGAATAATTATCCGATTGCTGAACAATGGGGTCAACTGACAACATATAGTGCACCAAGACCTGACCCTTGAGGGACTCCATGCACAATACAGACTCATCTGATTCGAAGTTACAAAACCTTGTTTCTTTTGCCTGTTAGATAAAGTTAGCTGAAGATGTGAAAAGTTTCACAAAATTACTGAAAGAATATAATGCAACGTCTATTAAAAACACCTGTTTCATGACATCACCTGCATGAAATTATGTTAAAATATTTAAAGATGCATCACAACACATCTTTGTTTGATGGAAGCCACATGTCATTGGTCAGCATCATTATCCCCTACCTCACTGCAATTAATGTCTGCCATACCAGGGCAATTTACAAGTTGGCTGTTGTGTGGTCCATCTCTGCCAACACAGCTGCAGCTACTCATCTATTGGTTTTTATTTTAAAGCTTTTGTTTATTTGCATGTGTCTGCGTTTCCACATACTGGGTGTACCAGAGCAAATCCTAGCCAGGATTAGGAGAGTCTTTGTTTATTTTGAATGAGAGGTTATTTAGGCTCTGTTACATTACTTATTTCTCTATGAAATGGCTATTTGGATATGTGTGTGCTGGTTTGTGTCTGAACTTGATGCCATTTTCTCTCCTCAACTCAAGTTCGCGGTCAGGAGAATGGCTTGGATGCCAGCAAGGCTGGAGTAGTTGGAAGAGGAGCCGAGCGAGGCCGAAGGGGAAGAGGCAGAGGAAGAGGGACTGTCGGTAAGTGGCTGTAATTGTCTTTGGTCAGACTCCTTGGACAAGGTAATGTATTGAATCAAAACAAGGTGGTTGAGTGGGGCTGTGTGATATGACCAAAATCTTTCAGATGGAGGCAGTTTAGTCTCCTCATACCGTTACTCGTTATCCCTACCTTTTCTCGTCCGGGTAAATTGGGCCATGTTTTAATTTGCAAAATATGTTTTTTTTGGTCTGTCAGGCTTTTCATAACCAAACTACATACATGCAACAGCAATAGCCCCATCTCATAATTCCCCATTTTTGTCATGTTCATGCTCCATTATGTGTGTTAGTACAACCTGCATCTCCACAGTGTAGATAGAGAACACAAAGCATCATCCAAAGTGTGAAAAATTGGTGTAATGTGTGGCACATCACAATAAATGATGGAGAATAATTATGAAACTATCATCTCTATAATTATAGTATTGTCATATCGCACAGCCTTGATCTTGAGTTTTATTTTTACACGAAATGCTGCCAGTGTTTCTTATGTCACTATTTATAATTAAACATTTAAGTAAGCTGTCATTGTTTCCTCAGGAGTATCTGGACGGCGAGGAGGCCGGTTTTCAGCGCAGGGCATGGGGTAAGGGAACACCTGCGTTGCCTAAAACCAGTGGGTCTTTTGTTCCACTTTTACCTGTTGCCATGGTCACCAGAGAGCAGGACCCCAGCCTATTGTCTAGCCCTAATCCAAAGGAGGAAGGACATACGTTAACCAATGGGATGTAACTGTGTGGGCTGAATAAGACTCTTCAGAGAGTGTATGGTGTATACCCATTTTATTTAGAGTGAAATTTGGATAAACCTACTGAGAGGAGTGTCAGGGAGCCAACCAGCTTACTTCAGTGTCTGCTCTCTGGCTTTAAGCTGGAGCTTTATTCAGTTTATGATTTGGAATCTTCACCAGAAGGTGTCATAACAGATGATGCACTTTATTTCTCAACTGTGGTGGCGTTCTTGATTCACGTCATTGTAATTAAAAAAAATAGGCAGCATCGCAGTAGGACGCCAGTTGTTATAACAAATTTGTTTGTTGATGATCAGTCAAGTGTAATGTAATGTTACTCTGCAGGAAGAGATTTTAAAATCCCCCTGGGATGTGCTGAAGTAGTGTATGTGACATAATGCGGTTTCTTCAGGGAGGTCAAGAGCTGAGCAGCTTTAACCAAGAGCAATACTTAAAAAAGCATTGAATATGAACTTCAAAGTTAGTGAGATCAATAAAAATACATTGGTACACGGAGGCTCATGAGGTGGAAGAGCTTTGCTTATATAGCACGCGTTAAAGCGGTGGTACACATAATCGCTGTCTGACCCAAATATTGACATGCATGTCTTGAGAGCTGTGTGTGGTGAGGGGGGCTTCCCGCCTGAAGTTGCAAGCTCATGTGTTTTTCATGTAACCTAAACTCCCACCACAAGATCTGTGATCACTTTTGCTTCCTGCTGCCAAAAGTCACGGTTTATCAGCTTGGCTTCAGTGTCATTTAAACAAAGTTATTTAAAGAAGCACTCAAAGCTTTAAAGGAAGCCGCCTTTAAACAGATCAGGTCTTTGATCAGGTTTTTATTGTGCGAGATGATGGTGTGAAAAGCTTTGTGTGTGTGTTGTCATCGGCACCTTGTGCTATTGCTTTCAATATGATGCTACGGCAGCTTGTATCCTTCACCTCAAGCAAAATAAATCTTTGCATGCATTAAATCCACCTTGATGGATACTGTGAGCTCTCATGGGAAATTATTTATTTGTTACTGATGGAATCATTGAAGTGTTACAAAGTTGTGAAATTACTAGAACGATAGGCGGTATATTGATAATTACAGTGAAAATATAGCCATTTAGTTATTTCCGTAAAGAAAAAAAAACACTTGGCTTTTAAATACGGAATTCATCATGTTTTCACCAATGTTGCTAAAGGAGATTTTCAACACTGGGACAAGATATTGCTAAGAACGAGGGAACACAGCTCCATTTATTCAGCCAGTGGTTTGCAGTTGTAGATCAGCGTTTGTTGGCTCATTTACAGTTCTATTTCTATGGGGCATGTAGTGGCAGCCTTTGTATTTGAATTCTCTGGTTGAATTAGCTGAGAAGAAGCTGAGGGAAAAGATGGGAGTTTGTTGTTTCCTAACAGGCCCCTCCTTGTTTGCAAATATTAGCATTTTGATGTATTTTATGTCACGGCTACAAGAACTGTGGAATTGTGGTTGCACATCCCCAGAAAGAGGATTTATTTTGTAGACATTTCAAAGTTAAGCTGGTCTAGAGTTTCACAAGTATATGAATCATTATGTTAAGTTTGAATGTCTGTAACAAGTAGAGTTGTATAGCAAGAACATTTATTGTATTAGTAAACTTCAGGACTCAACACATGTATGAGTAGGATTACCACATGTATTGTACTCATGCCTTTTTCAAGCAACCGCTTATATTTATGGTTCTATTCTGTACACTTCTGGTGAGTTGGATTTCTTGAACCGTAATGAAAAGCACACCGGCTTGCCTTGCATAGCAAAGTGACTGAAAGACGCCTGGTGTGTTTGTAACAGCACTGACACAGGTAGATTGAAAGCATTTTGCTTAAGATGCTGCTGCTCAAGGATGGTGGTCTAAAAATCAAAATCTTCAACGTTTACTCTGTTTTGCTTCCTGTAATTGTTGCCATTATTTTTCCTCTAAAGCCAGATTGATAAGGGGCCCACATATGATATTGCTGGAGGTGAGAGGTGAGTGAATTGCCTCCGGTGTGTCTGTTATTCTTGCTTTCTTTAGGGAGACTTCTGAGTGCCATTAAATGAGATGATGTAATTCAAGACATAATTAAAACTAAGTATTATACCTCATCCTATTAAGAGGATGTCAGATAATTTTTACCTAGCCTGAAAGTCAGTATTAAATCTATTCATGAAAACCATAAATGATCTCTAAATTTAAAGTGCAATACCGGAACGAGTTGTTTAGGAACAGCTAAGTTAGCATTTAGATACTACTCCTCATTTGCATGTCACTGCACAAACTCTTAAAGACAGTTCTGGTGTCACTTCCGTCCCATGTCGTCCCCTCCTCCTCTCTTCCTACTACGTCTGTATTTGGTAAAATGCGTACTGATAAAAGTAATGCTAAGGACAAAACAGTACGGATGCACTGGAAAGTAAAACTCATCAAAATAAGTAATGTTTCAATCCTCTGGACGGATTTGGTCATACATGGCCTTTTTAAAAACAGTTCATTGAAGGTTTCTAAATCTTAGGGGGGATAAATAAAGGCGTTTGACATTTTTTCACAAGTAGATGTGAGTCATTGTCCTTAAATCTATATGTTTAGTCCAACATTTAATTTGTTTTTGTTTTTTGACTTAAATAACGAGGCCAAATATCGCTAACTGCATGTCTCCTGCTGCCTCTCAGCTCTTGAACTCCTAAATTTTTCTCAAGATCTCAACTTAAATATATTGTTTTCTGTGCTGTGTTCACACATTCACACCCCTTTTTTAAATTGTGAGCCTCTGCTGACCCTGCTAGTTAAATCTTGGTGTTTTGCAGTAGTTCAATTTGAGGTGTGTCACAAACTGTGCTGTCTTGGGTCCTCTTTTAATTGTAGTTACAATTGGCCTTTGAAGTCTTTGAGAAGTTCTTGAATTTGACGTAAGAGAAGATGTACTTTGTAAGATTAATGTACATCAGATTTTTGTGTATGAGCTCCCAACCTGTGGCTACTGGAAATGGTCAATATATGTGTGAATTCATAGCTCAACTCTTTTCTTCTTGTCCCTGTCTTTCACAGGACATTCAACCCTGCAGACTATACAGAGGGAGCCCAGACAGAAGAGAATTATGGAGGGGGCAGCACCTGGAACAACACGGGAAGCATGGAGCTGGAGGAGTCGACTAGTAAGTTAATTTACAGAGGTTGCCCTCCAACAAGAGACGTTAATCTAACCAGTGAAGCATCTGCTTACCATCCAAATAATTAGAAAATCATGTCTTGAAGACTCACTTTTTGATACTAGACACAGATGCTTTCCTCATCAACCATGCAAACTGTTCACCAGTATCCGAATCCCAGACTTACCATTCTCCTAAAAGATCTCGACGTCCATGTGCACAGTTGACTGAAGTATAATCATCAGAACTTGACTTTCATCTATGATCTCCCCACCTCTCATGTCACCAGGGTTGGAATACTCTGCAGGAGAGGGAACCAATTACCCACCCAAGTTTGACTCCGCTCCTGGTAAACTTGCCTTCACATCTTGTATGTATTATTTATTCTGTTGGCGCTCAAGTTTCCCATTACAATATCAAACGCTTTATCTTAAACTCACAGGTGCCTGGAGGTCTGCCACAGAGGAGTGGGGCACTGAAGACTGGAATGAGGATGTGAGTGTTTCAGAGTTTAACTTCATGATTATGCCTCATGCTCTAAAATAAGATTATATGAAAACTTTGAAGTTGTGAGATTTTATTGTAGTTTCACTGATGGAGGACCAGCTCTCCTTTTTAATTCTGGATGCACTTCCAACCTCCAATATTTCAAACTTGGTCCATCTTCCTCTCCAGCTTTCAGAGACCAAGATATTCACATCCTCCAGTGTGGCATCCTTGCCGCCGGCTCAGGAGAATGTTACCATCACTAAAGGACAAAGGTGGGTCATTGATGCACTTTACTACCACAACTTGCACTTTCCAAAAAATTGCTTTTCCGGGAAATTTCCTTCCTATCACTGTTAACTTGTTGATCTAGAGCGGTGGATTTTTCAGTTAGGAAAATATCCATGTCAACATTAGATTTAACTTCACAAATTTAAGCTCAGAACTCTGGTGATTAATTCATTGTTGTTAAGCAAAATTGATTGTTAACAGGCCAGAAAATCTTTAAACTATGAGTGAATACCTTTTTTAAGGTGTAAGTCCAACGAAACCATGTGTAATTTTGATAAATCAATGATGAAAGTTAAACATATTTACAGTCCTGACATAATTTAATTGTAGTGTTTTGGAATAAAATTAAGTTTCAGTTGACAAGATCACCATTACGCCATAAGTAATCCTGTCTCCTTGCTTTAGGATTGACCTTGCAGTCCTCCTGGGGAAGACTCCTCCATCCTTCTCCTCAGAGACAGAAAACCCCCCCATGGAGGCCACCCAGCCCCCCTCCTTGTCCCAGTCACTGGTTTTTAGTAATTCCAAGCAGGGGCCGCCACTGTCCCAAACATCCTCCAGCGCCCCATTCACCCAGCACAGCATGGTGAGAGTTGCAGATTTTTATATCGAAGCATATGGGGAAAGGATTGGGATCTTTGACATCCTGTTAAAATTACCAGTGTAGCAGCAGCATATGCATTATTGTGATAAGTGTCTCATGATCTTGTAATATTACAGGTCAGCATGCTGAGTAAGGGATTCGGGGATGTGGGGGACCCTAAAGGAGGCAGCACAGGGACCACTGGCTCTCAATTCCTGGAGCAGTATAAAACCGCTCAGGCACTGGCCCAGCTGGCAGCCCAGCATTCCCAGACCGGACCTCCGAACACAACCCCTTCATCCTGGGACACCAGTGCCGCCTCACTTGGACAATACGGTGAGGTCACAACCTAAACAAAATACTCTGTTCAAGCCCATTGAAGTTTGGGACGATCAAAGGCTTTCAGGGTTTTCTATTTAATGTTCTCTCTTAATTCACTGTTCAGATATGAAGACTCAGCCCGAGTCTGGGGTTCATTCGCCCTTTTCGAAGCGACAGCCTTACCAGGCCGCCACCTCAGCGTCGTCCATGTTGGATGTTTTCCGACATGACAAAGGCCTGCCTCCTTCCTCCTCGTCGTCTTCCTTAACCCATGCGGTGCCTCCGCCTGCTTCATCCCTTCCCAGAATGGCACCAGTCCCTTCTCTCGGTCAGCAGGTTTCTCCGAGTTCTTCTGATGCTCAGGGTTCGAGTCCACTCCCTTTGCAGCAACACAAACTCAAACAACAGAAGAAGAGGGCCTCCATTACAACAAAGGTAACATTCAGATTTAAATTAACTTATTTTGTTTTACATTATACATAGACCGGTTTTAAAAGTCATCATTCCTGCTCAAATGTGCATAAATAGAATCACATTATGCTCAACATCTTCCACAGATTCCAGCAATGGCAGTGGAGATGCCAGGCTCATCAGACATGTCAGGTCTTAATCTTCAGTTTGGGGCGCTGCAGTTTGGGTCAGAACCAGTTCTACCAGAGTATGGCTCCGCCCCTTCCACCACAGCACCAACCAACCAGGTTCAGAACAGTCTCTACACGGGCCCCAGCAGGTTGGTACAACCACAAATATAGCTTGAAAACGTGTCTATTTATGTAATGGGAATATTTCAGGAGGAACAGCAACATCTTAACTTCCTCGAAGGTCAAAAGAAACCTTAGACCAACTGAATATACTGATTTGGTTATTCCATGTAAGAGCACCTTGCTGGAATATGTACATATATTGCATATACCCCACCTATTCACATTCTAGGGTCTAAAAACGCTCTCAAAATATAAGTCAGAACCACTGATTGTTCTCTATGAACACAGTCAAACTTGGGTCTTGTTGAAACATGACATTCTGCAGTGAGTCGACTCCAGCTCTCTCCAACTCCAGCCAGATGGACCTGTATGACCAGAGAGCGCCTCAGCCCCGACGCTACCCTCCCTCAGCCTCCTCCTCCCCTCAGAAGGACATGCAGTCCAAGGTAAGGACAAAGATTCACCCTTTTTCCATTTAAACAACATGCTTAAACCCCACTTGGTCCTAAAGATGACAGGCTTTGGTCTGATGCAGAAATATCCCGGTGCATCCATCTTACTTTGAAGATTATATGATTGAAATGCTCAGTAAATACAGACTGTAGCCTAGTTGGATGTTTGTTGTACTATGTGAGCTGAATGTAAAAGATACAGAACCCCCTCACGCATTGAAATCAACATCCTTTTTGTCAAATGCATGTTTTAGCAGTCTCAAGGTTCCTTCTTTAGTTTGTGTCAACCCTTTATTCCCCCAAAGTATTTAGAGATCAATACTTAAACTCAGGTGCTCTTAGTAAACTGAACAATCTCCTCATTGTTCCAGCTCTTCATTTATAAGGTTGTGCTCATTTTAATGCTCCACTGGTTTCAAACCTGACCTACGGTTAATATCAAACAAAGCCTTCACCTTGTTATCAATGGCCTGTTTCCATAGTAACCTGTGCGCTTACCTTCATTGTTGGTTTTTCAGAATGGCTTCAGTTCAATGCAAGCAACGCAATCTGTGGAAGGTAAGTGGCCATTTACAAAGCTCTTCTTTTTCTTACAAGCATTGTTGAAATGCTTTGAGGTATTGAGATGCACACACTCAGGGATTTGTTGTCTTTTTTTCTGATCCCTCTCTGCAGCTGCAGCAGGCTCTGCAGTCTCAATCAAGCCAGCCTCTGATTCAGTCACGCAGACATCGGTCTCCAGCATGGGTACTTTGACGGACAGCGGTCCTGCCTCCATGATGACGACATCCAATCAGACATCCCATAGCGCTCTGGGGCACGGCGAAGACACGTCTCCAAACACCATTCCTCCTCCTCACCACAATAAGTGAGATCCTACTAAATTAACACATGGGAAATTAACATATCTTGAGTAATTACCTCCTGGCAAACATAAATATCAGTAAATGGGATGTGATCTGTGAAACCTGGACTGAACCTTCTTGTCATTTGTACAGCTCTCACCCATCACAACAGAACAGCCTTGCTCCATCTTCAGTCCGGACATCCAACACAAGCTTAATGGTTTGTTCTCTCCATGTTTATATCCACACTAATACCAGAACCTCACGTGGGACTAGTAGTTTGTTTAACTTTCATTAAACCATTGCAACAGAGCATCAGATGTTCTTTTAACCAGACAGATAAAATGGCTCTAACATGTTTATGCAGGAGAGTGTATCTCCCTCCCTCTGTCTGAGCATTTTAAAAGCTGCATTTCCTGTGATGACAGGCGAAACCATTACATAACTGTTCACTAATGGAAATGTAATTGCATCAATCCTGACTGCATCTTTGTCTACTACTTCCTCCACAGCATCCAAACGTAGACGGCGACTCAAGCCTGCACTCCTCCTCCTTCCCTTCCTCTGTCTCAGCTGTCCCCTCCTCTTCCTCAGCGGCGATGGCTGCACAGGTGTCCCTGGGGGGCCCTCAGGCCTCCTCGATGGGCTGTGCCACAGTCTCCGCTCCTTCCGGCCTCGGGGCCGTCAGCAGTCTGGCCATGGGCCTCAACGCGGCCTCCATGGCTGCTCAAGCTGCAGCAGCCACCGCAGTTCTGATGTCCACGGCGGCCTCATCCATGCCCTCTGCAGCTGCTTCCTCATCTGCACGCGGCTCGGCAGCATCCTCAGGTTGGACTTAAAACACAAGCACAACTGTGTTTTCAATGAACTCATCCAGTATGAAGTACTACTAATTCTATCTGTATACTGGGGGACAACTGAGTTAATAGCAGCTTTTTTTACATGGGTTAGGAGCACACAATTCTATATTGCTATTAAATGACTCCTTGTTATGCTTCTTGAGCGTTTTTGTGCTGAACCAAACCTTGGGGGGTGTTTGAGTTAAAAAGAGCCAGAGCCACACACTGATCTTATATTTGATAAGAGCCCAGTGTGAGTGTGTCTGGGGTTAGATGATTGGTTTTCATTTCCTCTGCATCACTGGCAGTGTTTCCATGATTCTGACTCATCCTGCTCTCTGTGTGCTGCTTCTCTGAAACTTCTTTTTTTCATTCTTTCACATGTTTTCCTCCTGCTCCCTCTACTGGTGTATTAATAGCTTGAATTTATGCAGCGCCTTTCAAAGGGCCCAAGGATGTTTCACATGTCAGTGGGGACAAAAGAGAAAATATAAAGCAATTCGCACAGGACAGAAATAAGGGTGTTTTTATTGCAGTCTGGTTATGTACTGATGCAGCATGGCTTATTTTGATGCAACAGAAAAAATTAAATGTATAAGACTCGCCTTATACACCTGACCCACAATTGTAGAATTAATGCACCAATTACGATATTATTTCAGATAAATATTAAACAGGATGTTACTATAAAAAGACATTGATATCCAAGAGGTCAAAAGGTCAACTTCATGTGACTGGCAGGTGCAGGCAATCAACCACAAGGCTGTTGTGTGGAATGTGAATGATACATAATTACAGTGCACAGACTTGTGAGTGTTTAGATTTTTATAGCATTGGGTTCCACAGAAAATCAATGTCTTTTTTTTTTTTTTTTTTTTTTGCATACAGGGAAAGCACCTCCAAACCTGCCACCAGGAGTGCCCCCTCTACTGCCCAACCCATACATCATGGCCCCGGGACTACTGCATGCCTACCCTGTAAGTTCAAGACTATGTTGATGCAATTTCTAAGAGTCACTGGTGTTTACCAGATTTGATCATTTTTGTTCATAATTTTCTACCACTTCTCTCGTTTCAGCCTCAGGTGTACGGCTACGATGACCTACAGATGCTCCAGACAAGAATACCGCTGGTGAGTGTGCTGCAAGAATAAACTATAACTAATAACAATTCAAAAGTCGTATCTCATTATTGTTTTTTGTTTTTTTGTGAAAAATGTATATTTGTTTTTATCTCTCCTCAGGATTATTACAGCATCCCCTTTGCAACTCCTGCAACTGCATTGACTGGCAGAGACGGCGGCCTGACGAACAACCCGTACTCTGGTGAGTCACCCGCTGACAGTTGTCAATGAGCAGTTGAGTTTAGTTGGTCAGTTCAGGAGGCAGCTGCATGTCAAAGGTTTTTGCAGCACTTGATAACCACATTTTATGTTATAATTCTGACTAAATGTATTTGACTAACTGAAATTGTATTTGTGGTTTTTTAAACCTGAGCCTGGCAGGATGACAGTGAAGTTAGCTGTGGTCACTCGTTAATTTGATAGGATAATATTGATCACATGGCCTCATACAAAGCACTTCCATTATTGTTATTTATTGTTCTTAGCGGTATGATATGAATTTAAGGCCAGTGGGATGGATATAAATCTGTTTTGGTGAAGATTAGCTCATAATGTTTCAATCTGGAAACGTCATGCCGACTCTGGCATCTAGGAAAGCTTGTCTTTATGTCCTTTGTTTATATTAAATGTAACATTTTTATATGGCTCTAACCCGCTGCATTTTATTCTTTCATACCTTTCAGTGATTTCACGCTCTGTCCCTTCCCATGCAGGCGACCTGTCAAAGTTCGGTCGAGGTGATGCGTCATCGCCGGCTCCCGCCACCACATTAGCTCAAACCCAACAGAACCAGACCCAGGCACATCACACCACACAGCAGACCTTCCTCAACCCGGCCCTGCCACCTGGCTACAGCTACACAAGCCTCCCATACTACACTGGCATGCCAGGCCTGCCCAACACCTTCCAATACGGCCCTGCTGTGTTTCCGGTGAGAGAACTTTAGACCTATCACAACTTTGCTAATGTGTTTGGAGTCCATTAGTGTCCCTGCTCCCACACTGAGTTGGTTATTGTGCTTTAAATTTCTCATTAAGAGGAAAACAAGTGGCAGGATTTTAGCAGTGTGAATTAATATTCCACAAAACGGTGGATGACTTTGACTCAACTTTTGCTGTGTTCATCTATTAAAAACAATTCTTGCTGCTGACCTGATGAAATTGCATAACCATGTTTTCTTTTTCCCTTCAGGTGGCTCCTACCTCGTCAAAACAGCACGGTGTGAATGTCGGCGTCAACGCTTCAGCGACGCCTTTCCAGCAGGCTAGTGGATATGGTTCCCATGGATACAGCACTGGTAAGGCACTAAACCATGTGGAAACGGAATGTTTAGAAGGGTCACGTGTACTCGCATACCGATAACTGATAATTAGAGGGAGCCCATTGAATTCTCATTGGTGTGGAGTGCACCTTTCATTTTTGTGGCCTGCGGCATCAGCAACCACAACGCGATGCTTGTGGAGACTTTTCTTACGCTTGTTTCAGAACGAATGTGAGTGGATCATAAATCATTCTTGTGTATTTATTCTTTTAACTGATGACCTCAAGTTTAAAAAAGTGTTCTCGTGTTGACAAGGGAAATACTTCTGCATCTTGTAAATAATCTGCATCGCCTGTACATGTAAGAAACATGCCTCAGCTGCTTCACAATACCGTGAGTCACTTTGAAAAATAAATAAATGGGGCTGACATTTAGACCAATTAGAAAAGAGAGGAGGGGCTCTCAGTGGTACCTGGCTACACATGTTTAACAGAGGGGTTGGATCATCAATTGCCTCCAGGTCTTGGTGTGATCATTTTTAAAAGTGGAGTTGCTCAAGGGCTTCACCATTCACCCCATCTCCTACACACACGTTCATCATAAACACATCGAGGAACGTTGCACCATCGTTCTCCAAGATCTCCTAATATGACTCTTTGTTTTCTCAGTGGTCTCATATTTTCCTAGTGGTCTTCTGGATTTTGCTCCATTGCCTTTTTATATATTTTTGTTTTCTATTCCAGTGATGCTGTTTTTTTTTTTCTTGCTTAAATTCATCATTCAGTATCAACCCCATGGTCACACATGCAACACCTGTTCGTTCTGAGCTGCACCATCTGCTGCTTTCTGCCATCACCCAACTTAAGCTCACTCCTCCCTCCCACACACACCCCCTGCCTGCCCCCTCACTCTCCCACCTGCTCCCCCCCCTTCAGACTTGAGTCAAGTAGTACTTGCAAATGATGGTTGGCATTGAACCTGACCTTCCTGTTATACCAGATGGGACAGCTTTGCCACGCAGGACAATGGAATTAGTGTCAAAGCTCAGATTATTAGGTATAGTGTTTCCTGCAGGGCTTGACACTAACTGCATTGTCATGATTTGGTAGAACCTGTCCATGTGGCACAGTTTAAAACAAACGCCTCAATCATTTGCGAATGCTATTTGAGGCTGGTCTGCCTCCCCCTGCCTGGTGTGTCTAACGCTGTGGGCTGCGGCTGTGTGTCTGACTGTTGCAGGCTATGAGGATGTGGGCCAGGCTTCAGGGAGTGGGGATTTCTGTAAGGGCGGATACGGCAGTGCCGTGGCCGCCGCCGCTTCTGCACAAAACAAGCCAGCCAGCTCTGTCACCGGGCCTGGAGTCGGTGAGTGCCGCCACATGCCGAATTAAAACGAAAGGAGGGAGAGAATTAAAAACCCTGTCCCTCCCGTCTTCCTCCTTGTGTCACCAACCATCCCTCTCCCCCTCTTCGCTCTCGTTCCTTTCCCTCATCGCTGATGAGCTGTGCCTGTGGGTTGACCCGTCTCTACATGTGCTTTCACACAGGCAGTCTGTGTTTGTCATCATGTGTGTTACCTATTGTCTTCCAGGGTAACTCATCAACAATCCAATCTGGTTGATATGTTATAGACATAATGATGTGGCTGTGAATAATATAAACTGATGATGAGTTACTCTAGTTGATGACGTCCTATTTCCCCTCTGTGTTGCTTGCTCTTCACTCATGTTGTCATTGCTGGTGTGTCGGTCTCCAGAGTAACAAGCTTTCTGCCCTGTGAGCGACAAGGCAACAGATATTCTGTCATTCTGGATTTTAAATGAGGAGCTTCATCCAAACACACGCACACACACACAGGATACCAGAATGAAACCAAATATTTTGCTTTGTAATGAGGGTTTTATTATCAGTGTGGCTGCTGTTGTGTTGAACTGGGGTATTTGCATGACACATTTCATTGTATAACCAAGAAAGAAGACAGAAGAAAACTGTACCAACTCTTACTATCCTCACTAATGGCAGCTTGAGACTTAGCTCTCTTCATTAGGTTCTGGTCATTGTTTTAATTTGTTTTGTGTTATCTTTGAAACCCTTAAGTTGTTGCTGATTTATTAAATGAGGCTCTGTTTTGAGCAGAACACATTGCAGATGCACTGAGCTGCTCCTCATCAGCTGCTTCTTCATTTGCCAAAGATATTAATTCTGGAAGGCAGAAGATTGAATGCAGTGTTAAAATTGTAAAAGCCAGTTGACCTAAAGAATTTACTGATCTGAATATCGGCGGGGTTTTGGGACAATTACTATGTTGAACCAAGGGGTTTGGTTTCGCTAGTTCAGGGGAATGGATTCTGATTTCCATTAATGGAGTAATGGAATCTCTACAAATGGAAGAGTTGCTACAGAGGTTGACATTTCGTCATGTAACCACCATTAGAAGGAAAGTCTTTCCTGTTCAGAGGCATTTGTTTTGCACACCAGTTGACCTCGCTCTGCATTTCCAAGGCGATACGGGGGGGGGGTCAGTGCGTGCACCAGCAACCTGAGCGGTAACATCCACACCACTTTCAGACTCAAACCACCGTCTCTGACTGGAACGGATGAGCTTTTACACCATCATCCTCTTCATCATTTCTCTTCATCCCCTCTCAATCTCATAGCTTTCTTAGTTTTTTAGGTTACCGTGTGGATTGGAGAAAGTGTTGACACAAACAGAATTGCTTAAGTTGGTTTCCTTGCTGTTAATAAACCACATGACATTAGTCAGAATCTCACCATGACCTTGTGTCAACTTTACATGTTTAGTTTACCTGTATTGGGACGGTTTGTGTCCTGTTTCCTGTGTCTGCAGGAGTCTCTGTGACATCGAGCAACACCGGGGTTCCAGATATTTCAGGGTCCGTTTACACAAAGACGCAGGTAAATGCATAACGTCAATATTGAGATAAATGTTCCCCCCCAATATAATTTGATCAAATATTAACATTGCTCTTCTGTCTCACTTCCTCCAGCAGTCGTTTGAGAAGCAGGCTTTCCACGCGGGAACGCCGACCGCTTCGTTCAGCCTGCCCTCGGCATTGGCAAGCGGGGGACCCATCAACCCCCCGGCGGCCGCTGGCTACGCCCCTGCTCCGTTCATGCACATCCTGGCACCGCACCAACAACCCCATTCTCAGATTCTGCACCACCACCTGCAGCAGGATGGACAGGTAATGCACAGGCTCTTATTGTAGTTTGTCTACATCTGTTGCTGCAGGTCGTTCTCACTCATGTCACAATGAACTCTAGTTGGTGTGTTTCCTTTGGGCCTATACAAAGCTGCCTGTCTGTTGCTTTACATGGTTTTGTTAGAGGGCACAAACATACTTTATACTTACTTATACTTACTTTATTATACTTATACATACTTTATAAAATAAACAGATTAAGGCCTCCTTTTTAAAGTCAAAATGCTGTTATAGAAGTGTCTTGCGTAAACTGTACTGACTTTATAAATGTTCATGTAATTAAACTGCAGCCGATTTGAGTGAGCACACAATGTGACGGCACTCCTCTCTCTCTCTCTCTCTCTCTCTCTCTCTCTCTCTCTCTCTCTCTCTCTCTCTCTCTCTCTCTCTCTCTCTCTCTCTCTCTCTCTCTCTCTCTCTCGCTCTCTCTCTCCACAGAGCAACACTGGACAGCGTAGCCAGAACGCTTCCCTTCAGCAGAAGTCTCAGATCAACAAGTCGCCGTACAACAGCTACAACTGGGGCCCGAACTAACACCCGCTGTCGGCCCCTCCCACCAACCCGCCGCCAGGAGGGGACTCATGGCTCCCCCTGCAAAAACCATCTCCACGTATAAAACTCCCTGTTCCTCCTGCAGAGATCTCCCTCCCCCCCGTCTCTTGGCCCAGCACTCCTGCAGCTCTGGCCGCGGTCAGAGGAGGTGCTGTGCCGAGAGAACGAGCACCGTCATGATGCACGGATGGGTGGGGGGGTCCGGAGGGGGCTTAGAGCAGAGGAGTCTTCGGAGCTGAATGGTTATAGAAACACACCGTCAAGAGGTGACATATTGAGTGTTGGGAATTTGTATAATGTTAATCCCTCCGCCCCTTCCCTTTTTCTTTCACTTGTATGTAACATAGAACTGTTTTCTAAAAGAATGAACATTTCCTGTGCTTCTTTTGTCTTTCCCCCTCTTTTTTTCTTGCTGATGGGGAGGATTGAAGTAATACCTGAAGGTGGGGGGCCAGACTGGTTTAGTATTTCATACCCTCAACTCCCCCAATTCCTTTAATTTAGTTGGAAAAGCTTCCATCCCCACATAAAATATCCAAACGCAGTAGTTTGGCTGATTGCTGTTAAATGTTTTGCTTTTCATTTTTATGTCATTTTAAGTTTGAAGAAACAATTCTCTCAATTGGTAGAGTTGTGAAGTTTATTTTTTACCAAATATAGATATATTATATATAAAGACGTATAAGCGAGCTCACTGGATTGGACTGTGAGGGACCGTGTGTTTGTGTCATGTGACTGCGTGCATGTTTGTACACACAGGGCCGTGGTTGTGTACGGTGCTTTGTGTTTTCGCCTAGCACAGGATTTTTTCATTATCCAACACGTGTACAGTGACCGTTCCCATGAATTATACATACGTTGCATAAAAGGTCCCACTCTTCTGCAGGAGATGTTCAGAATGATTTCCAAGGCCAATACACACCCAGTCTGCCTTCCAGTGTGTGTTCTTTTGTTTCTGAGGGCCCCCCCCACCTCCTCCCAGCTCCACCACCTGCCCCCCGACATTGTAAGGAAATTGCAGCATTGAATACTGATGGACAGAATTGTACTATGGGTTTTGTTTTTTTTGTCAGTGATTTATTTTTTCTTTTTGTACTGTGCGTTTTAAAAAAATTTAAATGGATAAACTTGTCTTGTACATATATAAAAAAAACACAAGTACTGTAGTCCCTGTTTGTTCGATGGCTTTCTCCTTTTCCTTCTCAGATCCTCGCCGACTTGTTAGCTTTTTGTTTCATATATTTTCTTTTTTTTTATTTTGTAAAAATATATAAATATTAAGTAAATAAACAAGAGAAAGACGTTTCCATCATTTTGGATGTGAATGTCTTTTAAACAAACATATTTGCTTCTCATGTGGCTCGTAAATGCAGCGGGATCATCTTTCCTTCGGGTCGACGGTGATGCTACGTTTGTGTGTTGTTGCTTAACTGAGCGTTTAACACAACAAACCCCCCGACAAGCTTTGAGAGCTGGTTTCTGTTAGAGACTAAGTTGTCTAACAGACTCCAGCAGTCAGCAGCAACAGACTAAACCCCCAACACAGCAGCTCTCAAGACACTTCTTTAAAAAGATTGTATTCACTTTTAACATCTAAATCACAGGCTCGTACAGCCTCTTCTGAACAGACCTGAGCTGCTGAATATGTAGGATGTTGATTAATGCGTTGTGCAAGTTCACACCTTATGAACTAGTTCAAAGTTCAGGACATACAAGTAAACATGAATAGTTCACGTTCATATATCACCATTTAAATTCTGAACTAGCTCCGTTCAGTTCATGTCATAGTTTTAAGGTGGAAAGTGAGAATGAAAGACTTAACTTGTTAAAGAAAACCTTATTCATCACTACCCCTTTACTGTTGCGATCTTTATCACAGTGTGTAAAAATCCCTCAGATATTAATAAGATGCATCGGATCTCAGCAACTACATCCGGCCAGACAGCGAGCCAAGATAACCAGTGACAGGCGCGGCTCCTGGTACAGGCGACATAGGAAACTGATCTCTCATGACGTGACACATGCAATGTAAAACAATACATTAACGTCACACCATCATCCTCTAACCCCGGGGACGCACCGGAGGTAGAAGCGCTGCGAAAAGCGGTCCGCCTCCTTTCCTTGCCCATGTTAAATACTTGGGCTGTTCGCATCGGCAGCGTAGTGCCTGGAAGAACCAGGACATTATCTCCTGTGGGGGGTGGCGGCTACAGGTTTGCCTAGGCCAGTCACCTGTGAAGACCAGCATCATTTACCCCTGGACCAGCGCGGAGAAATAATGATGATGAAATGTAATATACATTTTTTTAATATAAAATTAAATATAAACATTTTTAATTAAATGACATTTATTTGTGTTGACATGACATGATATGCTATCAGTACAGGACTGTTTTTATATTTTTTATTATATATGTTATTGTTTTTTATAGCTTGCATCAAAAATAACAGTCCAATGGCTCAGAGAGGTTCTGTGTTTTTTAATGTTATCAGAATTTATCCTCGGGAGTGCGAGGGAAATGGGGTTAGCTGCAATATATAACTTCACCCCTAGATGCCACTAAATCCTGCACACTGAACCTTTAAGTGTTGATTTCCATCCCAACCAAATTATGTGTCTTTACTTATTTCGTGTGCGCGTTCTTTTTGATACTTACGGTAACGCGCCATTACAACTACTGACGTCATCAGGAAGTATCCAGACTTCTTTACGACACTGTTGACAGCTGCGTCACTTTGATGTGGGTTTTAACTCACGTGTTTGAAATTGTTTTTCTTTAAAGTTATGAATTAATTCGCAGCGTGAAGTCGCCGCCGGGTCACAAATGAGCGTCTTCGATTTGTTTCGCGGGTTCTTCTCGGTGCCCGGAGGTCACCACCGCGGCCGGAGGTGAGTTTAGCTAAGCAAAGCTATCAGAGGCTAACAGAAGTTGAAC
This sequence comes from Platichthys flesus, assembly GCF_949316205.1. Lineage (NCBI taxonomy): Eukaryota > Metazoa > Chordata > Actinopteri > Pleuronectiformes > Pleuronectidae > Platichthys > Platichthys flesus. The sequence goes on from NC_084961.1 coordinate 6,281,548, forward strand.
ATGAAGTGGGTCGGTGCTGCTGATTGTGAGTCCGTTAGCTAATGGAGGAAGAGATGAGTGTTTATCTTCCAGTAGAACCACAGGGAGCCACTGGTTAACATGGCGGCTGCTAAGTCCACACTGATCTGGGGATGAACAACATCAACATATGAGGATTAATCAGGAGCTTGTGATGAGTTCTGCTGATTGCACTGTGTCACTCAGGGACCCATTCTTCGATGCCATGACTCATGACGACGATGATGATGATGAAGAGGAGGAGGATGGCTTCTACCATGACGGGGACCGGGGGGAGCAGCAGGATCCCTTCGACAGCGCCTGGAGGTTCGGCTTCAGCATGGGTCCGGACGGGATGAGGATCCAGGAGCCGCCGCGGTTCGGTCACGTCCTCCGGGAGATGGAGGAGATCTTCTCCCAGCTGGGACAGTGGGACGCGGGACTAGAGTCTGGACACTTTGGTACAAACACTGGTCCTAGCATTAAAGGTTCAGTGTGTGGAATAAAGGGACATCTAGTGGCGAAGTTGCACGTTGCAGCTGAACACCCCTCAACTCCCCCTCCCCTTACAAACATGAAGGATAACCTGTGGTGACTTCAGTTGTCATACAAAATCAAAAGATGTTTAGTATGTCCAGTTTGGACTCTTTAAAAAACAACAACATGGCGGCCTCCGTAGAGAGGACCTGCTCCCAATGTAAATATAAAGTAGTTAAATATAAAAAGCCTATTTTAGAGTTTAAATAAAAACACATTTGTACAATTTAGATGAAACACACTCTTTTTTTATATTAAATTTATGCCAGTAGATCCCTTTCACCTAAATCTCACGAACTGGACCTTTAAAGATCATCATCTAGGTCTTGATGGAGCCTGATCAAGAAGTTTCTTCTTCCCTGTGCTGTTTCATCTCATTCTCTGTTCACTTTATTTTGAAGGTGTTCCCAACATCACACCGCTGCCGCCATCTCAGGACAGACTAAAGGAAGGACGGGGGGGATCCAGCGGAAACCCCCTGAGGGACTTCATGTTGAAGGCCCCTGACGGAGACACGCGAGGGCCCCAGCCCGGAACGCAGAGAGAGCCCAGACCTGATGGCCGCCCTTTTTCCAAGGTTAATGAGACTCTATCCAACATTTCAATATGTCCCCCGTGATCTGCTTTCAGAGGCTAATTCATATTTGTTCATATCTTCTTAGTTCTACGACATTTGGAGACAGGGGCTTGAGAAACCCCCAGCGGAGGAGCACAGAGAAGACCGAGGTGAATGATGGTTGAAATAAACTGAGTCAATCTGCTTTGTGATGACTGGTGTTTGTCAAACTAAATTTTCCATCGTCTTCAGATTTGGACTCTGCCGTGTCTGCCGGGGGCCTGGACAAGATTCTGACGCCCCCTGCTGGTCAGGCGCCGAGTCAGCCCAGAATCCAGTCATTCTTCCAGTCGGTCTCCATCAGCAAGGTGGTGAAACCTGACGGGGTAAACACCTTAATCCTAATACAGCATATCACAGCCAATTTCAACATTCTCACTTCAAGTTAATCATTTTATCCCATTATGATGGGACTAGTTTTCAGTACTGTTTGGACCTTTATAATGCAGTTGCAATGTGAGGTAATGTTCCTGTGTGTGTCTTTGTGTGTCAGACTGTGGAGGAGAGGAGAACAGTCAGAGATGGAAAAGGCAATGAGGAAACCACAGTGACCCGCTCAGGAGGCCCCGGGGTCCGGGAGGGACCCGCCGATCGACCTGTTCCTGTTCTACCGGGTGAGTTCATCCACTCTGGCTCTTTTTAGACTCCCAGCTGATTCACTCTACGTGTTCCTAGATTTGTCTTCTTTTTTTAAAATCCTCCGTATCCCTTTGTTTTTATTCCAGGTGGTCAACGACCCTTTTCAGACTTGCGGGATGATGACTCGTTATTTTCCCAGCTCTTCCCAGGAGGGTTTAAATAACATGTTGGTCCTTTTCTCCTCTGCACTAATCCAGCGTAGCTTTGTTATCTGAAAACGAGTGTGTCAGTAGAGCTGTGAGTTTTCACAGGTTAGATCTGTAAGTGGACAGAACACTTTTAAAGACCGACAGTTGCCAAATTTGTTTTCGGATCACCGGCCCGATGATAACGCCGGGTTTCCCCCCCGACCAGGTGGCCACACGTCAGGGATTGAACAATTCACAATTACATATTTTATTTTTGTATGGTCCCGCAGACAGACCCGTGTGTATGTATGTATATGAGAGTGTGATGAACCAAATAAAGGGTCTTAATATATTGAACTCAGCTTTCTCCCTTTTCTTAAATGTCAGACAAATCAAGTTCAAACTTTGAACTTGTGCTTGAACAAACTTTCTGTCTCTAATACTCAAGGTTCTCTTTTATGTGTGAAACATTGAGGGGTCTCGTTCCTGTGGTCAGTTCACGAGGGGAGTGGAGATAACGCTGCTTTTTGAAAACAGGATTTATTCTTGATTTTATTGCACCTTCGTTCCAAACCATGTTGATAAATATACAGAAACTAAATGTCATGGTGCTGATTCAGGTGTTCTCCCTCCTCTACTCACAAACTTCTGTTCCCTTCTGGAACATAAAGCTCCTAGAATCATGAATGTCCTTTCTTATAAAGTGAGTATTTATCTTTAATAGCTTTAAATCAATACAGACATTAATATTCTCTCTAGGTGAACTCGTATTTTCTGCCTTAGTTTTCAAAACTGAGACAAAAAGAGGATTCATCATAAATGATTTAAGGAACATTAGAGAAACTTGCCTAATTTAAAGACTCATGAAATCACCAAAGATAAAGATGATCTGCACTTTACATTACATCCACTGATATTTGTCTATTTCTCTGTTTGAACTTGTCGATTTCTCAACATCAGGAGCTTAAAAAGCCTCCAGCATTTTCTTTAAACAGATGAAAATCATGTGAACAAAGAAAGATTAAATATCACATGTGAAGGCTGGATTATAATATATAGTCATCCTCGTTTATTCTACACTGGAAATGATTTAGGACCATACAAAATTTCTGTAATTGAACTCTGAGCTCTTCCTCTTGATGCATCATAAACAAGAAACTAAACCTGAAATCTACTCATCTCTCTTATTTTCCTGCTTTTATGTGTTGTGACAAATTATACAGACGCACAAAGTGCAAGTTATAAGAAAGATACAGAAATAATGTACAGTGCAGTGACACGAGGGAGATGCACACTCGGCTTGATTTCTCAGAAAACGATCTTCTTGATTGAAATGAGGAAAATCCGATCCTGTGGAGGACCAATCAAACGAGAAGCACAATCAAGAGCCGATTCCAACCAGGTGAGGTCACAGAGAACCAAACCAAGGGAAGCAGCATCAGGTGGAAGGGTCCAGTGCTATGAGATGAATTCCACTTCCCCTCAGTCCTGCTGGGATCTATGTTCCAGATGTCCTACCAGGCGAGTTACTCTCCTCAGCCGCCTGCCCCTCGGCTGAGCCATAAAGCGAGTGACGCAGCCGGCGGCTCCAGTATGAAAGGGCAAACTCTGCTCGGTCAGACACACGGCGGTGCAGGGCTGTGCGGGTCCGGTGCACCGGATGCCAGCGACCCGGCTCTGACTGATCACCTGTGGCTGGACGGTGCAGAGAAGCCCTCTGGGATGGAGAGGCTGCTGAGGAAGTGTCAGATCCGAAACCAGCTGGTCAGGGAGTGCATGGCGGAGTGCCTCGGAGTCTACGTCCTCATAGTGAGTACCTCTTTTAGAGAATATAGGCTTAGGTTATAGATTAAATGAGGCTTACTACAAGTATACAGTTTTCTTTTGAATATGTAAAGATGGTAAAATACAGTGAATGATTCACCCTCTGCAGTCAGAACATACAGAAACTGTCATTTTTCTTTTTTGGTCTTTCACAGTGAATGGATCTTTTTAATAAGCTGTTAAAATTACAAATGAATAGATGTCTTCTTTATCAGTTAATCCAAGTTCTCCCTTCATCAACATCAAGTATTTCAAATGGTGACTTTTTATATTCTGTTTTGATGCAGCTAGTGAATCTTCACAATACATAACCGAGGACTTTGGCCTGAGAGAGAGACACAGAGAGTGTAACAGTGAGCAAGGGGGGGGGGGGATAAAGAGTGAGTGCAGGCGTCTGTCGTGTGTGTGTGTGTGTGTGTGTGTGTGTGTGTGTGTTATTTAAAGATGGACAGGGATGTTTCTTTATCTCTGCTTGTTGCGTTTGTGTGGTTCTGTTTTATCTGATCGCCGTCTCTCCTTTACAACTGGAGTCGTAAAAACCAGTTCCTCTGTAATGAAGTTGATAAAATTAGGCCGAGACAACACTGAAGGTTAATTACCTGTGTCAGGATATTGTGTGTGAAATGTGTCCTCTTCATTCCAGGGTCGTTACTCATCTTTTTTTTTTTTTAAACATGCGGATCTGTTGTGTTTATTGTGCTCGTTCCATCACTAACAGATTTTCCATGTGTTGTGTGATTGCAGCTGTTTGGATGTGGCTCCGTTGCCCAGGTGACCACGACCGAGGATAAGAAGGGGCAGTACCTGTCAATCAATCTGGGTTTTGCCCTGGGGGTAACGTTTGGGGTCTTTGTGTCTCGTGGAGTTTCAGGTGAGAGACTATGCAACGTCCACTGGGTTATGAAAAATATTCAAACGGCAAAAACACATATATAAAGATAATCTGATGAATCTCCTGAACTGATGTGATTGAGTTGGCACCAGCTGGAGAAAACAAATCTGTCGAGTTAGAACGAAGAGTTTCCCGGAGCTCTGCAGCCGGCGCTTCATCTCTGCGTGTCACTACTTGTGTCTCTAATCGGAATCTTGGATTTAAGAATCAGCAGGAGAGTTGCATTGTGGGTAATGCAGAAGTCAGGTTGAGTCAGTATCAAGAGCCCCTGAATAAAAACAGTGTTAATCTCTGAACCTGATGCACCGAGGATCTTTTCTTTTAACAGATCTGGAGTGTGACGTGTAAAGCCATGTTTATAAATCCTGGCAGAAGTGAAAGTAGTTTTTTTGATGCAACTCCAAAAAAAAAATACGAACTCACAAAAATAATCAAATCTCTGAACTTGAGCCAGAAGGAAAACAACCAGACCCCCCCCCCTCCCTACTCTGTGAAGATCAAAAACACAAACTGTGCAGGTTAAAACTCGTTGATGGTAGATTATATGTGCATGCAAAAGGTATTAAAACTGTAATTTCTACCTTATATATATATTTTTTCCTTTTCCCCAGGTGCTCACCTGAACCCTGCCGTGTCTCTGAGTATGTGCGTCCTGGGCCGACATCCATGGACGAAGCTGCCTCTCTACGTCTTCTTCCAGGTGCTCGGGGCCTTTCTGGCTGCAGCCACCGTCGGCCTGCAGTACTACGGTGAGTTTCCAACAGCGTTCACCACAAACCACAATCACAGCACTGGTCCAACCAACAGAAACTTACACTGTCCCCCCCCTCCATTGTCGACAAATTGCATATAAAGTGCAGTGGCGTGGTTGACACGTACTCGTGTGTGTGTGTGATGAGATGTTTGCAGACGCCATCCGGTCGTACAGCGGGGGGGAGCTGACCGTGACAGGTCCCACAGCCACAGCAGGAATATTCTCCACCTACCCAGCCGACTACCTCAGTCTGTGGGGAGGGGTCGTAGACCAGGTGAGACACCGACTCAGTTGTTATTTTGAGAACCAATAAATAGAAACGTTGGCATCAGCTGCCTGTGTGCACACGGAGTCATTGTTCCCATGTTATCCAGGTGATAGGAACCGCTGCCCTGCTGCTGTGTGTGCTGGCCCTCGGGGACCAGAGGAACAGCTCCGTCCCTGATGGGCTGCAGCCGGTCCTGGTGGGAGCAGCCGTGCTGGTTATCGGCATCTCGATGGGCTCCAACAGCGGCTACGCCCTCAACCCCGCCAGGGATTTCGGGCCTCGGTTGTTCACGTACATTGGCGGCTGGGGAGTCGATGTTTTCACGTTAGTCATCTCCCATCAGGGTTCTGGTTTTGTCTGCACAGTTAAAGCTTTCACTCGTTTCCTGCCTTGTTGCTCCACATTGATGACTTTTGATGAATCTTTGCAGGGCCGGAGGAGGGTGGTGGTGGGTGCCCATAGTGGCCCCCTGTGTGGGAGCTCTGCTGGGGACGCTGATCTACCAGCTGATGATTGAAGTCCACCATCCTCTGGCTCCGACCGAGCTCCAGACGTCGTGTCAGGAGGCGTCTGAGACCAAGACGGGGCTGGAGCTGGAGGGGGTGGAGCCAGGCTGCGAAAAGAATGGGATGAAATTATGAAGCTGAAAAATGTGTCATGAACAGTAAACGTGTGATACCTAGTGAAACTGTGTAAATGTTATATATGTGTTTGGAACATGTAGATTGTTTCTTTGGAATTCTATACAAATAACTGCCCCTAAATGCTCTTATCCTGTTATAAAAAATAATTAAGATGACTTTGAATCAGACAATTATTGTTCTACGATAGTGAATCCAATGAACTTTGTTGACCTCGTTATTTTTCCTTAGTGCCAGAATCAGGTCAAACTTTTAATTTGTGTTGCAACACCAGTAAAACAATAACAGACCAGTATCAGTTATAACGTGAGAAGTTGAACTTAAACAGATCTTTTACAGTGTTATATGTTTCACACAAGTAAGACATACAAACTTATATTTTTCACTTTATATCGGGAAGCCAATCATGTTATAAGGTGATAAGTTTGTATGTTATGTGAAAATATGACAAAGATTTCAACTTCTGGTTTGGCAGCATTAGGCTTCCGTACCCTCCTGTCAGACTCAACTGCTCTGGTTTATCACTGATGTGAATTTAATGTGAACAGATCTGAGAACAGCTCAGCTCTTAAACAGAAAGAATCTGCGAACCTCCCGGCTGATGAGAGCGCCGCTCGAGTCAATCGTCTCTTTTACACATTTATTTCGAAACAGCACAAAAGTGTATGGCATTTCAGCAAGCAGACCACAACCATGGAAAAAGAGAATGACATGAAATTTCCACTATTGATCTATATAAATATGATAGCATGACATATAAAAGATACAAACGGACAAAAAAAAGAGAATTCCACGCGTCGGCCTCCGTCACATGACGTGAGGCTGTTTTTCAAACATATAAAAGAAACGTGAAAACAGCAAGCACTGATTCTGTAGATTAAAAAAACATCTCAAGAGATAAACATTTGTATTCATACACATTAAGACGACACAACCCCCCCGCTCTCACTCCGCTTCGTAATTACAATGTATAAGCTACCTCTGGGGGGGTGGGGGGGGGGGGTTCTTTTTTTTTTCATTTTTAGACTTCAAATGATTTTGGAAAAAGAAAAAGGAGGAACGGTACAAGTACAAATACTATACGTATTCACATTATCATAACAAGTTACTAAAACCAGAACGCTTTTCTTTTAGTGTCATAATATGTATTTACACGGCAAAACTCGTACACACGTACACTACGGGCAGGAAGCCTGGCCTCTCTTCTTCTAGCTTTACGATTAACATCACCACACGTTACTCACACTACACAGGTCACGATCCTCCAGTGACCTCGTCGGCTAATGACGTCCGGGAGTCGGCTCTCGTGCTTGTGTCGCAGGGAAATCGGCACAGATACCGAGAGTCGTAATGTGTTCAATATAAATAAATATTATAGCAAAACAAAATTTAAAATCAGTGTCAATTCTACGCTCACCAGATGTCGAGGGATTTTTTTTTTTTTTTGCTTGAGTTCATGTGAACCGGCGTCTGAAACCGGTAACCACCGGCCGGACGCCAGCAAAGAGCGACGACTCGAAGCAAACGAACGTGAGAACGATGTAAAGTAGAAAAATATCGGCACTACAGCGATCATGAGTTCAGTGGGGGGTGGGGGTGCGGGGGTGCTGTGTATTAAAATATGCGATACATGGTGTAACAGGCCGGTGGCGACACTCAGAGTGATCGGAAAACAGTTTGGCTGATATAGAAATGCTTTAGTGTGGGGGGGGGGGGTTTGAGAGCCGTTCCACTATCACAGGTGCGTTCAGTCAGGTGACCAGTAACAGGATCAAACATGCAGTAACGATCGCACACACGAGGTGCCAGAGATTTTAATCTGTTTACTGTCGCTTAAAAAAAAACCGGCAGAGGAAGCAGCTCCGTTTTCGTCCACATTCGTATTCTGCCGCCTCTCCGCTCGGTCTCAGAAGACCCCGGCCCCGCCTCTACTGGGGCTTGTCCGTCTTGTGTGCGGTGAGGAAGGCCATGCCATGGGTCCTCAAGTGGGTGGTGAGGTCCGAGGCCTTGTCGAAGCGCCGGCCGCATACCTTGCAGCCCAGGTTCCCGTCGCCGTCCTCCCCCAGCGCCTGTGGGGAGGAGGCGGGGGAGCCGTCCGGGGAGCCGTGGGTGCGCGCCGCGCTCCGCTCCGCGTCACTCGGGGTGTCCCGCACGCGGTGGGCGATGAAGCGGTGGCGGCCGAGGGAGCCGGCTGACGCGAAGCAGACGCCGCACTGCAGGCACTGGAAGGAGGCGGTGTCGGCCCGGTGCTGGGGGATGTGGCGCTGAAACTCGGCGCCGTCCTCGGTGGAGAAGCCGCAGGGGACGCAGCGGAACACGTTGTCTTCCTCTTCTAGCTCAGACGGCGCCGGCACGGCCGCCCTGGTTCTCTTGGCGGGAGCGCTGACCTCCTCGCCCTCCTCCGTGGCGTTCTCTTCCTCGTCCCCCGCCCGGCCTCCAGGGGGCACGCCCTCACCGTCTTGTTCCGAGGAGCTTCCTGCACCTTCTCCCCCGGTGGCTGCACGCTTCCTGGTCATGGGGGCAGCCTGAGGATAAAAGAGAGAGAGAGTTAATGTTGGACTCAGACTCGTTGTGCAGCAGCGGTGGTGTAGCTTCAGGTTTACGTCCAGAAGCAGAGGACTGTTCCTCTCTTCACTCACCTGTCCATCCGGGGTTCTGTGATGGAGACGAATGTGTTTGTCCAGTAAGAACCGACTGCCGAAGGTCCGCTTGCCCTCTGTGCAGTATCTGAAGCAGAACAACACAAAAGTTTTGTTTCAGTTCGTGTGACGAAACACCAAAGCGTGTGTTTGACGGAGGCGTCGGGGACTCACTGGCAGTGGAAGACTCGTTTGTTGCCCTCGTGAATGACGCGCTCGTGACGTCTCAAGCTGGAGGACGTGCTGAACGTGCCTCCACAGATACGACAGGGGAACTTTGAGGTGGGCGGCACACACACACAGAGAGAGAGAGAGAGAGAGAGAGAGAAGACAAAATATATATAATCCCACTCAAACCAGCGACAGTACAGAAAGAAATTAACAGCAGCTTCCCTCTCGCTCTTTTTTCCAACCACAAAGTTCAATGTTTGAATTTGAAGCACTTAATGTCCACATCTGGACTCAACAACATCAGATTCAAATACATAACAGAGGTAGTTAGCTCCACCTTGCCGTGCTCCGTCTTCACATGACCCAGATAGCTGTCGTTGTCGGTGTAGGTGGACTGACACTGGGGGCAGGTCCACTCGGTCTGGGCAGCGAGTTGACTGGTGCCCCCCGCCGCGGCCGCCCCCGGGGCCTCGTAGTCCTCGTCGGCATCGTCGTCTTCGTCGTCCTCTTCCTCTTCCTCCTGCTCCCTTCCCCAGTCCTCCCCGTCAGAGTTGTCGGGCTTTCCAGAGGGCTTGGACTTGAGGCCAGAGGGGCTGGACGTGAGGGTCGGGGCCGGGACGGGGTTAGCGGCCTCCGACACAGACTCCTGTTTGGCTGCTGGGCCTCGGTGTGTGGTCTGAGCGAGGACAAGAAGACAGACAGAGAGGAGACGTGATTCATTCACCTTCAAAATGTCCATTACTCCAATAGCTGCTGTTCTTGGTATAGAACATGTAACAAAGTCCCCAAAGAGGAACTAAGATCGATCCAAGAATTTGCTGTTTGCCTTAGTTGACACCACAGTCCCTGTAGAAAGCAATCAACAGGTAACAGGCTCAGGAATTACAATATACATATAATGCCTGAATAAACAAACCTTAATATGCTCCATCATTGAACCTTTCTGGGCGTAGAGCTTTGTGCAGTCCGGACACTTGAACACGTGCACTTTCTGCTTGGCTAGATGAGTGTCAAAGTGCATGTACAGCAAGGGCTTCTGGGTAAAAACCGTATCGCACATCACACACTTGTAGATCATTCTGCAAAAGAAGAAAAGCACAGATATTCTTAGAATCTGAGACCAAAAAATGTAGATTGTAATTTTGTTTCAGTGTGCAGGTTCAGTTGAGGTTGAGGCAGCTGCCGTACTTGGCCTGTCCTCCGGTGAGCGTCGGGTGCTGGGTGCTGATGTGGCTCTGGGCGCTGGGGGAAGACTTGAAGGCCATGGGGCAGCTGGGGCACTTGTGGAAGACCTCGCAGTGAGCCGTCTGGATGTGGGACTTGATGGAGTTCAGGCCTCCGAACACCACCTGGCAGCTCGAGCACCTTGAGAAAGTCATTATAATTATTTTCATGAACCGTCTGTTCATCATACAAATCCAATGACTGAGATGCTATAAAGTCAGAATCTGTATCAATTAATTAACTTGTTGATTGAATAAGTCAAAACTTTTATTTTCACAAATATGATTATTTGCTGGTTTTCTTATTTGTCTTTGAGAGTAAATGTTATATTCTTAGATTATCAACATTTTCCAGGACAACACTATTTGAATCTGTTGACCTGGGCTTTGGAAAATCAAATGTTTCCACATTTTCAGACATTTTACAGATCTTTAAGTAATCAGCTAAATAATTAATGATCTTTAATTTACTAATAAAAATATGGAAAGATAGATAATCAAAAACACTACGTTTTGGAAAGTGTCCCCTCACCTGTAGCCGATGCGCCGGGCAAAGTGCAGACACGCCTCCTCTAGGTGGGTCTGGAAGCTGTCCTGCCGGGCAATCCCACCGCACTCGGGACACACATGGGGCGCTTTGTGTTTGTGGATCCTCTGGTGGGCGGACACCGCACACGAGTTCGGCAGCATCATGGGAGGTGAGCACTGTGTACATGTCTGAAACAGAAGAAAGAGGAAATCGAACCTTCACCAGCAGCAGACACCGGCAGCACATTGACCCTGTGCTCTCATCGCCAAGGCTTACCGAGTTCGGAGCAGCTCTGATCTGCTGGAAGTGGGTGACCAGATTAGCCTTGCCGGCGAATTGTGTTTGGCACTCCGGACATTTGAAGTTGTGGTACTGCAGCACGTCGGCCTTCTTGCAGGGCAGAGGCATCAGCGCTTGGGGACCCTGAGGCGCGCGGCGAACCGGCCGAGGCTGAGATGCTGCCGGAGATGAGGCGTCCTTCATCGGGCTGGAGCTGGCAGACATGGCGGCGCCCCCGGATGTGGTAGAGGGAGAGGAGACTGGAGGAGACGAGGACGAAGAGGTGAGCAGGCCTGTTCAGCCGGAGGGCGGAAATCAACCGGGACAAATGGGACATGGTCAATGGAGATGAATCGCAAACGGAGGATGCGTCAAGTTTCTTCAGTGAGATATCGGCAGAGGAACAGGTTTTAATGGTTCTGTTTAATTTTCTACACACATAGAAGATTAAAATGTGTGTAGAGCTGAAATGATGAGTCAATAAACAGACGATCAATTTTGACAATCTTGTAATAATTTTTTTTGAAAGGATGCAAAACCCCTTTTTCTTTAAGGATTATTTGCCAAATCTCTTTTGGTCTCAAATATAAAAGGTGACGATCTTTAGAGTTGGGAAGGTTGATCGGGCGTCTAAAGTCAAACTGACTCTAAGAGTCCTCAGAGAGAAAACCAGGTATCGTCTGTTTCTGACTCTTTGTGTGATTGTAAATGAAAGGCTCTGGGATATTGTGCTTATAATTTAATAACAAAATGATTATTTGAAAAACAGATATTTAATATATCAGCTGCAGCCCAACTCACCACCAATGGGCGTTATGTCCTGCTGCCCAATCATCTGCTCCACGGTGACCGGCCTCATGACCAGGTGTGAGCACTGCATGACCAGCCCGCGCTCCTTGTGCTCCCTGGCGTGCAGCAGCAGGCTGCACTTGTTGAAGAAGGCCAGTCTCTTGGCACAGTGGTTGCAGGTCACCTCGATGCGCAGCGATCGCCGGTCGTAGTGGCGAGCCAGGCTGCGCTCCAGGGCGAAGGCGTCTCCGCACTCCAGGCAGCGGTACCCTGTGGCGGGGAGCGGGAGACCCCACTCGGGTGGCGGGGGGGCAGAGAGGTCGGGCTTGTAGCTCGGCAAAAGGTTCTTACTGTTCAGGATTTTGTTGAAGGCCTCCACCAGGCTCGACTGACTGCGGGAGATGACGGCGCCGGTGCTGTTGACGATGGAGGCGGGTTTGTTTGGCGACAGGGTGCCGCTGCCCCCGTTGGCCGTCTTGTTGGTGGTTGTGCGAACGCTGATCCCCCCCGCTGCTACAGAAAACTTGGGGGAGGAGGTCACAGAGGGAGTCGCAGGCAGAGCGGCGGATTTGGTGATGCTCACAGCAGTAGCAGAAACCTTGGCCTTGTCGGATGCTGCCATCTTGTTTTGAACCTTGGTGGCTGCGGCGAGCATCACGCTGCTGGCTGCGAGGGTGGACACAGGCAGAGCATTCAGAGCACTGACTTTCTGGGATGTTGTTGTCATGTGACCGGGGGACGCCTCGAGTTTCTGGGCCTGTTTTCCCAGCAGCTTCCGCTCCCCCGGTTGAGCTTTAGAGTCCAAACCTTTGGCTGCGGCCCCTTTAGGCGCCACCCTGGTCACAGTTCTGGTGATTCCGCCCGTGGAGGTTTTAATTGTCTTTATTCGGACTTTCAGGGGTCGGGACGGGGCTCCAGAAGCAGCAGGTGCAGGAACATCTCCCACATCAGTGGACGGGGGTTTAGGCTTCCCATCATCTACCTCCATTTTTTCCTCAGCTGTTCTCGCATTGTCTCCCTTGTCAGCTTTGCCATCGGCGACCCTATCGATCCCGTTCCCCACCTCCATCTCTTCCTCCTCCTCTTTGGGCACCCGCAGCTCAGAAGGAGGTGGCGTGGAGGCCACTGCCGGGCTGGAGCACCTCTTTGAGCTGGCCTGAGCAGCTGATTTGGGGATCTCCGGCTCAGGACTCTCTGGAGAGTCTCTCTCTTCTATGACGTGTTCTGGGTGCCGGTCCTCCAGCTGGGGACTCTCCATCGAGCCGGACTGGGGGGTTGAGGAAGTCAGAGAGGCCCCAGACGGAGTGTCTCCAGGCTTCGGATGAGATGAAGAAGAGGACGGAGGCTGAGATGAGACAGAGTCAGACTTGTAGCGTTGTTGGCTCAGCTGAGTGCAGGTCGGGGAGTCTGGGGTCTCCTGGATCACCAGTGGACTCCCCAGATCAGGGTCCGAATCATCCTCCTCCATCTGCTGGTGCTGAAATCCAGCGGGGCCACTTTTGGGAGCTCCGTTAAAAGGCTGAGACGAGTGCAGCGGGTGCGAGGAGAGGGCAGAGGGTGGAGTTGGAATCAGAGGCTTTGAGGGCGGAAAGAAAGGTGAGGCCAGTCCGATGGGCCCGGCAGCCGCCAGAGGAGAAGCCCCCGCTGAAAGAGAGGAGGACGAGGGTAACGATGCTTTGACCCCATCAGCCCTCTCCTGGCCTGTGTCCTGCTGCTGCTGGTGCTGCTGCTGGAGAAGCTGCATCTTCCTGGCCCGACCCACCGGATCTCCAGACCCCTGTGCCACGAGCGGTTTGAGTCTGTTGAAAATGTTCCCCCCTTGCTTATGAGCCTTACTTGCCCCGGCTGCTTCTGAAGACACTTTGGGGGTGTTCATTGACCACGGCGCCCCGTTGGACTGGGCCTGGCTGAGGGGCAGGGGAGTGGAGACACCGGACGCCCCAAACCCGTTGTGGTTCAAAGCCTCAGACTCAGCCATCCCAGGGGCGCACGCACCCAGTCTGGGACCCACATCCACCCCGGCGATCACATCAATAGGGTCCTGGTCTGCGTCCCCCTCGTCTCCATCGACGGTCTCGAGGCGTACTTTATTCTTCACGATCACGCTGACAATGGGGGTGTCCGCCTGCGGGTCAGCCGGGCTTGGCGGCCTCAGGGATGACCCCACACTGTCCTGCTTCCCCAGGGGGGCCCCTGCGGCTCCATGGGGCCCCTCCGCCTCGTCTGGGGCGGACTGGATGGCCTCTTTGGCATCGATGTCGGGGATGTCAAACGCTGCCAACAGGTCATCAAAATCTGGGGTCTTCATGTCCCCCATGCCGGGATTACCTCCTGTGAAAACACAACAGACCTGTTAGCGGAGGGGTCCAACATGAACCTGTGTGAGACTCTGCACCACAATAATAACATGCCACTGAACCAATCAACGTGCAGCACATTTAAAAATCACTTAACGGCTTAAACGTGTTTATATTTACAACGTTTGCATTTCCCGAGCACATCGGTTTGACAGGATCTGACAGGAGGCTGCAGCCGGCTAGCTTGTTATGGTCCTGCACTACTAGCATACACATTAGCCTGTTAGCATGCTAGCGTCGCCGTTTCTGCACCCAAACCAGGGGGTTAGCGACAATTCGCCTTGAATGCAGAGACTCCGATTCATTCCCAGCTTTGAAAAACATGCAACATCCTCACGGTGGTGACATTTCGAGACTCGGTTCAACCCGGACGGCGACCTCGCTTTATTTTGAAGCTAGCGGTATTCCACACCCCCCAAAACCCCCCTAAACACACACACACACGACTGGGGCTGGCTAGCTGGCCGCTGCGCTCCAGCCCAGACAGAGGGGTCATTTAGCTAACGAGCTAGCGATCCCCGTTACAGACACAAACAGGCAACCGGAGCCGGTCTGCCGAGGTGTGGGTTCACAGCGGCGAAGCCCCGGTGACCGGAGGGCCGGCGATGGCGGAGGAGAGGATGGCCGGGACGGGGAGTTTCCTTTAATATTTCATGTATTTTGATTGTTTACCTGGATGTGCGATTCCCGACTATCCTAGCTCGTTTTCAGCTGAAAATGCGGCGCTTCCCGTCACATGATCCGGGCCATCCTATCAGGCTGTGATCGCGCTGGGAAAACGCACCGAGGAGGATGCTGCTGGCGACACGTATGTTTTGATTTCTGCAGGGACCGACTTGAAATATTCACCTGTGTCCTTATATCTTTAAGACATCCTGTGAGTCACCTGTCTCTGCGAGGATCTGCTGGTTCTCTGTCAACCATCAGGACAAGAGGACAAAAACAACACAAGGAAATGGACTAACGTATAGATTTTTATTGCAAAAACACACAAAGACTTTACAGGAGAGTGTGGCTGGTTGTTTTCTTCCCTTCTGGGGGATTGTTGGGTGACAACGCCACGTAGGAGCATGAAGGGTAAAGAATGCACGAGGCCCAAATCCTATTTATAAGATCAAATAAATGTGTGTAACTGCGGAGTCAGATATCACACTAGAAAATCAAGACTGTAGTTTATTTCTTATTTCTTGCATGTTGGTGCTTTTTTCAAACAGGACAGTATTAAATGTCGGTCCCAGGGCCGTCATGCAGGAGAAAGCATCTATTCATACATAAAAAGTAATAATGCATTCGTCTGCAAAGTGTTCATTTTTATTTATCTAGTCAACATCTGGAGTCTCTGTCAGGTTCTCCTTTTCTTTCTTCTCATTTCTTCTTCTCTTCGTCCTTTTTGGCGTCTGGCTTGTTTCCTGTCTGGGAGGCCAGGGAGCCCATGGCGTTGCGGATGGCCTCGTTGTTCGGGTCGACTCCGGGGAGGTTCTCCAAGACGCTCTGAAGAAACTCTGGGTCTTGCATCACATCATAGTCGTCTTCCTCCTGTTCAATTACAATAAAGGATAACAATCAGTTGGGTCAATCGGGGCTTGCTTTAGGTTTTAACATCTAATGGGTCCAGGATGTGGCAGTGTGAATTTATGAATTATATCCACTCATTTTTAATAGAAACCTCAAATTATAAGTCATTCTTGTACGTTAATATGCTTTAGGTTTTCACTGTCTCCTTAATTTCCCTAACCAATGCCATGAGCTGTAATAAGATCTGTAACAAAACCCTTATAACACACCTATTCCACCCAAAATGTCATCGACTGCTGAATGTCTTATTACACACACGTAAATATTGTCAAAATTTTCTCCCCGTTCTTTTTAAGATATGGATGTTTCCTACTAAACTCCAGTCCTTAAGTTGTACCTCACTTTTCTCTTGACATTTTCATGTTCAGTCTTGTGGTTATTTATATGAATGATTCAACCAGGGGCTTTTCATCTTCATTTAAGCACGAGCCTCAAAGGATAAGCTGTGTAAATAATGGATGGATGGAGGATGACTCACCTTGGCTGATTCTGTAGTGTCCATGGCGGCTCCTGTGTCCATTTCACCATACTCTGCTTACAGATTTAAAAAAAATCTTATTTGCACTATTTTCATAAACACAACAGCAAATATAAGAGCAACCAAAAGTGATATCAAGAGCATACAATATACATACAGCATAAGATAATCAAATGGAACTCACCTCCACCGGCAAGAGACATCTGCATGGCGTATGCGATCTGCTCCTCCTCTGTCATGCTGCTGAAGTCAGGAAGCACCGCTGGACCAGTCTCAGGCTGAGAAACTGACATCTTCAACAAGGCCTCCTCCGACTCTGTGTGAAAATAAATCAAAATTAAGTTTAAGGCTAAAAATATAATTGAATTAAAGCCCAAGCATTATTAGAATCCTTATTGTCACTTAGGTGAAGTCAGTTCTCATGTTACCATCTGCGCTGGGTGTGGTCACGCCGACATCGGCTGCAGAAGCGACAGCAGCTCTGCGGGCGTCTTCCTCCTGCCTCTGTCGCTGCTCCTCCATCGATACACGGAGGGCCTAAAAAATGCATAAGAGATGACGTCAACATTTCAATCATGGGATTTTAGTCTAGATACTGCATGTATTTCTTTATTAATGCCATTTAAGTGCCCTACTATATCATCGGCATCACATTGTTTATATTTTTCTGTGTAGATCAGTGGATTCTAACCTTAGACTAGTTCTTTGGAGCCGACACATGTATTTGCTATGTAAACAGTAACTCCTAACATAGACTCATAATTTTAATAAATATTATATTGCTTACCAGTGCCAGCTCTGGATCAGCACTGGGATCCACACCAAACTCAAAGTCACTGGCACCAAGACCCATCAAAGCACCGCTTTCACCAGCCAGGATGGGAGAGGAGATCAGTGCATCAGCCAGACTGGGCCCTGGAGGGACGGTGACCAGATGGGAGCCTGTGCCCTCTTTCCCATTAAGAGTATTTATGAAAGCTGTCAGCTTCTCTGTATTCAACTCCTAAATAATACAGTTTAAGAAAGGGGGTTAGGGCAATGGAAAACCTATTTTATAAATACATACAAGTGTCAGATTCCCAAAAAATGATTAATTCAATGCAAGATAAAACAATTCTGTCTAACAATCACTCTGTCTCACAACAATACAAAGGGATTCCTCACCTCTTCTCCAAAGTTGACAATATCCACATTCACCTTCTCTTTTTTCAAGCGCTTTGCCATCTTCACAAGCTGCAGAAGTGATGTTCGGAGAGAAGCAGTCAAAGATAAAGAGAGAAACAACACATTAACTGTCATGTAGTATCTGTGGGACAGTTTGTAAAGCCTATTAAGTATCATCAAAACATTTATCTCTGGTACATAATATGATTTCAAACTCACATCTTTTTCACTATCCTCCACAGGACTCCCAACAAAGGCAATGATCCTCATCTTGTGGTTCTTTCCTTGTCTGTGTTTAAGGGCCAGCTACACAGGAGGAAAAAATACCAAACATATCAGAAATAGGGCTTCACAAAATCGTCTGCTGCTGAATCCTAATAACTGGGTCCTGGTCTTATTTTAAGTTTTAAAACAATGTTTTATAAATCAGGAATTGTTACACACGTGAGCCACTCTGATGCCCGTGCAGAAGGTGATATTTCCTTTGGGCTGGATGGCGTGGAGCTTGGAAAGGATGCGGCCGGTGTCCGGCGTCAGCGTGGTCAGGACCTCGCAGTTACTGCATGAAAACAAGAGTCAGTGTTACAGCAGTACTGAAACATCCTGTGGTTGACATCATGCACAACAAAAACAACAATGTATTCAGAGCAGCAGAAATTACTACTTTGCTGACAAAAAATAAATAAACAACCAGCAACAAATAATAACATACAGCCATTTTAGGCTAAATTATCTTTGTTGTTCAGGTCAAACAAAGTATCTGGAGACGTCAGCTTGGTCTGTGGGAAATTGTCACTACACTATTATTGATGCAATAAAAGTCACATTAAGTCAGTTATTAAATAATCAGTCTATGCTGGCCGAACTGGGAGTAAATTCATTATTTCACAATTGTGTTTTTCCGTTGATGTACAGTAATAAATAAAGAGTGCCTCTTAGATTCTCCATTACAGATGTGTGTTTATGGAAAGTGGCCACTTTGTGAACGTTTGGTTTGATAAGGAGATATGAACGTACTTTGCCATTGTGATGAGGCCCACGTTGTTTTCGGGGTTGCTGCGTGTTTTGGAGTGACACACTATGTTGACCGCATCTTGTTGCGCCTGAAGCCTCGTCGGCAGGAAGTCTCCATTCCTCATGTATTCGCTGTTGTCCACACTGAGGGAAAAAACACAAATTCCACTCATCACTGAGCTAACCGGCTAACATTAGCAAACATGTCAACCTTGACCTTATTCGGCCCAGTAGCTTATTTTCAATAGTGACGCATCGTCCTCTTCGTCACCAGCTCCCCGGTGAAGGGGCTTCCTCGCCGGGGAGTTGTTGAACGAGCTGGCAGTTCAGATTTTAGGACGTTAGCAAGTGAAGCTAACGTTAGCAAGCGGTGTCACCATTGTCGCTCGTTGTAAACAACTACATTTTTAAGGTTGTCAGTTCAATTGTCAGCTAGAAGGTACTTAGCCGCAAATAATGACACTTAAAAACTTGGATAATTGACTAAATCTTTAATACATGAGATGTGAGCTACTTTTAGCCACAATGACTCAGCCGTCGGTCGACATCGCGTTAGCCGGCTAACAGTAAACGGCCATTTATTGGATCAGTTTCCAGGATATTTCCTCCAAATCCCGCTCTACGGACAACATAATTACAATAAATAAACACCACGTCGTCGTGTGGACAGATATCTGATCAAAAACTACAGGAAAAAACAACTTAATCCAGTTCTTACCAGACCATGGTACTTTCCAGCCCCATCTTGGAAACTTCTTGTTGCTCTCTGTCGTAATCTCGCAAACTCACCCGCTATTGGTTGAAGGCTGAGCAAGGTGAAATCTGATTTGTCAAAATTTTTGTTTCCTGTAATGCCTTTACAAATAACAATTGTGTCATGATCCCATCGTCCACTTCCTTTATCTGGTCTTCTGTCAAGTGTTTATTCAAGCTTATGATGATCATTTAAAGGTCTGAAAGTTAAAATCTCATCTTTATAAAAACTGCAATTTTGTATTAATCTGAAACAACCTTTCAAGCCTGTAAATACACCAATAAAAATGAATTTGGATTTCTTTATCACCAAACACAGAAAGTTGAAGATCTATATGATGAAAAATAGTCAAAAAAAGGCTGCTTGTGTTTTCTTTTTCTTTAATAACTTCATTTATAACTGTACAAAAACATGACAACCACCAAAAGAGCAAGGAAACGTGTAATTTCATATTCTGTGAAAAAGGCACTGGTCTGGTCCCTGTTTACAGACACGCACACATTTATTGCTGATGCAGGAATATTCCCAAAGTGTTAGGATAACAACCATGATCATCACAAAGTGTTTACATTGAATGCCTCAGTCACAGGGTTGTTGTGCTTAAGAAAAGGTGCATTTTCAATCCATCTCCACCATTAATACACATTTTCGAACCCAGGGAAATACATGTAGTAATAAATACTATGATAAATATGAACATATTTGGTTCATGGGCTGCATGTTTAGTCATAAGGCACAGTTTCACTTTCGATGTTGGGTGGGAGCATTTTGAGACTATCATGTGTCAGCTAGAGGGGAAGAACAACTCATACGTACAATTTAAAGGTTGACTGAAAATGCCGAAATGATGTTTATTTATCACATCATTCGTCAATTCCCGTAGAGTATTGCACAGTATATTCATTCACATATACACACAGTATGGTTAAAGTTACCAAACCATCAATCATGTTAAAACACTGCACAAAACAGTTTTTAGATAACCAACAGTAATTCCATCAATTTTAGTTTACAAACAGTTTCCTTTTTACGCGTCAGGCAGCCATCACCACATATTCCAAGTGAAGAAAATCAAAGTTGTCACAACACATTTGTGATTTAAGAAGACCCATTACACAAAGCTCACACAACCGGCATCGTTCACCATGAGTTCACCGGTCCAACTGTGAGCTTGTGCACATGACAAAGGTTTTTAAATTACAAGCAAATCACATGCAGCATCAGCAAATAAACAACAGGGACTTAAATAAGAGACGCGCGGAAAATCTCTGTTACTGTTTGGGAAATTCAACAAGACATTTTCCAAAAACACTGTAATCAAAATAAAAATACACTGAGTACTGTTTAAGGAAAAACTAAATACACCACTTCAATACAAAAAGGAGGAACAGGTATGAATCACAGTCAAACAATAAAGGCGATACTTAATAAATCAGTGTGGAAATTTATAGGCTTTCAACTCTAGGCTATCTGCAGCTTTGAGTGGAATGTAACATGTGTAAAATCCATGATATGTATACTTAATGCATAGTTGTTGTTTTTTTACTTTTAGCACCTGCGACAGTAAATAGTGAAAAAAACGCTAAAAAACCTGCAGTGCCAACAAAGTGTATAGATCAAATATCCAGAAGTACAGTTATATCTCTTACCACCCTTGTTGTTATGGACATATAAACTCAGATTAGGAAGACACTTGCTAACTCGTAGAACTGAGAACTGACACTGACACTTGTGTAAATCTTTCTACGTTGTCCTGGAATATATGTTGTGACTTTAAAAACTACAGTAGCTACAGAACTCCCTGGCTTAAAGGTGGCAGCTGTGTCTGAAATGCTCAAGCTATTTATTTCCCTCCACATCAGCATGTCCTCTTTATCTGCAGATCTGAAACTGCTGCTGGTTTGTCTTAATGCCTGGTATCGTGCATCAATGACAGTGTCTCTCTGTTATATGCACCTGAGTTGTTAGTTTGTTAAATGGATATTAAGCACTGTCCCCACCTAGCTATGCCTTGCAGGTACCATTTGTTAGCCAGGGTGGGGCGCTGTTTGTACTGTAAACACTTCCTATTAATACATACATTGCCGGTATCATACTAATGAAAATAAAACAAAGTGATTGTAATAAAGTCATCCTGTTCTCTTTGGCACTTGATTAGTGAGGTTGTCGGTCTCATTATCACTAACTGCTCTTTCCAGGGTTGGTCATAGGCCTTAGTTACTATGGCTAACCACTAAATGAGAAGATGAAGTTCGCTCCTAGCTGACTAGCTTGGTAATTCACGAGACAAACAAAAGGTCATTGTTTATTGTGGTACTTTGTCCACAGTCGTCCGAGAATCAGTTTGTTGGTCACATTTGGTCATAAACCGTCTACCCACACAACCTGAGACTGAAATCAGATCGTATCGTGTAGAAGTATCTAAAAAAAAAAGTCCTTTAAAAAAGTAAAAATAACAGTTTGATTAGAACACGAGAGATGACATTTAAGAATCACAGTCTCGACAGAAGAACATGTCGGTTAAAAACTGCAGGTTGAGGATCACAGATCTTTTCCAGCACAATTTGTATTCAGACTACACTTAAGAACCCGCACATATATATGTATGAAAACAGCATTAGCTTTAAAAAATAAACCCTTTATTCAAAATTGTGTTCCCAATCCAGATAATATAGTTTTGTGTTCAAGTCCATGGATCAAACATATGGTAGGAACAGCAGTCTGGTCTTTATTCTCATAAAGAATCAGTTATGCATGAGGATGTGCAACAATGTGGTAAGTACAAATGAGGAATCAATTAGATAATGAATGTGAAATAACGGGGATTAAATAAGGAAGTCATGTTCTCAAATAAGCCCTCGAGTTAAACTCTACAGCGTACACTTGCTTAGTTGAGCGAATCTGTGCCATGAACCATCTTTGGTTGACGCATTTCTCATTTCATTAGATGAATAATAGCATTCAATAACCAGAGCATTAATATACCAACAATTATTAGTGTCAGAACATGAACAGATACTAACATGCTCCTCCCATGTTGAGATTTGGAAAAGTGCAAAAGTATTAACAAAAATATCCAATTTGTTCCAGTTTAGGTACCTCAAATCCCACAAAGGGGCGTTGTAACATTTCATCCATGTTCATAACATCCTCCAAGCTTGTTCAGGATTTATTTCAATCTCCCCGCATTTATACCTGCAAACCAAAAGCAACGAACCTGGTTAGAAAACCACCTGGCGTTAGTAAAAAAGTGTTACAGAAAAAAACCGAGACGTTCAAGAAAATCAACCTACAGAACATTTGCTTGTGTTAGGAGTTATTTCACTGAGAGCGATATTACCCTCAGTACCAGAACTTTCTTCAAGAGAAGAAGACGGAGCTCTGAAAACAAGAAAAAGAGGAGTGAATCAAAAAGGTGTCCAGAAAGACTTAAGGACATTGTAATTAAGATTACATTTTCACTTATTAATTCCTGTAATTTGCCAATAGATATCCATTTTAAATACGTTGCACTCCTGAATTCATGCTGAACTTCCTGAGGTTCTGGTTTAGGAAATTTTTTGCCAATGTGTCATACTGTATGGCCATAACTCCCAGTCTGTGTACCGATTAAAACAGGTCTACACCAGAAACACTCGCTTTCTGGTTAGGTGCGGCCAATAGCAGGGTGAACACATCCTGGTTCTTAAAACTGGAAAATGTATTTCTTTATTGCTAGATATTTTTTTAAAGATTTGGAATTTTTAAATCAAGTGATTTCTTTGGATCTCTGACTAAAATACTAATCTTCATGTCCATTTTTCTCTCTTACCTCTTGGGGGTGCTGCGCTCCATAGCTTTACTCAACATGCTGTTTAAATCCACTCCGACTGACCTGCATGTGTCTTGGGAGGGAGTCACAGGAGTCGTTGTGAGAGTGAAACCATGTATTTCCAAGGAGGAGGAGCCCGAGGAGAATGTGGTATCGGCAGCGTTGCCAGCAGAATTGCTGGGTAGGGAGGCCTTAGGGAGGAGGTCAGGACGACCTGACGCCATTACTGTACGAAGAGGGCGGAAAAATCTGTTAGTGCTGTGTTGTGAAAGGAGAAGTTCACAGGCTGATACATGCGTAATCTCTGTGGTTAACTAATCTCTGTGGTTAACAGTGCACATTATTTAGGTTCATTGGCTGCAGTTGAAACCCCACTGTTCCCATTTTTCCTGTATTTACAATTGTCTCCATCAGTTTCATCTCTGGTGTCAGAGCTGCCTTGACGTTGGAAGAAAGCTGGCTGGCTGCTGCTGCTGGTTTGTGACGTGAGAAAAGACCCAGAGCCCGCTGGTTTTCTCAGAGGAACATTGGTCACTGCACGCCGCTTCTTAGATGGGGAGGACTTCACTGGATACAAGAGAAAGAAAGGTGTACATTAAGAGAGTCTGACACGATCTACGCATGCTCATCGACAGATTGAGTATATACATACATGGGATCTTCCTGAAGACTGTGCTGCACATGAACTTCTGAAATCGCTCTGCATAGAAGCTTGGTCTGTGCACTGACACAGTATCCTGAAGGAAAGGAATGATTACAAATTGATATGTCTTTTTTTTAAAATTCAAAACACTTTAACTGAGGCTGGCAGAGGAATCTTACCCCATCGTGAACCAGAGCTTTCCATGAGTGCTCAAGCCTCTTCGCGAATCTGAAAATGAACAGCAGATTACTTGCAGAGGTTCGGTGGTCAGACATGTGCAGTTACGATACATTGACGGTCGAGATACATGCAGCTGAAATCCACTTCGAACCTGTACTTAAAGAACTAACAGACCTAGGTGTTGGCTCAGATAGTGAATGTGATGCATTTCCACATTTTCACATTCACTAGCTCAGTCTCACCCAGGTGGAGGACAGCTGCATTGCTATCATGCTGCTTTTACTGTTGGGTTATGTAGGCACTGTGTCGGTGTCCAAGACTGAATGAGTAGTTTGTAGACAGACCATTTCGTATCTACTGTTTACCTGTAGGACTGCAGAATGTCAATGATACCAATGTACACCAGCAGCCTCTCGCCTTTCAAGTTCCGTGCTGGTATTCCTCCAGTTCTGTAAAATAAAACAAAAAAGAAACCCAATTTAGTCCTCAGGCATACCGCTCTGTACGAATTGATTGTTGCCTCACAGGGTGATTCTCTGGCTACAGAATCCCTGACACTCACTGGTCCTCATTGTCCTGGGATCCCATGCTCCCTGACTCGGCCTGGATGGCCTCTATAGCAGTGCTGTACAGGGACTTTTGGCCTTGTGGCCTCCGCTGATCCATGGCCGCTGCCCCAGCCTCTTCGCTCAGCTGCTCTTGACAGGCCAGATCTACATTGTGGACTCCCACCAGGAGGCTGTAGTCCATTATCTTGAAACTCTGCATGAGCTGAAAGGCAATTAAGAAGAAGTTGAATCAGACCGGTGACCGAATTACAGGTGAACTTGAAATGTGGATTGTTGTTGTATGACTTGGAGTTTAATCTAAAATGAATCTAACAATATCATGCCCGTTGCATTTTTCTTTAGCTCTCACCAGACAGTCTCTCTGAATGGTCCTGCAAACAGCATTGTATTTGTCTGCCTCCAGTAGCAGCGCGTCAGGCATGTCCTGTATGAAGTCCAGGTCCTTGTATGTGGGCACAGCCTTGCTCTTCTCCTTAGCTGAAGCCCGTCGCTTATGGGTGGAGCCCTTCAGATCGAACTTGAGGTGCATTTTCACTGCACTCGGGAGCAAATTGTTCATGACTGCAATACGGATGTTTTTACCTGCTGCCTGGACACAGTAGAGTCCATAGAACTTTGGTAATAAGGTGCGCTTGTTCTGGTTCAGGTTCTAACGGAGGAAAGAGGAAAGAGGAATGAGTGGAAATAATAACAGCACTAAACAAGTGTCAGTTTCATTGCCTAGAAAGAGGAATGAGCTTCTACTCAAGTTGCGACATGACCAATCTTCTTGATTCATCATTTTGTGTTTTGTCCATTCAAAATGCATAAAGCCCAAGATGACTTTTTAAAATTGTTCAATGGAGCTTACCATAAAGTATCCTGGGAGCAGTTTCTGCAAGAACTCAGCCTCTTTGTGCTGCACTGTCTTAATGATGTATTCGTCATCACTGGAGACGTAAAAAAGAGATCCACTGGCTCCAGAGTTTGACAGCTCAATCAGTGGGTCGTTACACAGAGAATACTGAAACCAGAGTGGAGCACAGCGGTTAAATGTGTGAGAACAAAACAAGGACTTGACAAGAGAGACGAAACTATAGAACTCATCTGTATTCTGCCTTTATTTTGTCATGTCACACTTCCATACTTTCCTACTTTCCAGTCATTCATTTATTCTTACAGCTCTTTCACTTTCTGTGGAGTTTTACTCCCCCGCTAGCCTTTGGAACATTGTTGAACACAAAACATGCTGAGTAATCAAAAATACCATGTAGTCATCAGGCCGGATGCCAAACAACTCCCTGAAGTAGCGGAAAGCGATAGGGGCGTATGTTTTGAACCTGAAGTCCCCATAGTGGTGCGCTGGGGTTAGGTTACTGCCCTCACTGCCAATAAAAGACAAAAGAGTCACAAGATTACACCACATACAAAAGGAGGTCCAGAAAATTAGACACGATATCCAGATGTAAGAAGTGACACATGCCTTTAATTGTCTTATCAACATTCCTTGTATCCTTACTTCATCATTATAATCGTATCCTTACCTAGGGAAGAAGATGCTTTCCACCACCTCAAAATCCTGCAGCAGGACGTCTCTCTCAGGTTTTTGGCTCAAGCTGCCCACCGTGTGCGTGATGCCTAACTGGATAGCACCTTTCAGGGCCGATGAGGTCGTCTGGAAGACAGAAGAAAAAAAACATGTATCAAAATTAATATTCAGCATGTCACAGAGGAAAGTAACTATCACTGAATGTACGTTCAAAGTGCACGTTTTAAAGACAGTGTCGAGGTGATCTCCCACCTTCTTGTACGTGGTCTCTCCAGTGGGATCAATTCCACGATGGCCGATTGTTTTTTTCTGGGCCTGAGTCATGCTCGTGCTCGGACCCTGTCAAAAGAAACAAGGCAGAATGGAGAATTACAAGAGAGAAAGAATTCACAGAAAGTTTGCAGCAATAAGTTTCAAAGAGGAAGGAAAAGAGGATGTGTCAGCTAAATATCGGTAAATTCCAAACTGCTCAAGATGAATGCAATGTGTGTTTCCTGTGTTTTTTCTTACCTCTGGATTCACATTTTTACGAGGCCCCGTAGAATCTGAAGTGAGAAAACGGAGGAAACATAAGTTACACAAGAAACACATAGGGTGATATGAGTAAATCAAACAAACACAGTTCTCACGCTGGACACCTTAGATATCAAATAAGGCTTGAAAGGATAATACGCTTGTAATAAACTGAAAGGGCAACTGATACAAGCATGTGCTAAACTCTTTCATCAAGTTATGTCCCTGGTAGTGAATAGATAACTTTTATTAAGGAACACAATCTGCTTTCCAAGTTATTCTCATATATTATGTTAATTATTAATGGTTGAGCTTGATCAGCCACTGAAAATGTAGGAGGATTATTTTCACGATTGAAAGTGTAGCCCTGATAATGTAGCAGTGATGTCATCAGGATGATCTAATCTCAGCATTCTTTAAAAAGTGTTTTACAAATAGGGGGTGTAGAGTTTCAGTATTGAGGGTATTTGTCAAGCAGGAAGCCTCTAAAAACATGTTACTGGTTAATGGTAGATGTATCTTTGGGAGCTTGAACTATCCTGTAATAGAATCCAGGGCAGTATTATGTAGACCTGACACCTTAGTGTATTTTGTATTATTAGTCAAAATACAGTAGTTAGTTGCACATAAGCACAAAACTGAAGATAATAAAGACACAAAGGGAAACATGAAGCAAAACGGAAAGGTGGAAATTCCTGCTGTGCCCCTTTAAAACCTTTGCTATGTGCTGAAGTGAACCTTTTATATTAAATTGCCCCATTTCTAGCTGTTTATTTACTCTCAGTTGTAAATGTATCTTATATATCTGTTTATAAAAGTAAGGGTAGATAGAAGAAAATTTAACAACAGAGCAACAAACCTAATCATCCAAACCGATGGCTACATTCAGTCAACATTTCTCTGAAGCTTCAACAAAAAATTAATTGAGAACTAAATAATAACAAAGGGAATAATAAACTGATAATCTGGTAACTGGGTGTATGTAAACATTTGTATATTTACAAGGTTCCACCCAACAACACAAAGGTTTTATGTGTTGAACTTTGAATAGTGAATCATCTCTCTCACTGGCCATGTGATACGCTCCAGAGTGGTTGAAAACAAGTACATCAACAGGATCAGCTAACAAAGTTAGTCAATGTTTGTGTACCTGTGTCGGTGCTGGAGGGAGTCTTCAGGTTCTTTACTCGGTCGCCTGTGACAGTGATGACATTTGATTATTATGACAGTAATGTGTTACTAGCATTTGACTGTTAATGCTGGTTGGATATTTGACTGATTCATGTAGGGTTGTTATCAGTCAATTAATCAATTTGCATAGATACATTCATTGACAAATATTTTAGCTTCATTAGTGTTTGCTAGTCGATTAAGTAACTTGAAGCAGTTCTTTGGTGAATGTAGTGGAGTAAAAAAGTACAATATTTCTCTACAAAATGTGTTAAAGTACAAGTAATTTATGTGAAAGATTAAGGTGAAAGGGATCTACAGGCAGTAATTGAATATAGAATAATCCTAGTGTTGTTTTCACCAGTGTGTAATAATCTACATTGTAAGAATTGTTGTTTTCTTCACTGTAGAATGCAACAGGTTCTCCACAGGTGGTAGATAGAGGGAGTAAATAAAAACCAAGTACTCACTGCCAGTGTGGCCCTGCAGCCCTGGAGGCTCCTCTGCAGCTGTGGCCATTCAGAGCACTCTCCGGACTCAACACTGGTTTCAGGTGAAGCTCAGATCTCCAGTCGCTCCTCGGCAGAGAGAGAAGACTTCGGGGGGTTTGGGTGGAGGAGGCCTGCGAGGGACAAAGTGTAAAGCCCGTCACCTCAACCCTGTCCTGATGACTTCACGCCACAAATATTGACTCCAGCCACGTTGACCTGCCGAGCTGATGGAGGAGCGGACCAGGGTTACACAAAGTTCTGTCTAATGGAGGCAGGGAAGTTGTTGTTGAATGGCGCGAGCTGCGGTGCATGTTGAAACAGGCCCCGCACAACAACAACCAGGATGTCTGGATTGCGACACATTAAACCAAACAGAGGCGAGGTAGCTCGCTGCTAACTCCAACTTTTAACGTTTCTAACTTAAACCCAAGATGTGTCTGACCCGGCAACTGAGCCGCAACAACACGAACCGAAGTGTTCACTCACCCGGGAAGCCTGCCAGGGACTTCTCTCCGTTTGTCTGTGAGAGAAAAGACAAGTTTTGATTCTATTTTGGATAAAACACTTTTTCCTGAAACTAATAAACAAGGAAGCAGTGCGGAAGCGGCTGTTTTGTGCCCAGCTCTGTTAGCAGGAGCTAGCACAGCACTTCCGGTTTAAAAAATCCTTCACAATACCACTACTTGTTGATATTCTTATCTTCCAGAACTAACTGTATACACTTCCCCCAATCAAAACAAATAGATCATCTATTCATTTATTTAATTTAAGATATTATAGAATGATTAAATGTATGTGTTGAAACAGGTTGAAGTATACATGGTTGGGGCTTTATTGTTTTAGATTTGTCAAACAACATCAACACACATCCCAAATGATAAGAATATTACAATCATGTTGAAGGAAAACACAAAAGAGTGTTTGAGTGTTGCACTTTTATTTTGAAGCCAAACAGGAAGTGCAGTGTAGAAATCTTTAAAAATGGGGGGGGGGGGGTGTAAGCTTGAGCAAATTCCAATACAACATTTACATTTACTTTCAAAGACATAACTCAAAGTGTTAATCTGTGACTTTTCATTCGGTATTTGTCACACACTCGACCATTGAGATGTACACTTGTTTTATTGCATCTGTGAACTTTTTATTACATGGATGGATTGAAAAAAATCTGGAAAATGTGTTTCAAAATCACTATTATTTCTCTTATTTGAAGTTGTCAAACTGTATAGAGTTGTTTATTCAGTCATAAAATAGCATGTGACATTTTTAGTTTAGCTATTAAGAGTTCTTCTGAGCAGCTCAAACAAAAACCTGCAGAAGAGTGTTAATGCTGTTAACTCATTATCTTTTTTTATACTTTTGTAATTTTTGTCCAAAAGGATTAAACACATTATTTTAATATTTACTTTAGCAAGTATTTGTGTTGTAGGTGAATCCTTGCTCCTCTGGGACGCGGGGAGCAGTGTAGCCGGGTGTTGGGCTGTAGTTTGGGTTTGGCAGCTCGCTGTCGAAGCACGTCCACCGAGCGTCTCCTCGGCTCCTGCAGCACAGGTATGCCGCAGTCATGGTGGAATATTCCTCCACACAGAACTGAGACAGAGCTTGTTTCCACTGCAAGAAAAGAAAACATGCTATTGTCTCACAGCCTCAGCTAAAGAAAAACACACAAAAGCACTCTTTGTTCACCCAGGTAAATCTTTATTGCTTTTATGTGTGTGGAGGAAACTGGTCATTTTGGTGAATTCCTGTGTGAAAACATTATATATAGAATATATTTACGTCCATCTTTATTTTTTCTGTTGTTTCAAGTTGTACAACAAAAAAATAATTTAAAACTAGGAGCTCTCTGTGTCTTGTGTGTTTCATATAGTTTTTTTGCAAAAGGGTGAGATGTTTCTGGAGACTATGACATAAAATATATGGGAATACGCAGTATATTTGTATACATGGAATACTGTGAATAACAGCCATTTTATTATTTTACTCAATCGTAAAAAAGTATGTATTTTGACAGTCAAGTCTGGTTTCCCCACCTCAAACGTTAATTGTATTTTAACATCTGTCTGTCATTGTCCTCACAAAACTCACAGCTTGTTGGGCACAGCAGAGGATCTGGTGACTCTGCTGTGCCACTTGGCCACTGCAGCATGACTGGAACCACGACTCCAGATGGTTGATAGCGTTTCCACGGCGTCGGAAGTGGCTTGAGCCGGATCTTGGGAAGAAGCTTGCCGGGTACCTGGGTCGACCCTGACCCTGATGGCAAATGGCAGCCAGGTTTTGGGCCGTGGGACGTGCGGGTGGGAAAGGAACGTCAACCTCATCGGGAGCGGTATTTTGGGTTACTGTGGAAATATACAGAGGTTAACATCAATTTAGTTGGACAATTATATCGAGCATAAATACTGATCTAGAAGAAGTTACCGGCCACATTTGTTAATGCTTTAACTTGTATCCGTGGTTCTTGGACAATAAAGACAGGTAGTGACCCGAGATATATGGATCATATATTAATCCATTCCTCCACAGCTCATGAATAACTTCAGAAAAAATAGAAATGCACCTTCATTCAAGCCGTGAACCAGATCCTGACAAATTGACATTTCCTTGGCACCTTTCAAGATAAATACCTTCATGCAGAGACAAGTAATAAGCTGGTAACTTGGTATCCAGACAGGCAGCGTGAGAAAAAGCCATCAAGTTTAAATGCTCAAAGAACCTAAAATTACCTCCAAAATTTGAAACATGAAGAGTCAGAAAAGCCAATATCCAAAGTCCTGTGAGACCTCCGGCTGAAGTCATGGCTGCACGGCGGTGTGGTAGGATTTTCAAAAGGCAGATATCGCTCCGGTATCCTCTCCAGTGATGTGACCAGATCAGAAACCAGTATATGAGGGCGAGGGGAGTGAGTGAGTGGGTGTGCAATGCTTGGAAGTCAGGGTGAAAGGGGTGAGGAGATAAGTTGGAAAAAGAGTTTGATCTCTGATATCTGCTGACATGAGCAACATACCAAACTATTACTGAAAGTACCCAAGGCCTTGAAAACACTTCGATGCTGGTGGAATGAGAAACCAAAGCTGACAGGCAAATATTTTTTTCGTGGCACTGACCTGTTTATTAAAACCTGTGTGTTTTTCTTTCACCCAAACCTTGATATGTTTGTCGGTTAACTCCTTCAAAAACTGTCTGAGTCTGCATCCTGTTATCAAAGAGAGGATGGTTCACACTCTCCAAACTTCTCGTGATGTTGTGACTTTCTGCTCATGAGCACGATGGATGCACTCACTCGATGTCAGTGAATCACTTTCATTGTTTTTCACTCCCTTAAATTCGAACATCTCAGACACAATCTTTCCTGCCGTCAGCATTGTTCTGTTTAGCTAATGTTGATAAATTGAATCTCTACTGTTCTCCCCAGCTCTCTTAAGAAGCAGGTTTATATTCTTTTATTATGTACTATCAAGTTATTTCTACATTTGAGAAAGTACTTGTAGATATTTTATTGTTCTGTTTTGTGTTGTAGGAGGTTTTTCAGATGTGGCCTCAGGGTATGAACCGTTCACCAACTTTGATATGTGCAGCTTTATCACAAACCTACTCTGCAGCTGCCAAACACAGGCTCTTTACATTAAAATCATTCCTCTTCATTGTAAAGGTGCTGCTCCAAAGTAACTCGTATGTGATTTTATTGTTTTAACTTGTGTCCACAGTCCATGGCCTATAAGGACAGAGTGCGACTCACAGTGTTTTTATGATTTGGCCCTCAGAATAGATTTTGAGTGTCTGTGTTGTCCGCATCTCATGGTTAATTCTGGTTCTGTGTTTGCATTATTTCAGGGGTAACAATGAAAGGGCTGGCATACTTTCCCGTGGGTCTACTGGTGATTGGTAAGTCAACAAAATAAGTCAAATAGATGCCAGAAATGTCTGGAAATACCCCTAAACTTTCCTAGAATTTCTTTTAGATAAATGCTATAATCATATAAACTGTTGAATATCAGATTTAAATAAAAAAAATGTTTTGTCCTATTTAGCAGTGGCAGAAAGTAATTAAGTCCATTCACTCTTGGTCCTCTTTTTCTTATTCTGAAAGAGTCCATTCATACAGTATATTTCAGTGTTAATACAGTTTAAAAAAATTATTTTGCTTTTACTTGTCATTGTATTTTGTTGTTACTATTAATTAACTCAAATATCTGGAGTAACTCTTTAATCGCTTCCATTTATTGACCAATAGAGATTTTTCACCGCCTGCTTTCCATCCTTGTTTTATTGCAGGGCTCTGCTCTTCTTTACCAGCAGGAAGAGAGTTTGCCACATCATTCATGCAAAACCTTGGTGGTGATGGTAAGGATGATCGTATCTCTGTTGAAGTCGCAGCTCTGTCTTCTTCCCAAGGCCTCACCAAAGTGAAGGTGACAGCCGAGGGTGAGGTCAACCTGGAGGAAATTAAGCCCGGCATGAGCTTCTCCTTCAAGCCTCCTATCATCGTAGAGATGAAGGGCAGCAAAAAGTTCAATCAGACTGTGCTGATTGAGGCGAGCCAAGATGTCAGTGTGACGTCACTCAACTTCAAGCAGTACACAGCAGACACCTCTGTGGTTACCCAGTAAAGGACTGGGGGACTGAGTACTACATATTGAACCCTACCGGCGACAAGAATAAGGGCATTAAAGAATTTTCCATCACCAACCACAAGGAGCCCAACACAGTTGAGATTTCCCTGCAGCGCTCAGTTAGGTTCCTTGGGAAATATTACAAGAGAGGAAGCACGATGACCATTAAGCTCGAGGCATTTCAGGCTTTTCAGATTCAGACTGGGGAAAACCTGAGTGGCACGAAAGTAGTCTTGCGTCTTCCTGTTGCCGTCTCCTCGGGACATAGCTGCGTTCAGAAATTCACCTCCTGCAACCACGTCAACGAGCAACTTCTTCCTGTGTACAGCTGGGGGAAGGAATTCTTCATCGCACCCCTGCCTTATCACAACATGTTTACCAGTCCATATGACAGCGTTTACATCCAAGCATCCGAGCCCACCAAAATTAGCTATTAATGGAAGAGTCCAGTATTATGCAATGCATGCAGGAGAAACTCATGAGATTAAATCATATTGGCCAAATGCTATATATCTGACATCGGACAAGGGTGTCCAGGTCCTATTTGAATTCAACGGGGGTCCTATTGACTTCTTAGATTATGCTTATCCCATCCTGATGACTATACTGCCCACAATTCATTTAAGCACTTCCTACGCCCTGGAGGGACAGGGTGGTTTTACAACACAATCATAGCTGTGGCACGAAACAAACCTGGCAGACATCAAAATTTATCCCAAGCCCAAGTCTGAAAACTTTGACTGGCATAAAGTCGATGGGACGGATTTCTCCTGGGCTAAGATGCAATATAGCACTGGGGTAACCTTCGATCAGATATCTCACCCCAGCTCCCCCTTTAGTGTCTACAGTTCAGGTGTTGCTTCTTCTAATGGGCATGGATCCCCAGCATCTGGCGAAACAGCAGGTAAGGATAAAGACTCTTTCAAAATATACTGTAATATGAAATACAGCATAACATAGTGTGCGACATTTAGGAAAAATAAAGCCTACCATTAAGCAAGGTTATTATAGTAGTTGGATTGTTATAGTATAGTTGTATTGTAAAGCATATTGTAGAATAGCATAGTTTAACGTGGTATAGTAAAGTGTAGTATAAAATAGTATATATTTGTATGAATTGCATAGTAGAACCAAGCAATAGCCAAGTGCACTACAGAGTCACTTAACTTATAACTAAGAGTAAGGCTACTGTGCTGTAAACTAAGAATGAAATGGTTTGTGTGTCCTCTCCAACTCTTACATTGTGTCAGAGAAACGTGACTGCAGCACTATGAAGTGTCCTGAAGACGGAGTGTGCAAGATGAGCAGAAACTCCCCAACTTGTGTCAAAAAACCACCTGCTGTCAAAGCAGGTACCATCTTGGCCATGAGTGATCCTCACTATCGCACCTTCGATGGCTCGTACTACAACTTCATGGGCAACTGCACCTACACAAAGGTCAAGAACTGCCATGCTGGGGAAAACCTTCCCGCTTTTGAGGTTGATGCGCAGAATACCAAACGTACCGGTTCAGAGGTCACGTTCATCTGCAAAGTGATCATTAAGGTCCATGGTTACACTTTGGCTATCGTGCGATCGGAGTTTGGCCTTGTCAAGGTGAGTAAGACCTCTTAACAAATATTACTGCACATAGTTGATGAAGAAATTAAGTGAATCAGGCAATGAATTAAAAAAACATCTGAATTTGCCTTAGATGAACTACACATTGTGGAATCTCCCTATCAACCTGAGCAATGGCAAGGTGAAGTTATCCCATAGCGGCCTGTCTGTCATTGTGGAGACAGATTTTGGCCTCACAGTGCAGTATGACTGGAAGGTGTATCTTATCTTGTCATTAGCTTGCCGGGCACATTTTCTGTCAAGGTGTGTCATTAGCCTGCCCTGCCACCTGTGAAAACCGAGATGCTGTCAAAAACTGCAAAGAAAACTGTGTGGAGACCTGTGTCTGTGACGAGGGCTTCCTGCTGAGTGGCACTGCGTGTGTCCCAAAGGCCCAGTGTGGCTGCTCGTACAAAGGCTTATATATAGAAGCTGAAGGCTCTTTCTTTACTGACAACTGTACTGAGAAATGCACATGCGATCAACACACCAAGCAGGTTAAGTGTGAGTCACCGGGTTGTCAGCAGAGCTTTGAGTGCAAGATGGTTGATCAACTTCTCGGATGTCAACCAGTGTCTTATTCTGAGTGCAACATGACGGCCGGACCTCACATCGAGACCTTTGATAGGTTAGATTACAATTTTAACAGGACACCTGTGTGTACGAGCTGGCAGGGGTCTGCGTCAAAGATCGGTCCATGCAACAGTTTAAAGTTCTTGTTCAAATTGTTGACTCTGGTGCAATGTTGGTGGAGGTCAACATTCATGGCAGCTCCATCGTCATCGCGAGAGGACACAAAGGCTCTGTTCTGGTGGTTCACAATGTAGCACATTTATCAAAGTTTGTTTAAAGCTGATAATATGTGAACATTTTAAATTTAAACCCTCTCTTGCTGCAGATAAATGGAAAAAATACCAGCTTACCCTTTAAAGGCAATGTAACAGTTCGCCACTTTGATGACCATGCTGTGATCGAGACAAAGTTCATGGGGTGCATGTCTCTTATAACTGGAATTCAAGAGTACAAGTAAAAGTGCCCAGTACATATGCCGGTGCAATGTGTGGCCTGTGTGGGAGTCATAATAGCAACCCTAAAGGTGACCTATGGTTGAAAAATTTTACACTGGCAGTGTCTGCATACGAACTAGGGAAAAGTTGGAGGGACAACGATCAGTCCTGCCAGGAATCATCAACCTGCATGATCTCAGGTGATCCGCATTACAAAAACTTCAAACAACATTATTTTGACTTCAAAGGCACCTGCTCCTACACCGCAGCTCAATTGTGCCGTCAGGAAGAATCGCATCACCACCATTTCTCTGTGGTTGTGGAGAATGAGAAATGGACAATGACAGACAAACCTAATTTGGCTGTAGCCACTCTTGTTGCTGTGCAGGTGTGCGGTCACACCCTGATCCTCCGAAGGAATCAAACTCCATCGCTCATGGTTAGTAATATGGTTTAGAGATTGTTAATTAATTTAATGTCACTCTGTTCCTTCATTGTAATCCTCATTTTGTATTGATAGCTCAGCAAATATAATATTTTTACTGCATTCGTGCGTTCAAGGTGGATGACATCTTGACAAACATTCCATTTAACCTCAATGATGGACAAGTGAAAGTCTTCCAAGAAGGCTTTGCCTATGCTATCGTGGCAGACTTTGGCCTGAAAGTGACCTACGACATGGTCTACAAAATTGAAGTCGTTATACCTGCAAACCTCATAAACAAAACCTGTGGTCTGTGCGGCAGTTATGAGAACAAGACCAATTAGTTTCAGCTGCCTAATGGAAAAATACTCTTGGAAAAAGAGATAAAAACTTTTGGTGTAGCATGGAAAATGCCCACTCCAGGGGTGGTGTGTGAGGACGGCTGCAGTGGGGACCAGTGTCCAAAATGTAACGATGCTCAAAAGAAAATTTATGAGAAAGACTGTGGAAGAATCCTTGATCCTAATACATTATTTCTGCTTACCACATGTAATAAAGCAATTATTAAATGTTAATATACTGTTTTATCACCTTGCCCCTCATGTATATGGCTGCAAATCCAGAAAGTACAATTGCAGAATTATTTTACTGTGTTTACTCATGTGACTGAAAAACAATGTTTTGCACATTGTGATGAAAGTCTTCCGGAAACTGGTGAAAGGAGAACCCAGGCAGCAGCTGATAACTTATACAGAAGAGTTTACTGTAGACTAGATGCATCAAGAAGGTGGAACAATATACGAACATTAACAGAGTAACAAGAGCAATTGTCCCCCTCAAGTCTGAAGATAGTCTCACAGAGCATCCAATAATTTCTGCCTCACCTTGCATCACCCATTTCAAATAGCACATCAACAAATGGCTAGAATTGCCGTCATTCTCTATGTTACATGTAGGTTTTTGCATCCTATTGGTTAGTTAAACCTAAAGTATGCCTTCCTAAATAACGTTGTGTCCTTACTTCTTGCTTCTGATGTAATTTAGAAAGGAGTTGTAGTTGGTGCCTCTGAGTTGGAGTTTGCCCTTTATGTAGAGCCAGACCTTGAATATTGCTTGGAGGGATACTCCGAGTGGTGATGTGCGGATGTGTTTTGGGAGGATGGTCAAATATTCCTTCAAACATTCTTTTAATATTATTCTGTTCGTGACCTGTACTATAGCCAGCCACTAGGTGATGATCAAGGCCTTTTGACTGGGGAGCCGTCATGTCGTCTATCACACAGTCAATGATCTGTCTCATCAAACCTTTATGATTATACACCTGGAACAGCTCCCATCATTTGGTTTGAACGTGTTTCTGGTAAATATTGATTTCTGTTGACACTGTAGGTACATGAGAATAAAGGCATTGTGTGTGACTTGTGTAAATACATAATTTCAGTGAAGTATAAAGTTCATATTCACATTTTCTTCTAGATTATTAGCTGCAATTATATCATTGTAGAGGCAGTGGTCTAGTGGCAGAAACTTGGACTGTGGGCAGAGAAGGTCTCAGGTTCGTCTCTGGTTTGACTCCACGGAGAAACAACAAAAAAACGAACCTGGATTGATATGTCCAAGAATCCAAGAGTCTCCCTACCCTGTCTAGTGCCCCTGAGCAAGGCACCTTACTCCCCAAACATCTGCTCCCCGAGCGCCGTACATGGTCGCTCACTGCTCTGTGTGTCCTGCACCAGATGGGTCAAAAGCAGAAGTTAAATTTCCCTACCTGCGTGAGTGTGCCTTTGCATGTCTGTGCATGTGTTTGGGACTAATAAATGCATCTTAATCTGCATCTTAATGTAAAGTTATGCAAAGACAAATTGTTAAATAAAACCCAGAGAGCAGAATGAGTTTGCAATATGATACATTGGTTTGGAAAATAAGACTTATCACTCTGAACCTGTATAACCAGTAAAACTGTTTTGACCTGAGTAGACATAGAGGGTTGGGCTACTTGAAACCTGATAGAGCTGCTGGGGCTGTTTGTTATCTGCTGCTGCTTAAACTGACATTTACATCCACTGAAATAAAGTGAACCATGATGTGTGATTTTAATGTTGCTGTAGCCCTGCTCCACAGAAGAGATGGAAACCTTATATCGTTGTGCAGACAGGAGGAGACTCCTGAAACAAACATAAATGCCATATTTCTGTCATGTCCCCTCCTATGCAGTAATGAGCTCAAAATCAATGATGTGTAAAGACATTGTGGGACTGTGATAATTAATTGTGGGTAAAGAGTATTGTGATATACTTGTTATATAAAAGCAATAATTGTACCTGCTTTAAAAACACGTTATTGTGAGATCAAATAAAAATATACTAGTTTCCAAAGTGTTGCCAAAGTTCTGATACTTAAATACACAAGACAAACTGATTCATCCCTCTTTTGATATTGATATATATATATATATACATAACTTTATGTGAAAAATAATTATATATACCCTCTGGGTGAAGGTTTTCAGGGACAAATTAGCGAAGAATATAAGTAAGAAAACCTTGATTTAATTAAATTAAATTTGATTATATTTGTATTATATGAAGGCACTTTACGTTGTGTGTTTCCCACTTTACTTCATTGGATTCCTTCCCCTGTGATTGTCTGCACCTGTTCCTCATGTGATTCCCCTGTGTCTAATTACCCGTGTTTACACACACAAACACATACACAGAGACACTCCTCTCACCACCGTATCATTGTTTCTCCACATTCATCCCTCGCTTGTAAGTTTCTAGTGTTCCTTTGTTTTTTCTGTTAAGCCTTATTTGAGTTCTTTGGATATCAGTGCTTTTCTGTGTATGGACTGAAAAAAAACAAAGTACAAGGCACACCTCTGTACTTCCTTACCTGCATATTTGAGCCTTGTGCGCTGCTGTCAATGGGAGCAATGTTGTCACGCCTGTTTGCTTAGGCTTGGGAGGTGACATCAGCAGCAGATAGAGTGTCAATCATCAACTCGGTAGTGAAGAAGCAGGAAGTAGACGGCAACTAGAGGTAGAGAGGGGGACAGATATACGAAAGGAGGACATTTAAAGTCCAGTGACTTTTGCTCCACACTTAATGATAACTTGTTAAACTTTAGTTTTTTCCTTTGCTGCTCACAGGGACACAGAACAGCCACAACAATGCGGATTGAGTTGATTGTGGGCCTTCTCTCCATCATGGTCTCCGTCGGAATGGTGGTGGTTATTATGGGCCAGCAAAAGGAGCTGCCCGTTGTGGAGGAGGAGAGTGAGAGGGCGAAAGAGGATTTCCAACAAAAGTTTGATCGATTGTCAAGTAAGGACTTATTCAAAGAATCGGTGGCGAAGCTGCTGCAGCAGGGGAAGAAAGCAATTGAGGAGCTGGAGCCTTCAGTGCCCATCCTGGAAGCAGAGAAGCAAAAGAAGGAGAAAGAAGATGTGACCTGTCAAACAGAAAAGGTAAATAAAAAGGCCCACAAAGCAATGCTGGAAAGCAATGACTCGAGTACTGAACAAAAGTAGAGATTCAGGTTTTTATCACTTTGTGCCACTTTATACCTGTGCTACACCATATTTAGATTCAAAAAGCATATGTTGAGGTTATGCTTTATATTTGGAAAGATTAAGCTCATGCTCTCCGATCTTTTTCTTTTGGCTCCTCATAAAAATCTGTCTAGTTGAGGCTCAGGTGTAATTACCTTGGATACTTGTGTTTGCTTCTTTCCCAGTAAATAATAAAAATTGTATATCCACATAACACTTTTCATACCAAATGTGCTTTTAATTACAAATGATAGTTCAAACAGAAGTCTGTAATCTCATGATACATCAGATTTCTCTATTGACCCGCAGGCCATGGTCTGACCACAATGTTGGAATCTACTGCACTAAACTGTAGTGCATCTATAGGAGTTAGTTCCACATAGTTTTATTTTATTGTTTTAACCTCATGTGAAGCTTTCTGCAACTTTGTTTGGAAAAAAGTGGTCCTCATATAAAGATTTTTTTTTATAGAGAAATACAGACATTTTACTTAAGTACTGTGATGAAGTAAATCCACCTTGTTACATGCCACGGCTGCAGCAATACATTCTGTCTTTCATACATCAACGTTAACTGTCTTTCAATGTTATTCAAAAGTTTAACTCACTTGTTATCATGAAATAATTGTACAGCGGATTGACATTTCACTTCGGTTCATTTTGACATTTCCTCTACCTCAATTCAAGAAATCAATACTAGATGAGCTGGCTCAAAAAGAGAAGGAACTCAAAGACGCTGAAGGTAGAAACACGAAACCACCTCACAGATCATTTGCTGCCACCGTGTGGAGAGATGACAGTGTCACCTAATCATCTCCATCTTCTCTCTGTAATTTAGCTCCTCTAAAAGTTGAGTCTGATGCCTGGAAGGGGGAGATTGCCAAACTGCAAGAACAACTAAAGGCACACAGTCCAATATGTAATTTCCTGAAAGCGGACCTGGGAGAATTGTAAGACACAAACACTGTGGCATAAATCAAACGTTTGCTGTCACAGAGCATAAATAAGTGGATTAACAATGATATTATTTTGTGTTATAGGCAAATATGTGCGAAGACTGTGGCGGCAGCTGCATGAAAACCTCAGCAACCAGGAGAAACAACCCCATGCCAGCAAATCAATGTTTATGTCAGATTTTGTATTGTATTGTATTGATATGTTGTTGAGCGTACATTAGTTAAAAAATAAATAACTGTAAGGAGCAAGCTCTCCGTGTGACTCATAAATTGTGACAAGTGTGTGAGTCCCTTGTGTAAACGTGAACACGCCACCTGCCACTGTAAAGAGGGAATAGGCGACAGTAGTGAAATATGATAGTGATTTACTAGGAGAGAACACATGTGGGCAGCACTGAGGGACTTTTCAAGTTTGTATGTGACTCAACACATGAAGACATAGGTGTAACTGGACAAACAGATATTGATGAGTGTGCATTTCAGCTATTTTGCTATCTATATATCACTTAGTCCAAAGTACATATAAACAATGACATTTTTTTATAGAAATTATTTTAGTTTTTATTTTATCTTAAAGTAAATTGATTTTTGTCAATCCACATTGTTAATGTATTAAAATACAAATTGTCTTTCTTTTGCCTTATAGCAATCTTAAAGAGGCATTCAATTCAATTTTATTTGTAAAGCATAAAATCATAATATACATTATCTCAAGGCACTTTACATAGAAGGTCAAGCCCTTAAAAATGTTTGGCATAGCAGCATAACTGGAGCTTTTTAGGACGATTAATACTTATTTAATATTTCAATATCGATATTTAACATGCGTCAGGTAAAGGTGAAGGGGTTCTCCCTCCGAATATTGATGAGTCATGAGGAAATGATGATACTCTGACCTGGAGGCTTCATAACATGACTGTGCAACTTGACCTGCAGCCACAACACCGCTGTGTCCCACAGAGAGAGAGAGAGAGAGAGAGAGGGAGAGAGAGAGGGAGAGAGAGAGGGAGGGAGGGACTACCTTCTCAGCAGGGAGGAGGAGGGAGGGAAAGAGGGAGGAGGGAGGTGAGTTATGCCAACAAGCCGATTATTAAAGGCTACTGAGGGCACACACAGAGACATACACACACAAACACACACATTCACACACACTGAGCATCTGAGGCTGAAGAAGTTTCTCTTTTCCCCTCGTTCAACTCAGGAAAGTACTTTTTTATTGGACGCTGCAACTTTTCATGGATTAATATTGTAAGAACTGGAATCAGGAGATTGTTACATATGATACCGGATTTATGATTTGGAGGTTTGCAATGTATTTGGTGTAATCAGCAGAGAGGAAATAGTGAGGTCATAGTATTCTAGGTTTATGTGGCGTCAATTGACGATATTGCATTTTTAAGTTCGACTTCTCTATTGTAAAGTTCATCTTGTGTCATTTTATTTTTTTCAAATATGTTTGGCTATATAACTCTGTCAATGAAGTTAACTAAACAGAAAATGACATCTGCAAGTTACCTTTTTTAGTTGCTGAACTTTATAGTCAGGCCCCCAAAAGCCAAATTACAGGGACATTAGACACCTCTTTGCTGTGAGCAGTCTAAATTGGAAGGTGTCGCCATGACCAGCCCCTCCAGGAGTATCGACCACGTCTATGAGAGCCCGGCTCACAAGCCAGAGACGCCCAGGTACCGGAGCTGGAGCAGCTTCCGCTTTTCACGATGGAGAAGTGGCTCCCAGAGGACCACCCCACCTGGCACCCCTTCCCCGAAGGTAGACAAGAAGGGCGATGTGAGCAACACTCTCTTCACCCTGGTCAAGACCCACAATGAAGACTACACGGCTGACCCCGATGGCCTGCATGACACCAACGAGGAGGGGGACGGAGGCAGCGAGGTCCTCTCTCAGGACGAGTCCAACTACTTCCAGAAGCAGTTTGGGTCCTTGCTGCAGCCCGGGGTCAACAAGTTCTCCCTGCGCATGTTTGGCAGCCATAAGGGTGTTGCTGCTGAGCAGGCCAGGGTCCAGAGCTTCGGCGTGTGGATCATCCACCCCTACAGTAACTTCAGGTAACGGCGAGAATGGATTATCTTCAGAATTTCCTCTCGTTGTCACATGTTTTTCTATGGGAAAGTTTCCCTACATTATTTCCATAGTAACGGTAAAACCACATGAAACCTTTTCCAAGCACAAAACTACCATATTTATCATGAATCTACCTTGAGAGCATCCCTCTTTAAAGTCATCCATAGAGCGATTCTATCCAGTTCCTCCAAGGACAGACTGCGGTACAACAGCTGATGTGATGGTTCCTCGTGCATGATAAGGTGATGAAGGGATTTGATTAGTGATACAATATATAGGACAAGATCATCTGGATTAATGATACCACTCCCCTGTGACTCCCTTTCCCCTTGTTTACGAGAAAGAAGAACTACAATCATTGATCCCGATAATTTTGTCTTTTCCTTGCCATACTTTTGTCTCACTTTTCGGAGGATTGGTTAGATCATTCAGTTTTGGGGCCTAACAGCATTTTAGCCGTGATTCCGAAGCTATCCATCTGTGTGGTGACTAATAACAACCACCATCAAATTTAAACAATTTTTAAACATCAGGCCTATGCCAGACAGAGGGGATAAACCCGTGCAGAGGGATTATTGCCCATAAGAATCCCTATAATTCCAATCTTGCTCTATTATGCAATAATACACAGACAGCTGAGGGAGGGATTATTGAAGGCCTGCTACCCTTAAACCTTATGCTCTAACTTCCCCTTTAAAATGGATGAGTTGGAACAGAACGTTTGTGATGCTCAGCTTTCCTGTTCAGGGGTGAAGGTCGCTTTTCTTTTGCATTTAAAATCCAATTTAAAGTGGGTGGGGGGTTATTCACGTAATAACTCCTCTTAGCGGTTGGTTTTGCAAGGGGTTAGGGTTAGGGTCAGCGGTATCATCAGTGGTTTTCATCAGCAGATGGAGTTTGTGCAGATGTAATAGAGACACAGATAGCCGGACCTTCTACGGATCTGATCACAACATGCTAGCTAGTCAATTAGGATGTATTTGGTGACAGCGTTGTAATGTAAATCCAAATGCCAACATGTCCACACGCTCAAGTCTGAGGAAACCGGATTTCAATGGCAATTCTTGCAGTTGCTTTTGAGTCATTGCACTCAAAGTCATGGACCGCTCTGTGCTGGTGAAGAACCAGAGCTATTTATATATATATATGGTATGCTCTCACTTCAAATAAACAGCAGAGTCTGTAGCTGTGATATTAG
The DNA here is from genome assembly GCF_949316205.1 of Platichthys flesus. NCBI lineage: Eukaryota > Metazoa > Chordata > Actinopteri > Pleuronectiformes > Pleuronectidae > Platichthys > Platichthys flesus. The sequence goes on from NC_084961.1 coordinate 6,325,154, forward strand.
CAGCATGCAACCACTAATCTGTTGCAGCATAAGATGATAAGTAGGTATGTAAACCAGCGTGTAGACACAGCAGACCTAGACAGAAGAGATTGATGGAGGGATAAACGTGATTGAAAATGAGGAGCTAATCTATCTGTGCCTCCGCTCTGTCCAGCTGAAGAATGTGGAAGGTTGTTTTCTCACAGGGTTCACATTGCAATCGGCGAGCTGTGACGGTAATTAGAAATAGTCTGGTTCCTATTCTCTTACTGTGCCCTTGTAATGAAAGGGGAGGAAGAGACTGAGACCTGTGCTGATTGACACATGATGGAAACAAGCTGTAAGGAAACCTGCGCCGAGTATAACAGGACACGGGAGACCTACAGTAAAGTGGGACTCGTATGACATGAAGCAGACAATGATGTGCAGAGCACACGGTGGATCTTCAACACTCTGAAGTCTGACCCATCAAAGCAACACATCGCAGGTCACACCTCTCCGGTGACGTTTATGTATCTGCATCGTCTTTTTTAAAGTACATTGAGCCTAGTGAGGTGAACATCATGTATTTTTTAATTAGAAGAAGCTGTTATGGGAGTAAGGGTCACTCAGAAATGGGTCAATCGCTGTACGGCACACTGTACACCTGATCAGATAACTTCAACTCAACTTAAAGACACTGTGTAACTTTTACCTAGCAACAGCGCCCTCTACAGGCACACCTGGTGATTCATTTTGTTGGGATCCATGTCCAAACACTTAAGTGGATTTAAAGATGAGAAAAAAAATACTATCCATCTCTGAATGCGATGTCCCACCCTCTGAACTGAAACACAACTGAATGGTGGATATTACCCATGATCCTCAGCTTCCTGAACCAGAAGAGTTGCCTCTGTAACAAATACACCAAACTCTATTGGTTTTCTGTTTTATTTTATGGCTTCTTCCCTGACCCATAATGCATCCATCCATCCAAACACTGTTTTATATTTGCTCAACCTCACTTTTCTATCATTGCATAATCTTCTGTCCAGGTTCACCTGGGACATTGTGATGCTCCTGCTGATGATGAGTAATCTGGTGATTCTACCGTGGGGAATCACCTTCTTTGAGGACCAGAACACCCCCCCCTGGATCACCTTTAACGTCCTCTCTGACACTCTCTTCCTCATGGACTTGGCTTTCAACTTCCGCACCGGCATCCTGGAAGGGGACAGCCACGTCATCCTGGACCCCAAAGAGATCCGCAGGCACTACCTCCGCACATGGTTCATGGTGGACTTCATCTCCTCCATCCCCGTCGACTACATCTTCCTCATCGTTGACCTGGAGTCCCGGCACGACTCGTCTGACGTGTACCGCACTGCCCGCGCACTACGGATCGTGCGCTTCACCAAGATCCTCAGTCTACTGCGTCTCCTGCGACTGTCTCGCCTCATCCGGTACATTCACCAGTGGGAAGAGGTAAAGAGAGGAAGAAGGAGAATATTATAACAGTGTACGTGAGATGTTCCAAATCCTTCTAATTGAATGTTATTTCTCTCCATAAAAAATTCCCCTCTGTCAGCTTTTCCATATGACCTATGACCTGGCCAGTGCAGTGGTGCGCATAGTGAACTTGATTGGCATGATGCTGCTGTTGTGTCACTGGGATGGATGCTTGACCTTCATGGTGCCGATGCTGCAGGACTTTCCTCCAGACTGCTGGGTAGCCAAGAACAACATGGTGGTGAGGAGGCCGACTATATGAGAAACATTCTAGAGAAATGTGCTTTTATTTCAAAAAGTTAAATGAGGATACCACTTTGAAATCTCTGTTAAAAATGAAGCATATACAGCTAATAAGCTTAGCTTAGCATTAAAACACAACAGTTGATAGTGGTATCGATCGTGTCATTGTTCAATAAATGTTAAATGATTCCTTTGAAACCTGAAATATTTTGTAATGTTTAATATTTTATGATCTAAAACCCATTTTAAAGCCAATTTAAACACATAAATTATTCAAATTAAAGGATTGGAGTGATATTGTGGGAAATACACTTGTCTGGTTTCTTGCTGAGAGTTAAGATTTGAAACCATTATCATCACGTCTGTCGAGTTAATATACACCCACCATGAGAGTGGTGTCAATCTTTCAGCAAGAAAGTGAAATAACTTCCAAAATATTTTCCTTTAATTGCAATTGCAAACATTTTAAATTGCTTCTTTTCCTTATTTGGCCACTTATTAATAACAAATAAATTTCAGGAAATAATATTAAGCCTCATTATGAAATAAATAATGTTGTTGAAAACTTACCTATGTTAAATTAATCAGGCATTTTCTTATGCAACACTGTATGATCATGTGTTTTCTCATTACAACACTGTTATGTCATGTCTCCTCTCCCATCCATTTCCCAGAATGCTACATGGCACACACAGTACTCCTACTCCCTGTTTATGGCCATGAGTCACATGCTGTGTATAGGATACGGCGCTCACCCTCCGGAGGGCCTGAGCGACGTGTGGCTCACCATGGTCAGCATGGTTGTGGGGGCCACCTGCTACGCCCTGTTCCTCGGCCACGCTACGACCCTGGTGCAGTCGTTGGATGCGTCACATCGTCAGTATCAAGAGAAGGTGAACATCTGACCGGAAACATTTAACTAACAAAAAAACCTTTTGACCCTCAGCCGCAGTTGTTTTGTGGACAATACGTCCCTAAGAGCCTCACATGGATGTGAATGTGATGCTGGCTTTACGGTTTAACTTCACAACCATTTTACATCACAGGCTTGCGCATGCTTTATTGGTGGAAAATGTGCCAAAACCATGGAGTGTATTTGAATTATCCAATAGATTTTGTAACCTTGTTGTTACCCTTTCCAGGGGATTTTCACAAGATAAAGCAGAGCGGATGATTAGACGAATGGCGGCACCTTTGTTCTGGATCACTGTTTGTTAATGCCCATTACAAATGAGTTTGTAATCCACTTAAAACTGCAAAAGCCACAACACAAAATCGAATAAATGCATAATTATTAATTCAGCATCACATGGTAGAAAATGGGATTTAGTCTGACAACAATTGTGAGGAATTTCAATCGTATTGTCACGAATATTAAATCAAAAGTTTTATTTTGTACAAATGTTTTATAGTACAAACAAGTGGAGCAGTACATGTCGTTCCATAAACTGCCAGCGGACGTGAGGCAGAGGATCCATGATTATTACGAGCAGCGATTCCAGGGCAAGATGTTTGACGAGGACAGCATCCTCGGAGAGCTCAGTGATCCGCTCAAGGAGGTGGGTTCCTCATTCAAACTTTGAGTTGACTTGGTTTTTCTGGCTTGCTTTTCAATCATATATTTGAATGACACTTGTCCACACAGATGCAAATCCAGGCCTGGACAAAAACATTTAATAAACAAAGGTCTTGCCAAAAACAAGTTCTATTCATTATTGATCAATCTTACTATAATTTCTTCAATTAATGATTTTAAATGCAATATTTAGGGCAAGGTGACATTTTCAAATATCCTGCTTTTTTAAAAAAAAACAACAACTCATGTTTAAGATGATATAAATCAGATAAAAGCAGAAAATCCTCAAATTCTGGAATGACAGGTGGCATGTTTAGAAAACGTTTGTATGGTTTGTTTGTAAATGGCACAAATTATTAATTAATTTAAAAAAAAAAAATACTTTATACATTTATGCAATACAGACAGATTTAATTCAATCAAACAATTTCTGAATGTTTTCTCTGTTCTCTCCACCATGCAGGAGATAGTCAGCTATAACTGCCGTGGGCTGGTGGCCAACATGCCGCTGTTTGCCAACACTGACCCTCATTTTGTGACAGTGATCCTGACCAAGCTGCGTTTTGAGGTCTTCCAACCTGCAGACTTGATTATACGAGAAGGGACCCTGGGTCGGAAAATGTACTTCATCCAGCACGGCGCAGTCACTGTCCTCCCACGGGGCAGTAAGGAGATTATGCTCAGCGATGGAGCGTACTTTGGGGGTAAATCACTGTTTTGTATAAAAAAAAAGAAGAGATGTCTGATGCAATGCCACACAATCAGAGAAATGATGCAGAGGCTTGGAAGGGATAGGAAATGATTAATGAAATAGATACTTAATAATTCCCAGTCAATCAATGATAATATTGATAATTGATATATAACAGTTCAGCACATGAATCTATTGCTTTAACGGTCAAACTCTCCTTTCAGAGATCTGCCTTCTCACCCAGGGCCGACGCACAGCCAGCGTGAGGGCCGACACATACTGCCGTCTTTACTCCCTGAGCGTGGAGAGTTTCAACGAGGTGCTGGAGGAACATCCTCTGATGAGGAGGGCCTTCGAGAGCGTAGCTGTCGACCGACTGGGACGAGTCTCCCGCAGACCCAGTTACCAGCCTCCCCCAGCAGAATGACCTCCTCTGCACCAGCACAGAGACACTGGTGTAAGATATTTAACACCTTGACTGAACTGATTGCTGTTGGACAAGATGATGGAGACCCTCATTTTTATTTGTTAACACATTGCTGCACCTCGTTGGAAATATTGAACCTACCATCATTTATTTTAATGTTGTTACTTGAATCTCGGTATTCTATTACATGATCGTTTTGTGTTAGATTTTTCAACACTTCTCAGGTTAGATCCACTGTATAATTAAAAAAGGAAAAGTATTAACTTGAATGAGAAAGTAATCTCTTCTATTCTTGGTGATACGTGTTCTCTTTACCACATGTAAATAGGAATAATTCCCCCGGCCTGTATGCTTTGAGACTGCAGTTTCATTATCGCTCACACATCCAGGATATTGGAAGCACACAGCTGCAGCAGCTGGGAGATACGTGTTGCAGCTTTATACAGCTCTGATTCAAATGATCCCTCATGTCTGCAGGTTGCAACAAATGAGGGTTTAATACCATTGTTCCCTGAGGATAAGCTGCTGTGATGTAACAACTGTACAGAGACAGGCTGTACGCAGCCATATGTCCTTGTTTGATTCACCACATGTCATATTTGGAGATGTTTATTTTATCACATTGAACTCTACCCCTGTATCCCTACAGTTAATTTCCCAGTGTAAGTGTTTTTGTTTCAACACATGAATATTAGGAGTCACTCACTTTCCTTGCACTTTCATCTGTTTTAATGTCTGCAAACAAATGTAAAAATCTTTCTTTTTAATTATTTTCATTTCAGAAGTAAACCTAAAGTTGGTTAGAAGGTACTAATAACCTTAAGATAACAACATTTCAGATGGTTCAGAGTTGTTTAATCCCAGTAACACAGTGATAGTGCAATCAGATGCTGATATAAATAAAAACCAAAAACAATTTGAATTATTGTCTCTTTTTAATTGTGTTGCTTTTACTGAATTTATTCATTTTGTATTTTAAAAGTATATATTTCAGGTATATTTATTTATTTAAAATGCTGTAGGTATAATATATTCACTTGGTCTGAGTTTTCGATCACTCCTTAGCAGAGGTAATAAAACCTTCACCCATTTATCAAGGAAATGTCACAAACATTAATAATTATTAGAAACACAATAGGAAATTAAAAGTAGATAGAAATGTTTCGAGAATATCTTAATAGTTGACAGGTAATTTTCTGTTGGTCGACTTATCAATTCATTCATTAGAAGCTAATTTCCCCCTGCTACTAAGTCTATAGGGGTTTTATAATGTGTTTTAGTTGGGTTGTTGCTGACTGTATCCGGGCCAAGAGCTTCTACTTCCTGTGGTTATTTCATAAGCTCGGACGCAGAGGAGGTGAGCAGGTCCCGATTGTTTTCTATCTTCTCCTCACACATTTCACACCGACATTAATACACATGCACCTGCTGATGAAAACCAGTGAATCCACGTGTCTTCACTGGGAAATGTAAAAGCTGCCGCCGTGATCCAGCTGTTTCTGTCTGGACTCGACAAGGTTAGAGGTGCTAGCTCAGGCTAAGCTAGGCTAGCAGTAGCCACCTGAGCATTGGAGGTCAGTGTGTTCCCCGATACGAGGGGAAACTCTTTATATGGAGCTCCCTGGTTATTTCAGTTTAAGTCAGATATTCTCTGAGTTTATTTACTGGTGTGGTGACCTGACACATCTCTGCGTGGCATTGGTTGAACGATGCTAACGCTGCGAGCTAACCCCAACACCTCTGACATAACAACACAACAGAAGTTACACAAGATCCCAGACAAAGCAATTCAAATGATTAGAATACGAGAATAAATCCACCGTTATGTGACATTTAATCCAGCGATTGTTGCTTGTGATGTGTTAAAATAAAACTATTTTCTGGTTAAAAACAAACGAAAATATGTTTTTTGGGGCATCAACAACTAAAGATTATTACATTATTTTAGTTAATATGCACTATTGGTCGTCGTTTAAAGGAATTCAAGGAATTAATTTGTCTGTTTATGATTTAAATTACTATTAACAATCTCTATTTATAGAGCGCTTTTCACAGTCCAGATTTCAAAGTGCTTCGCAGGGGCAGCAATACAACAAATAAGTCAAACATGCATTCTATCTTAGTAAAAGCCAAGCAGAAGGTCATGGTTAAAATGTTCATAGACAATTTATATTTAAGTAATTTAAGGAAAGAATGTCTGGCAGAAGTTTGTTATAAGAAGAAGGCAATTTGAGGGAATTGCAGGGTCAGCTTATCTCCCTTTCTTCCAGAACCTTAGCCCCTGACTGAAAAAGGCTCTGTCCCCTTTAGTTTCCATGTTAAATTTATTAACATATTAACATTAATATGGAATAAGAATAAGAAACTTGTAAAGTCCTGTCGCATCACAAGCAAAGATACAAGCACTATTCCTGAATAAAATACATTCTGTTAATGAATATTTTCTTCCCCCTTCCAGAAGGATGTTGTCGCTCTCTCGAGCTGTGGTGAGCGGGGTGGTCCGATCCCCAGCTGCTGTCAGTCAAGCTGGAGTGACTGCCATCACCCGGTTCAACAGCACAGCCCAGGTACCTGGCCTGCAATAACAAAAATAAATCATTTACGTTTTTGAATTAGATAGCATTCCCTTCATATCTTTGCATTATGTTGCCAGACTGCTCCAAAGAAAACAACATTTGGCCCGCTGGCAGATGAGGACCGAATTTTCACAAACCTGTATGGCCGTCACGACTGGAGGTAACACCACTGATGATATTCTCACTTAGTCCATAATTTCTAATTTCTATAGAAAAGAGCACAGTCCTAACCTGTACATTTTTTTGCATCAGGCTGAACGGGGCTTTGAAGCGCGGAGACTGGTACAAAACTAAGGAGATTCTTCTCAACGGAGTCGACTGGATCCTCAATGAGATCAAGGTCTCCGGCCTGCGTGGGAGAGGTGGAGCCGGTTTCCCTACAGGCATGAAATGGAGCTTCATGAACAAACCCAGCGATGGCAGGTCAGTGGGGAGCCGCGACATCAAGCACATTTCATCGTCTCTTACTGTTTCCCAAGTATTTGTAAAATGTTCGGTTACCAGAAAAGTGATAAATCAAAACCAAAGTGTTTGTGGCTGCAACTGAGCATTACATTTTCAGTATGTTCTTTGTTAGTCCACCAGCCATTAATAAGGTCGGCACTATCTGGACTCATCAGCTACAGTGGCTGCTTTTGGGGGGGGGGAGAGAACTTAATTAACACGCTTCTGAATTCATTCTTCAGGCCCAAGTATCTGGTGGTGAACGCGGATGAGGGTGAGCCTGGCACCTGTAAGGACAGAGAGATCATGAGGCACGACCCACACAAGCTGGTGGAGGGCTGTCTGATCGCTGGAAAGGCAATGGGAGCTCGTGCTGCTTATATTTATATTAGAGGAGAGTTTTACAACGAGTCATCCAACCTGCAGGTGAAAATTGTAGATGCATCTTGGCAATTTCTGTGAAGTCCTAATTGGGTTAATTTCAACATATTAAAATTCAAAGACAGTCATGATGATTAATGTACAACACAAGATCTGCTTGTGCAACAATGTGGAATTCCTCCCGCTGAAACTTTAAATGTTAAATATCTCCTCTTAGGTGGCTATCAATGAGGCCTATGCCGCTGGGCTGATTGGTAAGAATTCCTGCGGCTCTGGTTATGACTTCGATGTGTTTGTGATGCGTGGAGCTGGAGCGTATATCTGCGGAGAGGAGACCGCTCTTATTGAGTCCCTGGAGGGAAAGCAAGGGAAGCCCCGCCTGAAGCCCCCATTTCCTGCTGACGTGGGTGAGTTCAACTGGAAAGAGATGGAATGGAGGAAAAATACTGGTCTTATTGGGCCATTGTTTGTATCACCATAGCGGACAAGTGCTGTGTGGTGTTGCCCAATAATCACTGTTCTGACTCCTCTACTTCGCTCTTCCTCCTATCCTACAGGGGCGTTTGGTTGCCCTACAACTGTTGCCAATGTGGAGACGGTATCCGTGGCGCCCACCATCTGTCGCCGTGGAGGCTCTTGGTTTCTAGGCTTCGGCAGAGAGAGAAACTCTGGCACCAAGCTCTTCAACATCTCAGGCCATGTGAACACCCCCTGCACTGTGGAGGAGGAGATGTCTATCCCTCTGAAAGAACTCATCGAGAGGCATGCAGGTACCCATGAACCCAAATGGCCTAAATGCTTCATTTGCTGTTCTGTTTTTAACTGCACCGCGGGGGTCATAGTGTGAAAAGATTAAGATAGCTTAACATAAGCACAGCCTAAGTGAATGCAGTTTTTTTTTTTTTTTTTACTTAATTGAAACCAACATCTGTCTTGTAGGTGGAGTGCGTGGTGGGTGGGACAACCTTCTGGCTGTTATCCCCGGGGGCTCCTCAACTCCCCTCATCCCCAAAAGCGTGTGTGAAGACGTGCTGATGGACTTCGACGGCCTCGTTCAAGCTCAGACTGGGCTCGGCACAGCTGCCTTAATCGTCATGGACAAATCGGTAAGTTCGTCCACACTGCAGTGTTATTCGTCATGCATGTGCAAGTTGGCAAACATCTGTTACATCGGTGGACGCGTTGTTTCTGCAGACTGACATTATCCGAGCCATTGCCCGCCTGATTGAGTTCTACAAACATGAGAGCTGCGGCCAGTGCACGCCATGCAGAGAAGGTAAGGGCTGACTCTGTGTCATTTTAATGCAGCAACATTGCCAGCCAGGAGTTTTTCACTGTCTGACAGTAAAGCAGATCTCTGCATTTTGAGTTATTCCCCCTTCTTTCTTCGTCCTGTAGGAGTGGACTGGATGAACGATATGATGTGGCGTTTTGTACGTGGAGATGCACGGCAAGCTGAGATCGACATGATTTGGGAGATCAGCAAGCAGATTGAGGGTCACACCATCTGTGCCCTGGGAGATGGTGCGGCATGGCCAGTGCAGGTATTCACATTTGCTGTAAACGGATAAAGAAATAGTTGATATATTGGCAGATGCTGAATCTGTTATTCTTCTACTTAAAGATGTATTTACTATTTCCCCTTTGTGTGTTCTTTCCTACGTTCTCAGGGATTGATCAGACACTTCAGGCCTGTGATGGAAAACCGTATTGCTGAATACCAGCAGCAGGCCAGGGCTTGAATGGCTCCTTTGTACTTCCTTGAATTTCTTCTTCTGCCTCATATGCCCTCTATCCCACGTGTGTCAGTGACAAATTATTTAAGAGGATAATGTGACGTCTTTTCACCATCAAGATTCGCATCTATGTCTGCCTTGTATGTTAAGATTACCAATAAAGTTCTATGAACCTTTAACGAAGCCTTTAACTTCTTGTTTTGACATTAGATGTATTGTTTACATGACTATTATGGAATCACTTGCACCTCATATGTTTATGCACAGACTGTATATAGTGATGGACAACGTGTCTCCACTTATTCCCACTATCCAGAGATGAAGCTCAAATGATCATTGCAATCTTTGGAGCCCAAGTCGGTGCAGTAGCCGAATCCTTTCTCAGTCTCAGCTGTCTATGATAATATTTCACTGCTTTTTATCATCTAGTTATTTATATACTGTAAAAATATACATTTAATCAAACTTCAGTCTGTCAAGAACTACCTTAAATTACAGAAACCATCCCTGAGGAAAAAAAAATTCATAAAATTGAATTAGCTAAAAAGAAAATCCACTAACAAGCGATACACTAAATGTAAGAAGATATAAATCACTGTTCCACTGTCATAACCTCGCGAGAGCCCCGTGCGCCGGGTCACGTGACGTGGGCAGACCGTCCTGCGCGGCTTCATTTCTGTGGACGCCTCGAACGGTAAGAACTGGTTCCCGTTTTTGAATTATTTACAAAAACCCAAATCTGAAGCGATCTAAATTACATAAACAAAGCAACACACAAAAATCAAACACTGTTAGAATACAAGCGTCTCGTTAGTTTTATCTGAGCGGGTCTCCTCCCTCCATCTTTCTGTTAGCTAGCTCAGGCTTGCCGCTAGCTGCTTTGTATTTATCTCCATTATAAATCTGCCTGAAATGTATAGAAATAAAACACCATCATGTTATCGGATGTTGATTCATCTTTATGATTTAGCCGGACACATCTTGATTATGCTAGCTGGACGTTAGCTTTGAGTGATGCAGGTGTCGGTTCTGCTTTGCCTGCAAACACAACAACAATATTTGCAGCGGGTTCGAGTGTGCACACAACAGCAGCGTGTTCCTGTGTTGCAGCTCCATGTGTCCGGGACGTGCGTGAAAGCATCGGCATGGAAATGTTGAAGATCGAGCAGGTTATCGTTGGGGGCGAGAAGAAGTCAACTCAGGCGGAGATCAAGCCGGGGCCCGTGGTCCCTCCTCTGCAGTCCTGTGAGCTAACATATACACAGTGTGGTTCATAACCCAATGAGATGCCAACATAATTACAGTATAGTTCAAAACCCAATGAGGTGCTAACCTAGTTACTGTATAGTTCATAACCCAATGAGGTGCTAACATAGTCACTGTGGTTCATAACCCAATGAGATGCTAACCCAATGTGATGCTAACATAGTCACTGTATAGTTCATAACCCAATGTGATGCTAACATAGTCTCTGTATAGTTCATAACCCAATGTGATGCTAACATAGTCACTGTGATGCTCTGAGTGCTCGAACCAGACATGTGTTAACACGCTGCAGTTGTACAATCAGATTATTCCACTATATTGTTTGTGCTTATCATATAACTTTTTGTCGTTCTGCAGATCAGCATGAGAGCCTGCAGTGTTTCCAGTGCTTCATCACCTTCTCAGACTTCAAAACCAAGGAGAGACACATGAGGAAGAGCCACCGGGACATGTACAAGATGCAGCTGCAGCAGGTGGAGAGAAATAGACTAAAGATACCTGCTCGTCCTATTATGTAACAAACTCAGCCATGCATCTGAAATCATCGTGATTGTTAAGTCTGCAAGTGAAGATCTTTTACTTATTGATCATAAGATATGAGAGGATGATGAAAATGCCGTTATAATTGTTTCATATATATTTTCACATTATACGTCTGTATGTGTATAGAGATGTAATTTGACTTGACTATAACTGGTCACAGATTTTTATTCTGTTCTCTATTGTAAAGTTCTGCCCTTCTTTAAAAAGACAGTGAATAGAGTCTTATATTAGAATTTAATTATTTTTAACCACCTTTCTGCTCATTATTTTACAGTCCAATACGCTCTTTACTTGTTACAAGTGTGACAAGTCCTTCTCCTCCTCTGAGGAGCTCAGCCTGCACCAGACTTCCCACGACACAGGAGAGAAGCCCTTCCTCTGCACTTACTGTCAGAAAACCTTCTATACTTTCACTGAGGTGAGGGCACTGCAGGGTGCACGTAAGCCTGGGTTTTGTGCTCTATAAGCACACTGTAAGGGCTTTGAAAATGATCAACTAACTTGTTTATTGTGCTTGATGAGTGTCTAATGTCTCCATGCAGCTGACCAAACACAAACGACGCGAATGCATAGAACGACGGTGTCCCTGCAGCGACTGTGGCGCCTTGTTCCCTAGTCCTTCTCGACTTCGCAACCATCGCGTTTCTGTGCACCCCCAGAGCCCAGCGATGGCTGATGACGTCAACACCTACCAGTGCTGTAAATGTGGTCATGGGTTCAAGACAGAAGAAAAGCTCTTGCAGCACCAGGAGAAATTTGCTAATGATCTAAACTGTGACACTAAGGTGCAAGGTAAAAAACGTGGCCGTAAACCCAGGGACACAACTCAAGGAGCCGACGGCAAGAAGATCAAACAAGATCGTGAAGCAGATGACTCTCCGACAGAGGGGTGCTACTCCAATGAGCTGCAACCAGAGCTCAAGATCCCTTGTCCCGAAGCAAATTGTGACCTAATATTCCCTTCTGTTGCAGCCCTGAGGGCACACAGGAAGGAGGGCCATGGGCCTCCTCTTCGCAAGACTCACGAAGGAACAGAGTGTGACGAGAGTACACTCAACCACACATGACTAGGGCTCAGCACTCTGGACACCCCTGCCCCACCTGTGGAGAGAGCTTTGCACGAGAGAATGCCCTTAAGGTCCACCAGAGCACCCACACTGAGGGCGAGAACCCAACAGAAAATAGATAATATACATGGAGAAAAGACTGCAACCTGATCCTAAAACACTCAGTTAAATGATTGTCAGAATATTTCTTACAGTATTCTTTACAGTAGGAAGAAGAATTTTATGTGAACGTTTCACGTTGGAGATTTTTTTAAATCAAGGTTGTACAACATGGAGGTTGTTTCTGGAACCACATTTTTCACTTACTTTAGAAAGTCATACCACACTTGTGATTAAAACTATGTACATGTTATGTCTACTCTGAAATATCACAAGGCTTTGCTTTCGAATCCCTTGCTTTTAATTGTGAAACATGGTAAGTGACAACTACAGGAAAGATGTAAAGAAAATCACAAACATAATGAATCTAAAATCTGATAATCGGGCTCGTGTAGGGATATTGCATTATGAGAACTAAATTATGTAATCTAAGCCTGTTTTCTTTCCCAGAAGTAAATAATTGTTGCATTAAACAGTGTGACATTTCTGTGTAGTTTTTGTCTTGTTGCTGTGTCTGTGTCTGATTGAATGGCTTAAAAGATGATATAACATTTTCCTCATGAAATAATACACTATGGATATTTTACTGAATAAACTGTATTTAGGATGTTATACCTATGAATTTTCAGGGCTTACCATTGAGAAAGATAAATAACCATTAGCTTGAAATGTATTTAATCTGTATCTAAAAAAAGGGCATTATATATTTTTCGCTATCCACACTACATACAATATTTTGAGTTATGAATTTGCTTTTTTTTACCAGAGAAATAAGGCAGTAAAAAATTATTCATATGCATATGCAAAGTATTTTTAATTCCCACTTTATAACTTATGGTAACTGCAGTTCAAATGTCTTTAAAATAATTACTGAAATGCGTTTTTTCTTTGAAATGACTCATTCTGCAAAATAAGAATATATGAAACCACTTATTTCAATTTTTTCTGAAATCTAAATTGAAATGGCTAAATAAACCATTGACATTAGAATACCATATAGGTGTTAACACAAATTATTGAATAATACTGATCTGTTTTTATTTATTTATTAAAGTCTAAACAATCACTTGTTAAAGAAAACATCATACAAAAGGAAAAGCACTTCTTTATAGAATAGTACTACCTGACCTGATATGGCTGCTACTGTATTTCGAATAAATAAAAGATGAGCTCTTTGTCCCTGGAGCTGTGGATAATAAATTATCCTCACGCGAACTCGCCCAGTGTGTCGCTCGCGTGTCGCATACTGTCGGCGAAGTTCGTTTTCCCATGATGCCTCAGCGGTTGCTCTCTATCTCGCGCCCTCGGTCCATCTTACCTCTCACATCGCCGCAGTCTCCCACTACCAGCGCGCCCACCGTGTTGTTGTGGTAAATAATGGCGGCATCGGGAGGCGGATTACCATCTCCCGCTACCGTGGCGGGCTCGAACATCCAACACCCGGCCCGGGCTCGCTTCCCTGGCCGGCCGTGGGCGACTCGCAGCAGGCTGCGGTCGGAGAAGCGCACCAGACGCGGAAGGCTGGGCTCGGACGACGGGGAGCTGGCTGTCGGAGGGCCGAGGCCCGTGAACATCGGGCTCGCGTTGAGCGAGGACCCGTCCCTGCTGCGCCTGCTCGGGGTGGTGGAGAAGCACAGGCGGCAGAAGGATGCGGGCTTCGAGTCCAGCAGCAGCAGCGAGGAGGTGAATAAGCTAACGTAGCTAATGTCAGTTGCATCGAGAACACGGATCCTAACGTGGCAGACCAACACACCCTGTTTTTAAAGGAGCCACATTTAAAGCACTTTGTTTGCTATTTAAAGTGTCCAAGCTAACACGGAGCTAGTTAGCGCTAGCTTGCTAACACCAACCGTGTAAACATCGTAGCTAGCTAGCAGCGGGCGATGCTTCAGTGGGCAGCGGGTGAATAGTCAGTGTGTCCCCGCACTTATGAGTTATTCATTGATTTGGAAGGACCGTTAGTTGCCACATTCTTTTACACACGGAGACTGGGGTCTGGGCAGCTGGGGGTTCGCATGGAAATGGCTCAAGGCGGAAACTTCGGCGGTAAAGGAAACGGCAGTGGATGCGTTTTGTTGTGGAAACCGGGATATATCTTTGTTTTTATCATCCCCTGAAAACAGTTTGAGTTACCAAGCTGTGCTCACACACACACACACACACACAGACAAGCTGCTAATCCTGTAGCTGCTGAGTCGTCGCTGCTGATAACTTGGGGTCCTCTCGCTCCTGTCAGCTGACAACTCGGGTGTTTTCGAAGTGGGCTGCAACAGGAAGGCGGACAGGGACGGTAGATCGCAAAGATAGGGTGTGGGTGATACTCTGAAAGAAGCTTGTAGTGGGAAGACTTAGTTAAGCACGTTTACAAACATCCCATCCCATTCATTCAGGACGTAGTGGATGTGGAGATGAAGTATTAAAAGATATGTGTATTTCTTGTGCAGTGCATGCTTAGTTTAATCTACCTGCAGGTGTGATGGATTGATTTCAAACGTTGTTGATTGCTCATACATGAGAGGGAAATCTTTTTTGTTTTGCAGTTAGTGAGCTGAAGTGGGCATTGACACTTTTACTTAATTGTCGCTTTACTTTCTTTTTAAAGGTCAGTGTTAAGAGAGTATGATATTAATATAATATTTTAGACTGCACAGTCTCTCTTGTATTTAGTGCTAGCGACCACAATCGAGGGCTGCATCCTGCTATCGTTTACATTATTGATTCATCATTTGATTTCTAATGTGCCACAGCACAGTGGAAAAAGCCCACCAATAGTTACGTTAAAGTGTAATTTTATTTTACCCCCAATAAACATTTTTGAAAACCCTCAAAATACAAATTTTACAACAATACATCACAACGAAATGATGAATAACCTAACCAATAAACAGCTTTCTAAATGGTTGCAAATACATTTCCTGTCAGTTGACTAATCATTAATGCAGCCATTCATAATATGCTATAAACATCAAATAGACCATTCAGATCTGATGATATACATTCATTGTGTTTCATAGAGGCCGTTGTGTGACGCCATTTTCTAGTAAGGTGTTTTACTATCAGTATGAAGCTCGGCAGGTGAATTCAGTGATAATATTCCCTTCCAAATAGAAGTTAATCTCCAGCCCAGGGGCTTTAGTGTCTGTCATCAGTCGGACTTCACTGATGCAATCCCCTAAGTGTGCACTGAAACAGTCACATGGCTCACGCTAAAGCTTGTGGGTGATGCTCGGCTGGAGCACCACACGTCACTGGGTGCCACACACTCTCATGCTCTGCAGCTGGACGAAACAGATTTCATTGCAGGACTATTTTGCATGTGAAGATGGATGTGTGTCATTTGAAACCAGGTTGAAGTGGGCTTTTTATGAAGTGTACAGTCTAAGCCTATGAGGTAGACAGGTCTGAATAAGAGGGTGCTGGAGGCTGATGGTTCTTCTTAAACTTTGTTAGTATTATATTTGGACTATGTTTAGTGGAATTTGCCGTATTGAAACATTTTTCTTTCACCAAATGGCTCAGATGCTACATTACACTACATTGCATCATGTTGCACCTTATTACCATTCAGACGTGCAGAGAGATGTTGCACCGGTAGACAATCTTAGTTATTTCTCAAGGATTGAGAAAAAGCCCTTTCACACTGGACTAAGAATGCTTAACCAGTTTCTTCCTTACAGTAACCTTCATTACACATCAGCGTTCAAAATTGTAGCAATGTTGGTTATTTGATATATGGTTTTATGTAGTTATTTTGTGTCCGTATTCATCACTACTTTTACATCCTTGGTTTGACTCCTGGCCGGCCAGACCGTTTACAGCATGTCATTCCCCTTCTCTCTCTCCTATTTCGCTATCTAATTCTAAACGTTATATCTTTTCTGTTTTTCTCCAGGAGGAGGATTTCACTGGATTTGGGACCTCGCCAGTTTGTCCGAAGAAAACGTCTGGCACCGTAACTCGGTCTTCGCCATTCAGCCGAGCGAAGTCTTCCCGTGCTTCGAACCATTCTCCAGAAACAAAACATCTCGTGGGAAAAGTTAAACCGAACACCCTAAAACCAGCTCTGATTGGGAAAATTGTACCTAGGATTCACAAAGAAGGCCCGGGTGTCACAGAGAGCCCAGAAGAGGACAAACAAATACCCAAGATGATAATAAAAGTGCGTAGCAAGCGGTTAGTCCTCCCCACAAAAGCCAAACATAAAGACGAGCAGGCCTCAGGCAACCAGAGCAGTACGAGATCAACTGTCTTGACAAGGAAAGCAGGACAAACAGGCAAGTCGGGCAGAATGCAAAACAAAACATCTGGTGACATCAAGGCGGAAGATGAGCTTTCAGAACAGTCCCAGCCACACAGCTCTCTGAAACCACTTGGGCACACCAGAGGCAAATCTCAAGCAGTTGCTCTGTCATTTACATCCATCCACAGACGGCAGAGGAAGAGGATTGTTAAGGGTACCGGTGCCTCTCCGGAGGCTGGAGCCGAGGCCGGTGCTCAGAGTGGAGAGGAGGCAGCAATGCCCCTCGAGTGTAAAGCTGAACATTCCCCTAAGAAACGAACTCACAGAAGAAAGTCCTATTGGTGCAAGAGAAAACCACCGCCAACCATCGGAGTCCCGAAAGTGGGTCGTGCTCGCACTAAGCGTGTTTTTTACACATATGTAACAGAGGCCATTCCAGCCCCACTGATGAAGGACGAGAACAAGGAGCAGCTGATAGAACAGAACATCACTCCGTCAGAAGGAGAACACAACACAGGAGTCCAGCAGAACTCAAAGTCCTCCGCTCCTTTGATGAGCGCACGGTCCTCTCGAGTTATTAAAACTCCAAAGAGGTTCCTGGACGAGCAAATAATTCCCGTTCCAAAGGGCCCTTTTTCCACATTGCTTAAGAGTCAGCAGAGAGAGGACGGAAAACAGAGTGCATCACCCCACGAGTCAGGTTATGATGGCAACTCGCTGCTGTCAGACAGTGACTCTTTATCCGTTTGCAACAGCCCATCTGCTTTGTTAAAGTTCTCCTCGAAGCCCAGTTCAGGCACAAGCCACGTAGAGATTTACAAGAACCTCAAAAAACTGACCTTGAAACTGGCAGAGAAAAAGAGAGGCCAGTGTGACACTCCGGAGGATCACATGTATCACAGCGAAGGCTTAAGCTCTCATGTCAAGAAGAGGCGGAGGTCAAAGCTCATGATGGAAGAGCTGGAGATGGACTCTCCTGGTGTTGTGAGGAAACTAGCGGTGGTGGTGAACACAAATGCGGTGAAGCCCTCTCAAACGCCGTTCGAAGAGAGTGGAAGCAATAGTAAGGATTGTATTTTTCCTTTATTTATTTAGAAAGCTCTTGCTACTTAATTCCCTAGCTGCTACATTTCCCTCAGGATCAATAAAGGATCTATCTAATTGTAACCATGTTTTTACAAATGAACTGGATAATTTGATTCATATTTATATAAGTAAATTTGAGATATTTCTGCTTTACTGAACATTGTAATTGTTTAATACATTTTTGTTGCTGTTTTCTACAGATCAAGCAGGAGGCATGACGGGGGTGGTTCAGGAGACTTTAGAAGTCAGTGGGCCCAGCCATCGAATAGGTCTCAGTGGAGCTAATAAGAGGATGCTCCACCTGCTGAAGAAAGCCAAAGTCCAGCTCATCAAGATTGATCAGCAGAAGCAGCTCAAGATGTCTCAGGTAAGAACCCGAAACAAAAAATCTGTGCTGAAGACGAAACTGAACCTTTTGGAGACTTACGCATTGTCAGTTTTCGATAAAAGATAATATATTCACTGCTCCTTAGAGCGGTGCTTACAAACTGTAAATACTTCCAAGGGCACTTAAATCTATGGCATTGAAATGAACAGCCTGTCAAAGAATAACTATTAATTATTAATGTTGATGTATAATGACAGATTTTGCATTAAAAGCTCTTATTTAATGGGCTAGTAGTATTTATGTGGTAATGCATTCATAATGAAAGGGGTCAGAGAGGCGATGTTTTTGCTGTGTATACTACGGACAGGCACGTTTTTTTTTTATCTTGAACAAATTGCATTAATATTTACTGCCATTTGTTTATTAATGTTATCATCATAAATTGTTTTCTTTTAAAATAAGCTTCAGGTCATGCCTATAGAACTTTTGAACTGTGCTTTATTTTATCTTCTGGCTTTAGATTCTCTCTGTCTATTGTTTTTGACCATTCTGTTGACTTTTCTGACTTGGATCTTGATTATCATAACAATGTCCAAAGCTTAAAAGCATTTGAGTCAGTTGAATTAAAAGGATAATATTTTTTGTTTTCCGAGAGCATGAGAATGCTCAGAACTCTTCGGAATGAGAATGTGTTTCTTTTCTGTTTAATATCATTAGGAACTGAATATTATTTTCATTTTGCACGGTTTTTCATGAAACCTTTTTTTTGTCTGCAACAATAGTTGGGCTCCAGAGAATTGCAGGTGCCACTAAGTGGAAGGAGGAGGCGGAAAGTTGCTAAATCTCCTCCAGATACTAGTTCTCAGGTAATGCGCCTACATTAAAATAGTGAGTTTTACCTTATACATATTGTATAAATCCAAAAAGCGTCCTACATTTTTCTGCGTTTGTGTGCATGCAGGAGCAGCTGCTGGGTGGTCCGAGGATCAAACACGTGTGTCGGGCAGCAGCGGTGGCTCTGGGGCAGCCCCGCGCCATGGTGCCAGATGATATTCCCAGACTGAGCGCTCTGCCTCTGCACGAGAGAGAGGGCATCACCTTCTCTCCCGCAACAGAAGGTACAGTGTGTCTACAGAAGAGGGCACACATTTACCTCCTTTGTCTTAACTCAGAGAAGAGAGGAGATTTTACATTGCACTGTTTATGTGTGATCATTTTACCTTACAGTGGTATAAATTCAGAATTAACTTTAAAATTCAACTTAATTTTTACAATGTGCACATGCAGAAATTTCCTTACTGTGTAAACTTTGTAAATGGCCTCTACAAGTATAGTGGTATTTACCCTCATATATCTGTAATTGTAAATGGCTTGTAAACTGTTCCTAGTTTGCATTGTGTTTGGAAGGTCACACGTGTGTTGTCGTTTTCTTTTGGACCAACAAAGACAAACCATTCAAGGTCTTTGAGGACACAAGGGAAATGCTGCTGCTTACAGATATGCCGATTGCACTTCTTCGTAGTTTTAACTAATCAGACTCAAATGTCCAGAAATGGACACACATAGCACAAAGGAATGATCTCAACCAAGAAGACGTGATCGTAGAAGTAAAGGGTAGAAAGTATATGTACAGTGTAGTACAGGGTTTATGCAGGTCTGAATCCGTTTTCACAAAAAGGTAGTTGAAGCAGTTATTAATGTTTGCAATGAAATTCTTTTGTATTCCATTGTGTGCTGTTGGGAGTTTCAGTCACCACCTTCATAACTATAGCAAACATTGTCTCTACTGCTAGTTACAGAAACTGTAAATATTGACTTTAGACATGATTGAAATAGTCTTTTATCCATTTCAATCTTCACCCATATATGGATGGATACTGTATATGGCCACTCATACATAGCAAGAGATCTAAGCACAGACATGTCAAAGAGATGTTTTGAGAATGGCCCAGAACATATTTTTTAATTCAATTCCAAAAAAACATTTGTTTATCTTATGGGTTGTGTCAAGAAATAAATATTGGCCAATATATTTTTTTATCAAGTATCAATATTACTATTGGCCTAAAATTATATTTCAGGTTATATTAAATAATTGTCCTTATTCATCATCCGTCACACTTCCATATTTGAGTTTTATAATCACGAAATAGGTATTAAGTTACATTCTATGTGGTATTTAAAGAACGTTTTAAATGAGCAATTATTGGAAGCCTGGAACAACTTGATAACGTCCTGTCTGGTAGGTTAACATTATATATATTTTTTAAATGCTAAAGGAGTATTGTCCATACTCAAATTTATTTTTCTATCATTTCATGTTTGGCAAAGCTGCTTTGCTAGTTTATTACAATATTAAAAAAACACTGGCTAAACTATTTCTTTCAAACTGGCATAAATAAACTTCTGTAGTCACAACCACAAATTAAGAAAATCTTTTTAGAAAACCAGTTTTTATTGCTGTTGGCAAATTTAACCGGCTGAGCAAAAGAAAAACTGCTTTGTTAGTTCAATGTAGTTGTAACAAAAATATTTTCCAGCAAAAATATCTTTTGTCACACACAGATTAGCCAGCGCTGTTGGAAAGCTATACCCAACACTGGTCGATTGAGCATCACTCAATATGAGGTGAGGAAGTGCTGTTTGACAAATAGACTCACTACCCTTTTTTCTAACCTAATGAACACATCTAGTGCCTTTGGGAAAAATGGAGCCTTAAACAAGGTTATACCTGCTACTTTAACTATTTAAAAATGATTCCACCTGACAGTCTCCACCTCTGAGTATTTTCTTTGTGTGAAGTTGCTTTGTGCCAGCTCGTATTAACATATATCCACTGAAGGATGCAGGAGGTTGTTTCATATCTGCTCCAGTAGTTTTTAAATCGGGGTCAGTCCACCAGCAACAGATTTCTCTCAGACTCCTGATGTGTCCTAGAGTGATTTTTAATAGTAACCTGTAGCCATAGAAACCAAGCTTGTACAAAAGACCAGTAAATGAGTGTATAAGTAAATGAACACCTCCAAACCCAGCAGCTAGATGTGTAATGTCTCCTGCAGAAGGAATAGTAAGTTCTGGCATCCAAAGATGTCGCTCCACCACGTCACAGATATACAGTGATGTTTGAATTATCTGCCGGGGTTTTTTTACCCATCCTCTCCGTCTCTCACTTGCAGATGTGGCAGATGACGACGATGACGTCTCTGATCAGGGCAGGGCTCAGTGGGTGGTCTCACAGGAAAACATCCAGCGGAGGAGGATAGGAAGGGGGAGGGGCCACAGGTTTAAAAAGAGGAAGATCATGAGACGGTTCGGAGGCGTGGGATCCCGCTCCCGGCGCTGCCAGGGCTGCAAAGGCTGTCTGGTAAAGGAGGACTGTTCCAAGTGCATGAACTGCCTGGATAAGCCCAAATTTGGAGGGCCCAACACCAAGCGGCAGTGCTGCATGTGAGTTTAACAAGTCATAAATTCATATCGTTTTGTGCAAAGAGATACACACTGATGATAATGATAATTGTCCTGCACAAGGTAAATTATTTAGATACGGTAATTCTCATTTGTGGAATTTTCGCATCTTGTATTCATAGAACATAGAAGGCCTGAAACATTAGTGTCCAAATAAATCAATACACTTTTCAAAATAATAAAAATGTCTGTTAAACATGTTGGTTAGGCATCATTTGAACGTGAATCATGAAAATACTTTTTATTTCCACTAAAACATAATAAACAATCCAGTTATTGAAGCCAAGTCGACTCTTAGAGCTCAACACATTCTTTCTTCTGCTTCCAGATACAGAAAGTGTGACGAGATTGAGAAAGCGAGGTTTGAACGTGTTGCCGGACCACTGAGAGGTATGTCATGAATTCATAATTACATGATGCTCCTGATGTGAATGTTAAATTTTCAGTTCCACCTGCTGAATTTGTGAAAATGAATAGAGAACAAAGCATTTCATCTTAATATTGGATTTGGCAGGCTCTATGTCGAGTAGTGACACCGGGAACTGGGAGTTGGGAGGAGAAGGCGAGGCCCCGTCTGCAGTGACCCCTGGAATCAGAAAACAGTCCCTGCGCAACATCAAACCTCGCTCCTACAGCAGCCTGCTTAAATCTGAATCTGAGGAAGAGGAGGGAATAGGAGAAGAGGCTGATGAGGATAAAGCAACAGTCAAGGCAAAAATTGCTGCTGCGAGCAAACAAGGTAATTAAAGCTTTTGCTGTTAATATGACTCAAACTTGAGAATGTATAAATTATGTTACAATCCCAGGGTCATAGCTGATTTGCACAAAAAGATAGTGCTCTCTCTGAAACACTTTTAGTAAGACTTTTGACTTGAATCCATTTGTTTTCTTTTGGAGATCCTGCTACTCAAGACCGGAGATCAGGGCCGGACGACCCTGCACCTGAAGTGGTGAAGAGTCGCCGGATGCTCTCCAGAGGAGTCGTGAACAGACCCAGAGCGAACAAGGTAAAACCACTTAGACCACTTAACCACTTAAATCCTCTTTCTTCAACAAATTGGCTACTACAAATAAATTTGTTAATGATTATTTCGATAACAAATTAAACAATAATCAAATAACAGTTTGCCCAGGTCTGTATGTCATTTGCTTGCCCTTTCAAATGATCCTCTGTGCTTGAATGAATGTTTCTAATAACTGCTTAATATTGTACCTGGCTTATCTCCCATTTCTGACTCTGAAGTTTCTCCCTCTCATTAAACCCCTTGCATGAACTTAACCTCATGTTTTCTAATTAACAGATGAATGAAGCTCTGTTCATGGTAAAATGCAATCCATTTTCCTCGTGGTAGAAACCTACAGCACCCAGTCTGTTCAAGTTGTATTTCAGCCTGTACATAATAATTATGATAATGGTTGATGATGGTAGTATTGATTTTCTCTGCTGCACCTGCCAGACTCTATGCTTCTGCTGAATGAAGTTGGCACATACACTTATAAAGCACCTAAATTGTTTCTAACCACTTAAATCTCAATCGCTTGAATCATCGGATATGCTGCATAGTTTTTATTATCCCCTCATCTATGTTTACATGCTGCTTGAATTTATTTTCATCTTTATTTGTTGGGTGCAAATTTGTAATGCTGTTTTTGTATTTGAAGTTATCACATGCCCACTATCATGGTCTGAGATCATGGCAGCTGCGTTTGAATTGTTTGTTGTGTGGTCACAAGCCAATAATCTCATCTTCCTTCATCAAAGTGCTCTAGTAATGAAGGAAGCCACTGTATTTTGAAGACGAGAATGAAGAGGATGAAGGTCATGTGGTCATGTGCTCATGTCAGTGGAATTGCAACGTGCCTCTTTTCCTGGCTTTCCCTTTTCTTAGCTGCAGATTTGTCCCCAGTGCTAAGTGAAGGATTGTAATGGCATTTTGATTCATGACAAATTTACTGTTGTCTGGGTGTGTGAGTGTTGGTTCACACTCGCAGGAAAATACTTTAAGTTAGCTGAGAATTAAAAACCTTTTTTTTAATTTAAAATAAAGACGATATTGATAAACCGAGTTCTGAAACTGACAAACTAAGAGACCAACACCGTGCATTTTGCCATGAAGCGGATTCTAAAGT
This sequence comes from Platichthys flesus, assembly GCF_949316205.1. Classification (NCBI taxonomy): domain Eukaryota; kingdom Metazoa; phylum Chordata; class Actinopteri; order Pleuronectiformes; family Pleuronectidae; genus Platichthys; species Platichthys flesus. The sequence goes on from NC_084961.1 coordinate 6,348,919, forward strand.
GTCACTAGTCACTAGCTATATGTTGTCATTAAAACCTGCTAGTCTCTATTTTCTCGACACTTAACTTCATCACCTATTTGTTCTTTTACACCTCAAATAACCTTTTTAATCTACTGAATGCTAAATTCTACTTCCCCCCTTTTTCTTATTATTCCTGGCTATCACACTGGAAGTTGTATTGCTCCTCCCCCTTTTCTGTCACTTTGGCTGCTGCCGGTCGCCGCCTCTGCATGCCTCTGGTATTGGTGTCTCTATGGAACCTGTCTTGCTGGTTGGCTTAGGCAGTCCCCTCCTCCACAGGAACAGGAGAACGCGGCAGATACGGAGGCCAGAGAAAGTTTCCCTGAAACCAGCCGAACCAGAAGCCCAATGCCGAAGCTGCAGCGGCAGCTACAAACACGTTTAGACCGTCTGCCTGATTTTATCCTGCAGGCTGCTAAGTCTCAACAGCACAGAACTGTTGAATCCAATGTTGTCCCAGCTTATAACACAGACCGCTATTTCACAGTCTCCTCCAGTACTGTCCCAGCCTGTAAAACAGACCACACTGGCCATAACACAGTTTCTTGCAGACTTGTCCCAGCATGTAACACATCTTGCTTCTCCATTTTCACCACAGGCCGCAACCGACCTTCCACAGAAATCTCTGCGGTTATGTTTGCACCGTTTGCCCCAGTCTGTGGCGCAGTCGGCATTACACAAACCTATATCATCCTCCTCATTTCAACAACTTCAGTCCACGCTGCACTCAGCTCAGACAGAGCCGTGTTTTCAGGAAAACCCAGAGTCTGAGGTGCAGCACCCACATGTTTTGACTGAGACATACAGAACTAACAGAGATGAAACTGTGGCAGTGCCGTCTCAGACTGTTGATCCAGACACAGACTTGCAGGAGGGCAAACTTGATGAGCAGAAGGACGTACGAGGGGATCCGCCTGAGGAAGAGAACGAGGAGGACGTTCCTGTCAAAGAGACGGCGCCGAAAAACTGTCCAACAATTGACACGCACTCTGTCCTTCATTCCCAGAATTCTGCAGAGTGTGCATCAGTGAACTCCCTGACGGGGTTAACTAATGGACTCCCCCATAAGGGCCTGTTGCAGAAAAAGCACAAGATCCACGTGGACTTCAAGGTGGGTTTTATATCAAAACTATGTGGCAGGGAAGTTATATTACAAATATTTAGATTTGACAATTTCCTTTAGCTCAAATAAGAAAATTGCTTTTGTCCTGGTTAATAGAGGAGTACGCATATTTATCCTTGTTATAATCCAGTTTGTAGTTTGGCTGGATCATCCTCAAACTAATAAGACTCTTTTGACCTGTCAGGAGGACTGTGCTGTTCAGAATGTATGGCTCATGGGCGGCCTCAGCGTCCTCACATCTGTCCCGACCACACCACAACCCGTCTGTCTGCTCTGCGCCAGTAAAGGACGACATGAGGTAATTCATCTTTAACTGTGAACCCTGATCTTTTGAATGTTCGGCTGCTGTCTTCCATTCATATTTTACAGCTTTAAACTCATCAGTGTTGTGCACTTGTAAATTAGTCTTTTGTCCCCCTACAGTTGATCTTCTGCCAGATCTGCTGTGAGCCTTTCCACAGTTTCTGTCTCTCACCGGAGGAGCGCCCCCAGGGGGAGAACAAGGAGAACTGGTGCTGCAGGCGCTGCAAATTTTGTCACGTTTGTGGGCGCAAAAGCAAGAGCACGAAGGTATGTAACCACAGCAGAGGTATCGCAACATTAACTTATCCGTTATCCTGCGCTGAAAACAGATCTGTAATCTTATGACTTCGGATGAGGTATTATATGTTGTAAAAGTGGAGTCTTCTGTAGACGGCTCAGAAAGGAAATAACTTTAGCCTCTCTTATTTATTTCCCCTTCTCTGTGTGTGTGTGTGTTTTTTCTTTTTTGTCTTTCCAGCCTGTGTTGCAGTGCAAAAGATGCCAAACCTCCTACCATCCTTCCTGTCTGGGACCAACGTACCCTAAACCTATGAACTGCAGCTTGCCCTGGGTATTTCATTTAACCTTAATCTTCTTGCATGATCATGGAAAATTCACCAATGTCATAAAATGGAAAATTTTACTTTAATCCACTCGTGAGACCTTGATAAAAAAAACAATAGTAAAAATTAACTGTTCAACAATAATCTCTGAGGTTTTGATTGAGTAATAATCCTCTTTGGATTTCTTATTTGTCATATTTTCTAACTTTGTTGTGTTTGTGTAGGTGTGCATGACGTGCATTCGGTGTAAAAGCTGCGGTGTGACTCCTGGAAAGTCCTGGGACTTGGCCTGGAACCATGATCAGGATCTGTGCCCTGAATGCACTTGTCTCTACAAGAAAGGTAAAGACCTAAGAGAGACAGCAGAGTTTCCTGAAGGCTTTATAGATTTCAGGAAATATGATGTTCATTTTTAATAAGCCTTCCCAGACTTTGTTATGAGATAACCAAGTCCAGTGTTGCCCAGAGAGATTACCTATATTTGTACTCACTGTAAACACTGTTGGTTTTGTACCTTGTGTGACACCAATTATTTTAATTACATCAGGTAATTTCTGTACGGTGTGCCAGAAGTGCTACGAGGACAGCAGCCAACACGCACAGATGATTCAGTGTTCGGAGTGCAGCCACTGGATTCATTACAAATGTGAAGGACTTTCGGGTGAGTACTGCTAATTTGCAAATGGGTTTTAAAAGGGGGATTTCCCACGTGACAGGTAAAGATGATTGACAGGTAAAGTGTTCTATTGTTTTAAAAGCAGATATTTGAAACAAATGTTTTCTGTGTGATTGCAGAGGAGCTGTGTGGTTTGCTGTCAAGCCAAACGGAGGAGATGAATTTCACTTGTTCACCCTGTAGCGAGCCGCAGAGCAAACACAGCTGCTTGAAGGAGGAGCTGCAGATCAGGCTGAACGCCGGGCTTGAGATGGTTCTCACTGACCTCCTCTCCCATGATGCCACCAAGCACCTACTTATCTGTAAAGTGGTAAGAGAGACCCGCATCCACTAGTGCTCGTTAATATCAGTTTATGTTAATAACTTGTTTATTTAATATGCTTATCTTTGTCTTTCAGTGTCTGGAAACAAACGACTCAGGGTTTTTTAGGGAACTGCGACCAGTATGTGATCTGCAAGTGATGGAGAGGAAGTTTGAAGAGGGAGTGTACACCTCAATAGTGAGTTTATTCTTCATTATAATCTGATTGTTCTGGTAACAATTCACAATATTTAGCTCAGTAAAATGAATAGTCCATGTCACGAATTTACATACATTTGCAGGTCTTTCTCTTTTCTCAAACTCACTTTTGTGAGATGCTCTGGATAAAATTCTTAACCTCTTCCTTTTTCTTCTCACCCACTCAGAAAGCATTCCACAAGGATGTCAACTCTGTGATGAGGAAGTGGCTGAGGGAGGAAGAGCTTTTCCCTGAGGATCAGAGGCCAACTACTCAGGCAAAGGCACACTATGTCAAAGTAAGCTCACCTTCTTGTCCAAAAATACACTCAAACGTAATAGTTTAATTGAAATTTTGGTCCAAAATGTCCAAGAATAGAGACAATTTAACCCAGGTTTTCCTCTGACTTAACATTTTTTGTTTCTGACAGTTGTTGGAGCAGATTTTCACCTGGCTTCCGTCACCTATTCTAAAAAAATGGAGCTCATTCTGTGATGAATTTCCAAGGTAAATGTTTCCACACAATTTGGTGTTCATTATAAATATATGTGATTTAAATAGATACTCAGGATTCTGTCATAGTCATAGATATAGACAGCTGCCTCAAATGTCTCCCCCGTTTGACTGTTCGTCTCCTTTCACTCCACAGCGCCATGCTCCCTGAGGCCGTCCCTCCACCATCTAAGGAGCACAGCTATGCACAGTGGCTGGAGAGGACATACCAGCTGGAGGAGTCCAGGGGCCCACCAGTGGGGAAATCTGACCCTCTGCTATCCTCACTCACTACAAAGCAGGCTGGTGCAACCCGCAGCCTCCCTATGCATGGTATGGAAACTGCTGTCGTCTGTTCTGTATCATGTATTTACAGGAATGTGATCTTACCCAGGACTGTTGGACATACAGTTACAGTGGTTGTAATCCTTAGTTGAAAAATTACAACTGTGCAGTTTGTCTCACTTTTCAATGCAAAAAAGAATGTGCTACTTTATTATATGTATTAATTTACCTACTTTGGTTCTCCTCCCTCCCAGGTGTAAAAGGTGACATGAAATCCATCAGGACTGGAGATGCAAGGCAGTGTGCACTCTGCCAAAAATATGGAGACTCTGCTCCTGCTGTGAGTTGAGCTGTCTTACTGTCATTTTTATGTGTATCTTAAACCCAAAGATTTGCAACCTTTATAGAATAAACTAAGACAAGGAGGAGCAGAAAATCCTAACAGTAGCTAAACTGCCACATTAAAATGTTTAAAACTTTAAATTTAGTAAATAATAAAAGATGATCAATACTGTAACACATGAGTCAAGATAGTTGTTTCAGCACCTTTGACTGTTTGTCACATTCCTGGGTTGATTGTGTGAGTTTGCTTGTCATATAAACATGGTCACTGTCTGCTGTTCATTAAGTGATATGACTTTTTTTTCTTTTACTGATAGGATGCAGGACGGCTGTTGTACTTGGGGCAGAATGAATGGGCGCACATAAACTGCTGCCTTTGGTCTGCAGAGGTGTTTGAGGACAACGGTGCTCTTTTGCAAGTGCACACCGCTGTCTCTAGAGGGCGCAGCCTGGTAAGCTGTTATCCTGTCATTACAGCCTCAAGGGTTCCAGTTTGCACAAGTTGCATAACACCGTGACAAACGTATATGTGACGTTGTATTAACATGACAGATTTTGTCCTTCAATCTCCAGCGCTGTGATCGCTGTGGACAGTCGGGAGCGACTGTGGGCTGCTGTCTCGCCACCTGCCAGAGTAATTTCCATTTCATGTGTGCTCGCGCCCAGAGCTGTGTGTTTCAGCAGGACAGGAAGATGTTCTGCTGGAAACACAGGGATCTCGTCAGTGCAAAGGTGCAAACACAGTTTTCCTCTAAGCTTCTCTTTTGTTTCTGATTATATAATAGTTCCTAAATTATGGTTTCATATCAGAATTATTAGAAGTAAGAGAATTTTAGTGAAACGACTTGCATCTCACTCTTGTTGACTGTTTGTGCATAGCACTGATATAAGACTTACTGTGCCTCTACAGGAGGTGTCTGGAGAGGGGTTTGAAGTCCCTCGGCGGGTGTACGTAGACTTCGAGGGGATTACTTTCAGAAGAAAGTTCCTCACGGGCCTCGAGCCTGAAACCATAAACATGACCATAGGTAAACATATCTGGATGTTGGCTCTTGACGACTTTACTGAGTGTGTGTGTCTTCATCAGGCCAATATTCTCAACCCCATCATTTCTTTTTTATTTTCCAGGCTCTTTGCAGATTCAGAAACTTGGTGTGTTGTCAGAGCTGTCATCTAATGGGAGAATGCTGTATCCTGTCGGCTATCAGTAAGTGGCCATTGTCATTATAAAGCCATATTCAGGTAATTCAAGACTGGTTTAGTGAGTCTGCTGCTGCTGTAGCATCCTTATTGTTGTCAAAATGATCTCCTTGGGGTTTACTCGTCTTTCTGTTTTATTCACGCAACACATTCTTCTTCCATTTATTCTTCAGATGTTCTCGTTTGTACTGGAGCACTGTGGACCCCCGCAGGCGCTGTAAGTACACCTGTAAGGTGACAGAAGTGAGCTCGCCTCTCCCCGGGGAGGAACAGGATCTGAGATGGGACAAGGAGGACAATCACACCATCGTCCACAGTCCCAAACACCGCAGAGGTGAGGAGGAGTGTACAGAGCGTGTCAACACTGAAAAAATGTCACTAAAGACTTTGACTGAAACTGTCCGTACATCAGCAGCGTAGAGCAGCTTGAAAATCAAATTTTCATTTTGTCTTTTCTTCTTTGACAGATATGGAGTCTCCAGATCGTTTAAGCACCTCATCCAGCCCAATAAAGTCCACTACCCCATCACCCAACTCTAAACTGCACAACACACCTGGATCCAAAAGTCCTGGTTACACACAGACCAGGAGACCAGCAGGAGGATCATCCCGACCTCTCCCATCACCAGGTAAACGTTCAGGCATGAAGATGTTTTACTTGTTTTGATTATTTACCTCATCTCTTTGTGTTAAATGTGCTTTGTCTTAGTGGATTCACTCTTTGTTATCTGATGTTTCAGGATCCACTGCCCCCAAATCTCATCACATCCTGACACTGAGGGACCTGGAGGACACCCGTCGGCCCCGCAGGCTCTCAACGAGAAGCCGCTGCAGTTCCTCCCCAACGGACAGTGATCCAACTGTACAGATGACCCTCCGCTCAGGGGGAACCGTCCACTCCAGATGTGCGCTGTTCAACTCCCCACCAAGGTCATCAAGCGTTGGACCAACCTCGCCTCCTCTCTCACGACAAAACTCCACATCACCAGTATGGAGCTCCCCGCCTAGATCCAACTCCAGCATCACTGCAGGGATGTCACCGCGGCAAGCAGTCGTCACTCACTCCCCCAAAGGGAGACAGAGCTTTAAAATCAACACGCCAGTTTCTGCCGAGGTTCCCCAAGACTTCCTGGCATCGTCCGAGGCAGAAGACGCAGCCATGGCCACAACCAACGGGATCTCACTCGTCCCGGAAATCCTGGAAGAGGAAGTTGCCCACCTGATTTCCCAGGAGCTGCCTTATACTGTGTTTGACACTGACACAGAGGTGGCAGTGGCCTCCCTGCTGGATGCGAAGCTCGAGTTCGATGAAGCTCTGCTCACGGAGAACGTGGTGCTTCACTGCAGTAGAGGAGAGGGGGAAGGCGCAGTGCAGGATGTGGAAATGCAGGAACAGAATCCAGAGAATGACTCTGAAGATGAAGACTCAAGCCATTACTTAAGGTTTTCCCGTACCGTGGTGTGCGAAGCAGCGAGCGGCTCGGATGCCTCAGGTCAGCTCCCCTCAGCACCGTCGATCTCCCAGTTGGACGGAGCAGACAGCGGCTCAGAGAGCGACGAAAGTGAAGTGAGCAGCAACGAAGTGCCCATTAACATTCTCACCAATAACAAAAATAAACCAACTAAACAGCTGACCATTGCGCTAAAGAGGCTGGAGTCGATCTACACTGTGGCACAGCCAACGATCCAACCAGCAACAGCAGAGCCAGAGATTGAGGAAATCGCACCGCCGACTGCTCTTCTCGAGTCAGATTACGCACAAGATGACACTTCACTCCAGGAGGAAGAAGTCGCCATGAGCTCTGAGGTCCCCATGGGCTCTGAGGTCGGCTTGGAATCTGAGGTCGGCTTGGAATCTGAGGTCGGCTTGGAATCTGAGGTCGGCTTGGGCTCGGAGGTCACCATGAGCTCTGAGGTCGCCATGGGCTCTGAAACCTCAACAGCTCAAAACGAGGATCAAATTTTGGATTCAACTACAGGCCATTTTATTTCTACTGACTCGATAGTTAACCCAAGAACCATCGAAGAAGACAAAGATGACACTACCTCATCAACTGACTCGGTTGACGGCTATAAAGACGATTTAAACGACCCTGACTACTCGCCAGAAACTGAAACCAAAAAATCTCCGATAATGATGAAGACTTTTGTGATGAAGACAAAACATCCCCCAGCACAACTTAAACGCTTGTCGCCAAAACCATGTCTACCGCCGCAGCTTAATTACAAACTTCTGTTGCCCACTCAAGCAGTAAGTAATGCGTCTGTTTCACCTGCTGCTGCAACTTTGTGTGCAGTCCCACGCACAGTCACAGCCCCCATTCTAATCAATGGCTTAAACGCTTTACCTGTGCAGCCCGGTGCCAGACAGAGAACCTTCGCCATCCGCCTGAACACCTCCAAACCTGGAAGTCCGCAGCAGGCGGTTGCTGTGACTCAGGCTGCAGCCACTGACTCGTCCTCTGCCTCGGCCCCGGCCCCGGCCCATCAAGTCCTGCTGGTCAACCGCCAAGGCCAGATTCTCGTAAAAGACCCGAAAACAAACACGTACCAGTCTCTCGATTCGAGTTCTCCTGCTTACAGTAAGATAAGCCAGATAGCCAAGATTCTCCACAGTCGTAACACTTTGCAGCGCTCTGTCCCTCGTGTCATAATAAAGCCTCGCTCCAGCCTCCCTGCCGCAAACGCCTCTCCTGCCGGTAACCACACACCAACAGCAACCGAGAGAAAAATCATCGTCAGAGTGGTGCCTGCGAAAACCAGCGTCGCTACCACAGCTGCTGTTGGAGTGCAGAGTGCCGCTGAATGTACTTTCTCCAACATGGGGGAAAGCAAGGCTCAGGCCATCATCGACAGAGCCATGGCGACGCACCGCGACTCGAAGACAAAACCCAACATCCTCACTCACACCCGGCAGCCAAATGCCAGTGAGGGTAATGTGTCCCAGCTTCAGGACGCAGAGGAGTCGGACCCGGCTGCACGGTCAGAGTCGCCCGGTGATTTAATATGTGAACCAGATTTGAACTTGCAACCAGCAGCTGCCTCTTCACACCACCTGTTGAAGGTTAAGAGAGTCTCATCAACAACTGAAAAGCTCTCGAGGAAAAAATCCAAGATCGACTTCTTGTCGGATCCATCAAGTGAGCTGGAAAAGGCCAATGAAGCCAGGTATGGAGAGATTTCTAATTCTTTTCTTGGCGACTCAAAAAATATGAATCTAGACGTGTTGTCATATTTTGTTAAGTTAGAAAGCATGAATATAATATAAAATATGTCGTCTTGATTTCATCCAGCAGATTGAGTGGTGTGAGAATGAAAGCTCCGAGCATGAAGGACATTCTCGATCTAGATCAGGCGAACGTGTCTGAGCCTAAGCTGCCGAGAATCACTGCTCCACCTCTTCCCAAACCCTCCAGGTGTGTTCCACTTAAAACATCAACGTCTTATTACCATTCTAACAGATGTTTACCCGCCTCTTAACTAACATTCTTAAGTAAACTAAATAATCAGGACAGCTTAATTTGAAAGTAATCCGACTTATAGGTTGTTTTTTTTCTTCTTTCTAGAGAAAGTTCCTACAATACTTTTTACTTCAGGTATTGTTTTATAATAATTTTTTTTGCCTCATTTTTCTTCTCAGACTTCCTCAGGTTGACAAATCATCCGCACAAACCAACACACAGAGCGACGACAGTAAAACACACATGTGGGTCAGCGCTCGCCATAGTGACCTCTCTGAATGGGCCCCTTATACAGGTTGGTGACTAAAACCTTGAATGTCTCTTTAATTTTTATGATAAAAGGGCAATTGGAGACAAATCCCTTTTTTAATTTGAGAAATTTTGTCCATAACCCTTTTTTTGCATTTACATTTAATTCCACAGGTTTCAGCTCAGACGAAGATGCTCCAGCACCTAAACACAAAAAGAGGATGTACATGAACCAGCCTCACCTGCGCTTTGAAATCACCAGTGATGATGGATTTAGTGTTAAAGCAAACAGCCTTGAGGGTAAGGAGCTGTTTAGTTACTGTACTGGTTGACCGGCTTGGTGCTTTTACTCTCAAATGAAATCTATGATGGGTTGATTTCCTGTAAAAACACGTGTTAATACAGATTTTTTTAATTTACTCTTAATATCATTCTGTTCCAGTTTGAATATGTAAGTCAGTCCTGTGGATGTGCAGCATTGCAGAACTCCCACACCTCCCTCATCTCTTTCCTCCCTCATCTCCTCCCTCCCTCAGTCGCCTGGCGTGCAGTGATTGACGGTGTCCTTGAAGCTCGCGCAGGCTTCCACCTGAAGCAGCTGCCTCTGGGCGGGATGAGCGGGCCGCGGGTGCTCGGTGTCGTCCACGATGCCGTCATCTTCCTGCTGGAGCAACTGCAGGGGGCCACGAACTGCAAGTACCACCGCTTCCGCTTCCACCGCTGTGACGCCATCGAGGAAGAGCTTCCCCTCAACCCAAGTGGCTGCGCCCGAACTGAAATCTACACAAGGTACAAACACGGCCCCAGTTGTTTTGTTTTTTAAGAATTTATAAATGTTCTTAAAATGAATTTACACTCTGTTGCTCTGTGTTTTTATTTGTATTTCTTGTCTGTTAACTTTCTCTTTCCTTCTTCCTAATCAGGAAAGCAACATTTGATATGTTCAACTTCCTGGCATCGCAGCACAGAGAGCCCCCGGATGTCGTCGCCCCCTTTGATGAAGAGGAGGATGAGTTCCCACTGAAATCTTCCCGGTGAGATTAATTAAATTGTGCAATCATGATCCTTAATATTATGCATTTTACCCTCTGTACGTCACAGTGTAAACACAAGTTTAAAAGTCATCCATATTGACACCACCATTTCTACCACCTTCCTCTGACAGACGAGCCACCAGCAGTGAGCTGCCCATGGCCATGAGGTTCAGGCACCTGGAGAAAATATCCAAAGAAGCCGTCGGAGTTTACAGGTAATGAAAAAGAAAAAAAGCTGACTGTATATGACCTGAAATGAAATATAAAAAATTAAAACCCATTTCCTCCTATCATTCTCTTAGATCTCAAATTCACGGGCGTGGACTCTACTGCAAGAGGAACATCGAGGCTGGGGAGATGGTGATCGAGTACGCCGGCACCGTCATTCGCTCCGTCCTGACCGATATGAGGGAGAAGTATTACGACAGCAAGGTCAGCACTTTTAACTGGATCTGAAAACAGAAAAACTCAGTAATGGTCGCTCTGAGCAAAAACTGTTGTTTAGCGGGTAAAATGTGTCGACAGCGTGTTTGTCGGTTTCTTTAAAAACCTTCCTCTCCATCAGGGCATCGGCTGCTACATGTTCCGCATCGACGACTTCGACGTGGTGGACGCCACGATGCAGGGCAACGCGGCTCGCTTCATCAACCACTCGTGCGAGCCCAACTGCTACTCCCGCGTCATCAACGTGGACGGCCGCAAGCACATCGTCATCTTCGCCCTGAGGAAGATCTACCGCGGCGAGGAGCTCACCTACGACTACAAGTTCCCCATCGAGGACGAGGACAGCAAGCTGCACTGCAACTGCTCCACGAGACGCTGCCGCCGCTTCCTGAATTAGCACGACGCCGCGCACCAATGGTCGTCTTGTTGAATAACGCACTTGAATTCAGAAGGCGGACTTTGATGAATCGATGAAGGCGACTGTTGTGACGCAGCCATAAGAAGAGAGGGCGCCGATGTGCACAGATCTGATCTACTGAGTCCTCACTTCATTGGAAGCTTAATTTATCGACCGGGCGAGAGACCAGATTAGAGTCATATGTCAAAGCTTGGGAAGAGGACTATTTATTCAGTTTGATGACTGCTGGATTGTTGCTCTCTTTGTGTTAATTTTGTCGTTATTCATTTACTGTTCGATACACCTCAGTCTTTCCTCTGTCATCAGAAGCCTCTGCTGGAGCTCGGGAGGTGACAACTACGAGCCAAAACACCGGTGCAAACTAAAACAGCCCGATTGCATTTATTAGTATGTAAAGATGGCTCCATTACTATGCTGGTGACAGGATGTCTCTGTAAATATCAGGTCTCAGAAAGGGATGACGACTTTAATTTAAATCAGCACCTTATTTTGAAAAGACCCTCTCAGGTAGCGCTGGTGTCACAGCAGACGGGACTGATTTTAATTTCAGAACAAAAGTCGACTCAAAGCACCTTGTGCACGTTGTAGTGCAGCTACATTTTAACATCACTCTGGACGCCACAGGGACGACAATAAGGTGCTGATGACATTGACCCTAAGGGGAACTTTTAATACGAGTCACCCAAACCTTTTTCCACCTCTCAGAAACATCTTGCTTTTATTTGTTACGGCAGAGATGCTTTTATCCCCCTGATCTGTTCTTTATCTGTTCATTCGTGCTGTCGATGTATTTAAAGGTCTATGAGGGAGTTTTCCACAGTGCAGGGTTCAAAGTTACTACTGTGATCTTGCTCTGCTCAATCCCTTGTGAATCTTTTTTTTTTGTTTTGTATTTTTTGTATATTTGAACAATAAATGTATATTAAACAAGCTAATGGAAATAAATGTGTTTGAGCTTTTAACTTTGTTTTTGTAAGTGAAGGCTGACTAATAGGAATCATGCAGAGTCATGAGCCTAAGTTAATCTTTCTTTATTTTATTTGTATGTGGTTGTTTTTCACCCTGTCTCACTGGTGTTCTACCTCAAAGGTTTTATGAAGCAAGATTTAATTTCAAAACATTTGCTTCCTCATTGTTCAGTCCTTGTAATTATCACGTTATTATAGTGTGAAAACAGCTATTCATTACTATTAAACACTGACTTATTATTATGCCTGCAATGATTTTCTGAGTAAAGTTATCCGCTGTTTCTTTTCCCCCTGTGTGCATCTCCACCCGCCTGTGGACGTAGAAGCTGAACCCAGTAGATGTTTGTTTTGTTTTCTTAGGATAAACAATTGAATTTGAAACAAAGCTTTGACACAATGGATTTTTGATTGTATAAAGTTGTATAAAGAATTTCTAAAACCTGTAAAATATTTTTTATATACACTTTTTTTAATTTATGTTCAATAAAGATTTAAAATGTTAAGACTTTTCTTGACTTTTTGCTGATTTTCTTTTACCGTTTAAGCATTTATTAAATTACTTTAAATCAAACGTTAAAAGGTGTGACAGATGTCCGTGTCCTTGCCAGGAACAAGCTCTTACTAATGCATTATTGTGCCAACCAAAGAAAACAACCATCACAATGCAGTTATAGTACAAATTACAGATATTTTAAATAAGCCATACAATTGGAAGTAAAATCTGACAATTTCCTTTCACTAATATTTCATATTCAGTGTCACACAAAGAAGAGAGAAAAGGAAAACAAAATAGAAATTAATATTTTCAGTCGCAGACAACTTTAAACAATATACATATACGATATCTTTCTTGAAACTTGATGCTTAATACAATCATATACTCTTGTTTCCATCTCTTTTGGACTTCAACTTGCCCAACTCATCAAAGTAAACCCACAGCACATCCCTGATATTCACCTTAAGTCCCCCTGATGCCCTGACCCCGGCTTTGGGGACGTGGCAGTCACCATCTTTTACACTGCTGGCTTTACTGCTGCATTATCAAAAACAGCCTTATCGAGTTTCGGTGTATTTCGAAGAAACGGCACCTGCAAACTGTGAACTGTTCTCAGAGAGCGGAGTGTGCTACTGTGCTTCTGAACAAATATCCTGTACTGTAGGAAATGTGACATCTGTGTCATGTCACTCCAAACTGCTCGCATGTGTTTAATGTGGAGCTCCATATTAGCCTGTGTGTACGTCGTGTTGGGCTAGGAATTTGGTTTGAAATACGATAATTGCTGATTGCATAACGGTCAAATGAAGAACACCGTTAAATCAGAAAGAGACCCGATGGGTCTTATCCCTCAGTTTTCCATGCTGCTCAAGGTCGTTCTGTTGCTTTCTGCCATATGGCTCTTTCCCAGAACACTTTTCACTGTCCGAAGTTTAAAACATAATGCACTGCAGGGGTGTATATAAAGAGTTGAAGGGTGGAGCTTCTCAAACGTTAAGATGACTGTCAGCATGAAGGCCCTGATATTCTTGGCTCTGCTTGGAGCTGCATGTAAGAGATCAACCAATTTTGTAATTTTCCGTGTATATATACATACAAAACATACTTATTATACCGATTTAATAATTATCCTATGCATTTGTTTGCTGTTTCAGTTGCTGCAGCTCAGGATGATAAGATTGTCGGAGGTTATGAGTGTCCCAGAAACTCTGTTCCCTACCAGGTGTCTCTGAATGCTGGATACCACTTCTGCGGTGGATCCCTGATCTCCAGCCAGTGGGTGTTGTCTGCTGCTCACTGCTTCAAGTCGTAAGTACTGGAACTCTATCACTCCGCATGACTCTGCTTGCTTTACTGTCCAAAATACACGTTGAAGACTATCTCCACACAAGAAGCATAATGCTTGGAAAAGATACACCGCTGGACGTAAGATTATCACTAACTCTCAGTGTTGTTTAAATGGTAAATGGACTATATTCATAAATCATATGAATACCAGTCTCCAGTCTGATTGAACATTAAATGTTATACACAGAATGAGTCACATTCAACCATTCACAAATCCATTCATACCACACTGCATTTTCTCTATTACACACAATTCATACACTGTGGGCACAGCTGTCAGGGGCAATTTGGGGCCCAGGGAACCACCGACCTTCTGGTGAGTGGACGACCCTCTACAAACCTCTAGAGCCAGAGCAGTTTAGGTTTCACACTGGATCATTACTGGCTGAGGGTTTGGGCTAGGAACACATGATTTAAGGTGAGCATGGAGAAATGTTCTGCCTTCAGCAGATCAAAGTGGACATTTACTACTGTTAAAATATTTACCAGTGGTTAAATGGCGGTGCACAGACGCAGCAGCTCAGTGCTCCCTAACACGTGACTGTGGTTGGTTGTTATTTGTACTGATCATTAAATATGAATGTGGACAGATGTGTGTAGGAATGTGGGTATGGATCGTTTTTAGATGCTGCCCAGCACATTTTGTTCTATGGTTTTGTGCACCGATGATCTTATCTTCTAATCTTGTTAGAAAAACAGTTTTAGAATTTAAAATAGAACAAAAATGCTTCTTAAAAGTTTCTCAGCTGCTTGTGGTACAAGTTTAACACATATGTCCACATTCACAAAGTATGTATGCTCCATTTGGAATAAGACTATGACCTGTGGATAAATAGGAATAACACAATCCTTTTATTGCCAGAGCTGATGGTGGCTCAGGAGAGCTAAATTTGAATGGATATTATTTTGTAATATTTGTTCAGAAAACCTTTAAGTCCTGAACATTCCTGCCTCCTCCAGTCGTATCCAGGTCCGACTCGGTGAGCAAGACATCCGCGTGAACGAGGGCACCGAGCAGTGGATCGACGGCGCCAAGATGATCAGGCACCCGCAGTACAACAGCTACAACCTGGACAACGACATCATGCTGATCAAACTGAGCCGCCCCGCCACCCTCAACAGCTTCGTCCAGACCGTGGCCCTGCCCTCCCGCTGCCCCGTGGCGGACGAGAACTGCCTGGTGTCCGGGTGGGGCAACACGCTGGCCAACGGCAGTAAGAGATGAGACATGAAGGAGCTGAGTGAAGAGGGGTTGTAAAGAAAAACTGAAATGAGAGACAGCAGCAGCCCTGAGGAGACTGTAGCCTTGTCACCGTGTGGAGGGGAATCAGATCATTAAATAGTTTCTTTATTGTGTTAGGGAATAAATAAAGTTTGTCTAATAATGGTGTCAGGGAAAGGCAACAGTAAAAGTCAAAAGATGGACCTTTAGAATAGTTGTGCAAAGTCTTCTCAGGCACTAAATGCAGATATAATTGTGAAAATGTCACCCTGACATTGCGTTCAGGGTTATTTTGGCTCAGAAATAAGAAGAATATGTTGATCCAGTGACTGAGACTCTTCTTCCTGCTCCACAGACAACTCTCCCGACAGGCTGCAGTGCCTGAGGCAGCCCATGATCGATGACAGGATCTGCAGGAGCGCCTACCCAGGGCTCTTCACCGAGAACATGCTCTGCTCCGGGTTCATGCACGGGGGTGCCAGCAGCTGCCAGGTGAGTTCACCTAAACCCTTGGGTGGTGCATGATGGTGCATCACCTTCCAGCACTCAACTAGAGACGGCAGCAAAGCACTGCATCTTCACCCTGTTCCTCTTTTGTTCTTGAGATACGAACATACCATGACGACAAATCATATTGTGTTGTTGCTGTACTTGTGTGTGTGTTCGCAGGGCGACTCTGGAGGTCCTCTGGTGTGTAGTGGTCAGCTGCAGGGGGTCGTGTCCTGGGGTTATGACTGTGCCATGCAGGGACATCCCAGCGTCTACGCCCGCGTGTGCCGCTACAACAGCTGGATCAGCTCTGTTATGGGCAACAACTGAAGAAACACAATCCCCCCCCCCCCCCCAACGAACTAGTGCACATACAATCTCACACTGTAACACCACACTAGCTCATACTCTGTTTATTTAGAACTCCTTAAGTATTATTATCATTCATTTAGATCTCATGAACATAACGATAAGGCCCAATATTCTGTAATCAACAGTCATGATGAAGAATAAATAAATAAAAAATATAATTAAGCATCTATTTAAATTGTTTTGTTGTTTCTTTGAGTTTTCACAGTTGTTGCAAAGACATCTTTAAAACGCTCAGTGCCTCTGTGTCCGTTCTGTTCTCGGTCACGAGGCCACCACTGTCCTGACACTCATCCGGAATTTCAAACCAAACATCCATGTATAATATCTAATTTGTACTTACTATACTATAGACGCATGCATGCCTATGAGATGCCTTTGGTACTCGGTTAATGTGGCACCGCAGTGATGAGGGGAACAAGCACACTGGAGTAAATAGGCATCACTGCATTTCATTGCTCTGGATTCTCCGCCTGCGTTCCTCAGACGCCACTTTGTAAACTTTGCTGCTTCTTGTTTGCTGAGGCGACCTGAACAGACAGAAGAAGAACACAGAGAGCACAGCAGGGATGGTCATACAGCACGAGCACTGGTTAAAGAGGAGGTATGACACTATATTTGGAGTTTGATAGATAAAAGAATGAATATGAATATTTTATATTTAGGCTAAAGTAAAGTATGAGCATCTCTGAGGTTCATTACATTTAATAAATTGCTGAAATAACATAGAGCAAGTTCATGATGGCTCAGGCGAACCCACCTGACCAGCGATCCTGTCCAGATCTCTCTGGCCCTGAGGGGTAAGTCTCCGTCCCCTGTAAATAAATGTTAATAATGTTTATAAATCCATCACTTATTCCATTTCTTCCACAGTCTCATACCCCCCTCCGTCCATCTCTCTTACCCACTGGGGTCCTTCTCCACCATCTTGAGGGCCTCCAGGGCCTGGAGGACCTTCCTCGCCACGTTCCTGGAGCCCACGCTGAAGTGGGCGGGGCACACGCCGTTCCTCTGACGCCCTCCGTAGATCTTGATCATGGAGCCGACGCCCACCCCTCCTCGCAGGTACAGGTGGCGGGCCGTGGATGCTGAGGAGAAAAACAAACAATAAACTGTCATGTCCCCGTTTTTGTCATCGAACTTCTTCAGCCAAAGGACATGAAATGAAAGTGTGTGAAAAAAATTGTTCGGGTCAATTTGCCCGAGGAGATAAGATACAAAGCTGCTGAGAGTGTATTCTTATACTATATACATATATATATATATATATATATATATATATATATATATATATATATATATATATATACTGTGGAAAATCGGGTAAGACAGACCAATATGACACGAGGTGTATTATCTGTATGGGCTGTATTTCACATGTGTTGAATTATCTATATTGTATATAACAATTCTAGTTTAACCTTTTTACTTTGGATTCTGTTTCTATTCTTATTTTCTCATCCTCTGACTCTTTTCAATGCCGTTGTGTCAAATGGAATTCCCTCTATAAATAAAGCTACATCTCATCTTATGATATAAATAAATGGGTTCTCAAAATGGGCTCCAGAGAGTCCTTGAGATGTTCACAGGGTTGTCGATGAAAATGTAAATCCATTTGTACTTCAATCCATTTGTATTAGCGAGGTCACACTTGCTGTATATCTCAAGACACCAAATCTTTATCTAGTGTAGAAATCACATGATCCCGAGAAATAACGACATGAGGTCTTTGACATGTTAAAGCATGAAAGTCACTGGTAGAAGACATCCTGTATTATTATTATCGACACAAAGGAAAGGCTGTAAAAGATTCAAGGAATTCATATTTTCATCGTCAATCATGTGATCAAGTAATTACTTTACCTTTTCGTCTTCATATATAAGAAAACACTGACAAATTACCAAATGTTATCATCAAGTCACAGTAATAATTACAATGTATTGAAATCCACTCGTTATTCTAGGTGCTGAGCAGGAACAGATGAGGTGATGAAACCCAGTGCAACCAACCTGCTCTGGTGTAAAACCAGTTGTCATCACAGGGAGCCATCTCCTTGTGTCTGGCAAGCTTCACAGTGTCGACCCACTCCGGGACCTTCAGCTTGCCAGATCTGAAAACAAAAAAAAATGTATGTGACAAATCAACAGACTGGGCCATTTCAACATATGGCACAGTGAACATTGGCCATCAATAATTAGTATTTTTTAGAATTATTTTATTTGAATACACAAATACATTTTTACTATGGTTAATAACATGATGACAATAATAATAGTAACTTACATTTTACATCTCATCTTATTATAAATGAAAACTCATCTCTTATTTCATCTTTTCCCATGAGGCAGCAGTCTATAGTATTACATTACAATATATGAAAGTGTATTTTTTGCCATTATTATTATTTGAATACACGAAAGAATTTATATAATAGTTATTAGTAATAATAATAATGACAACAATAACAGTAATTTAAATCTTACATTACATTTCCCTCTCGTCTTAAATGAAGAAAGTGATTTTTCTCATATTTATTCCCATAATGCTCAGCCTGTGTGATTGACAGCTCGCAGCAGCTGCAGTGTATGTGTGTGTCTGTGTGTGCGTGTGTATGTGTGAGTGTGTGTATGTGTGTGAGAACTTCTCTGACTTCTTGAGGAACGCGGACAGAGCCCTGACGAACTCCTGCTGGTTGACATCCTTCACCGTCACACTGGGCATCTGGAGACAAACACACGGAGGACACGACGGTGAGTTGACATTTTGTTTTTTGACATCTTCTCCCGGAAGAAAAACCCGTTGCTAACATTAGCTAACTAGCTAGCTAACTAACTAACTTGCTAGCTGGCTAAAGTAGCCGTTAGCAGGCACGGCTCACTGCGGCTGACAGCTCGGGCCCCACGTGCACTGCAGCTCTCATCTCACACAGTGGAAAAAAAGGCAAACGTGCATGTGCATCTTACTTTGCATGGACAGTTCCGAGTCCACAGTCTAGTGCTGGGGAGGAGGAGGAGGAGGAGGGATGGAGCTCAGTCCCAGTTTAGCCCGGAGCTGATGCGGGGATGCAGCAGCAGCAGAGAGAGGGATGCTGAGGAGGGATGGATGGAGGGAGGGAGGGAGGGAGGGATGCTGCCCTCATCATGAAACCGTAGCCTGAGTTAACCTCACCCGCAGCTGCAGATCACAGCCTGTCCCTGCCCTTGGACTCAGCTCCCCCCAAACACTGACTCTAACACCCCCCCAGTCATATCTCAACCACACGGTGAGATTCATGTAGTGTGTGAACGTGGTTGTTAAATTAGTTTGTTTTTTATGTATCACTGTGGTGGTGGTGGTGGTGGTGCTGCTGGGTGGGAGTGAGCTGCTCCCATCGGATCCCAGCAGAGGGTGGCGTTGTGTCACCTTTCTCACATCTCTGGCCTGTTTCCCTCTCTCATCAGACCCAGGTGGCCTTTCAGGAAGTGTGCTGCAGTCAGCCGGAGAGGAGAGGACACCACCGGCGGAGGGTCAGTGCCCGTACTCTCTTTATCTGGCTTCTATACGGGGTTACATCGTTTTATAAAGACACCATGAATGAATGAAAATGTGTTTTGTGGCTTGTAACTTTTGTTGGACTGTGATGAGGGTCGCGACCTTTTTTTATTCCGTGAGTACTCTCCATGAGACGGAATTAAAACTCTTTGCCACAGCCATCTTTTTAGATTGGGTCCAGTGACTGTCCAGGCCTTTTCTTTGTCAAGGTGACTTATGTCCTTGAAAAGCAAAGCAGGAGGCAGTGATCAGAGTAATTCATAAATAAAAGCTCTCAACTCTGCAACAAAGGTAGTTCTTTGTAAAGTCAGAGAGAGAGAGAGAGAGAGGGTTTTTATTCACAGCTCTTTGCAGGAATCTGGGAAATCATCCGTTTTTTATAAAGCAATTAGAAACACACACAAAAAAAAACATAATTACTCACACACTTTTTCTACCTGTCACAATATCGGCAGGAAACATCTGAGCTGTATTGAACTACAAAATGCAAATATGTTTTCATCTTGTGTTGACAGTATGAGCCACATATCGATTTCCTAGGACACCAAAACATCTGCTTGACGCTCTGCAGGTTAATTATGACGGCAAATAATAGTCATTTGTTCTCTTGATTGGTCGGTAGGTTATTGTGCACTTTTGCTTCTTGTTTAAAATATCATTTTAATAGTGAATGCTAGTTACAAGTTACCAGGACTACGGTTTTCTTTACTTATCCTTTCATGTAGTTGACAAACCTGTAGCAGAGTATTTGAATTTATTTATAAATTAATTTGTTTTTTTTATCATCAATCTATTCTTTCATTTTGTGAACTAAATGCTTTATGCTTGTAGGTTCTTAGATTTGAGAATTCACTTATTATTGAGAAAATAAATGTATTTAATTGATAGTTTTAGACCTTAATTTACTAAATAAATGTATGGTTGTATTTTGTCATATAGAAGGTACAACTAACAATCCGAGTCTGATGTGTGCATATGATGAACACATGAAAATGATAGGACGTTGTGTTGTTATTCAGTTGTGTTTCTAATTGTCACTTCAAGAGCATCAGCAGGTTGCCCGCCTCAGGTTTCAGCTCTGATAGCTATGCATACAAACTTTATTTTATTATTTGAGTCACTTTCTTTTGAAGGAGTGATTAACTGACAAAACAGTTGGATTAATTACAGCACTCATTACGTCCATTGCCTTCAAAGCGTTTGCTTTATTTTCAGTACTCTGTCAGAAGTGGAAATTTGAAAGAAAACCCTGCTGCTTTTAATCAATTTCTCGCTTTGGCCCTGAGAGCTTATGTGTTTCCTTTCAGGTATCCAGGCTCACGTCGTACACGGATTAACACCAGCCTGTTAAACACAGCATGTAAAAACAACGAAGACAAATATGCGTTTATAAGTGTGCGGACATGTTCATATCACTCGCACACACACACACTAACACACACATGCACACACACACACACACATGCACAAACACACACACAGCAGCCTTGCGCTTTCTGTGTGTCAGTTGTCTAAGCTTCTTCCCCTCCCCCCCTTTCAACATCTCTCCCCTTTTTTGTCCCCCTCACCCTCTCCTTTTCCCTCCCACTTACTCTCTCCTGCCTGCTAGCACTATTTCAAGCCTCTGCTGAGGAGAGAGAGAGAGAGAGAGAGGGAGGGAGGAAGGAAGGGAGAGAGAGAGCGAGAGGGGAGGGGAAAGCAGACAGAATTTAGAGTTCAAGTGCACGTGCAGAAAATAGGCTGAATAGAGGAGAGTCGGAGCAGAAAGGAAACCAGGAAAGGAACGGCAGGGGCGGGAGACAAAGCACACAGCAGCTCTTTCTTTCCCTCTTCCTTTCTCTCTATTTTCTTCTCACAGACCCGAGAAGGTATTAGTCTTGGAATGGGTGGTGTGAAAAAAATTAAAAAGCTCAAAATTAAAATACAGTGAGTGTGAAAGAAAAAAAAAAATGTAGTCCTATCCCTGCCCCCTCCTCTTTCCTCTCCCCACTGACACACTCCTCCTCTATCCCTCCCTCTTGGATATTTCTCTATGAACCCCCCGGTCTATCTCTTTCTCTCCCTCTCTCTCTCCTCTCTGGCTCTCCTTTCTCTCCCCACCCACCTCACATGCACACACCCCGGACTCCTTCCCACTCCTTCTCCTCACGCGCTCTCTACTTTCGCTGGGGACGACTGCAACAAGCTCACTTTTTTTTTCC
Source organism: Platichthys flesus (assembly GCF_949316205.1). Classification (NCBI taxonomy): domain Eukaryota; kingdom Metazoa; phylum Chordata; class Actinopteri; order Pleuronectiformes; family Pleuronectidae; genus Platichthys; species Platichthys flesus. Next base: position 6,370,654 of record NC_084961.1, read on the forward strand.
TTCTTTTTCTTTTGCTTGCCATCCTTTGCTTTTGGTAATGCCCTCATGTAAGGAGGCACCGCCGCACAGATGCTTCACCCTACTCTACGTGGCCACTCTGAAAAAAAGCAGGGCCGTGGATTGTCCCTGCGTTAGACTGCATGCCATAGACTTTTTTTTTTTTTTCAACTTAAAACTCGATTTCAGTTTAGAGACGTTTTTTTTTTTTTTTTTTAAATCTCATCTTCAATCTAAAGCGGTAGATGAGGGTGGAAGAAAAAGAAAAGTGTCCGATTGATAGACCGATGAAGGGAACATAGGCAAAGAATGAGGGGAAAATGGAGAGCATGGTCTGCGGGAGAAAGTGAGAAAGACGGAGAGAGAGAGAGAGGTAGGAAAAAGAGTACCGGCACTGGCAAAAAAAACGGGAGGGGGAAGAGAGGAGAAGGGGGACCAGTAGGGGATAGACTTAGGAAGGAGGGACGGCTGGATAGAAAATGGCAAAAATCGCGGGAAAAGGAGAAAAAACTAAACTCCAGAATGCGAGGGAGCTGGACTCCTCGCCTCACTCGGGCTTGCCGTCCCCAGTTGCCTTTCATTTTTTGTTTTTTGACATGATTTTTCATCACTTCTGCGGTCACCCTCTCATTCATCTGTGAGTATACTGTGTGTACACGTTCTTTATCCTGTCTCACACATGCAGCCTCCCTGCGTTCCGTCTTCCCTTGAAGCCTTCTCCTCTCCTTCGCCTTCGCTTTATTTTTCAATGTCGTCTTTCTTCTTGTTGGAAAAAAATGTGTTCCCTAGGTTGCTAATCCCTCCATCCTGTTTGTCTATCCCATCTCACGCTCCACCTTCTCTCCCTCTTTCGCTGTCTCTCTCTTTCCTCTTTCAGCCCTTCTTTTTTGTGGGTTATCGCTGTTCTCTTTGCCTCTCCTTGAAGGATTACCTCTGCTCACATTCAGATGAGGGCTGAGGGAAAGGGATCATCGAGTGCACCCCGTTTAAGGGGGGCCCTGTGCATGGGAGGGTAGCACATGCAGGAGGCAGGGTGTGTGCAATTGTGTGTGTATGCATCTGCTGTAGTCATGTGTGTGTGTGTGTGTGTGTGTGTGTGTGTGTGTGTGTGTGTGTTCGTATGCTGGGGTGTTAAAGGAGCCGGCGGTGGCGGACAGTCACTCCTGCTTACGCATGCGTGGATTTGCCCAATCACGTTTCATGTTTCATATTCAGGGAATGATTGTGCGATTAGTTAGTTATAAAAATGCACAGAAACAGAAGGTGAGGTGTTAAAACGAGGCGGAACGAAGAGACGAAACACTGTAAGTGCTGCAGCTTTTCTTCCTCCTCTTCTCTCATTCAGTTCTGTTACTCCTCCCATGCTTTTCCCCCCCTTTTCTATACCATCTTCCACCCGTTCATCCGGGTATCCCCAGTTTATCTGTTGGGTCCGCCCGTAAAAAAGACGAAACCCACGGTCCACGATGTGGTTCGGTGTCGACCAAAGATAACGGTAGATTGATTCACGCGCCTAAGCTGCGTAACATCCCGGATTCAGTTTCAACAAGTTTTTCCTTTTTTACATCCTGCGCATTTGGCCAACACGACTTTTGTCTGATGTGGTGAAGTTCCAGGTAAAGATGGAGACTTTCGGTGCAAATCTGCGGTGTGAGGATGTCGACAGCAGCAGATTTCATTAATGTATTTTTTGCACTTTAAATACAGTGGAGGCTAGACACTAGACAGAGGCATGACACTGTGTTTAAAACGCAGGTCTGCTATCGTCCATTTGCAGACCATCTGCGCTAACCTCCATCGAGTGTAGTGTGCCTCTTTCCACCGCAGTATCAGCCTCAGATATCTCCTGGCATCTCTTTCCTTTCCTCTTCCTCGCCTGTTTTTCTTTATCTGCCTCTCCTGTTTTTTATTTACACAGCCTCCTGTTATCGCTGCCCACATTTTCTCCATCATTTGCCACAGTCGTTATCTGTATCCGATATTTCTCGCTGGCATCGTTCCACAGGAAATGTGCATACATGTGTGTGTTCCTCGAATGAAAAGCAGAAGCACATTTTGACTCTGCTCGTTCCTGGAATATGTGAAAAAAATCTCTCATGTGTTCGTGACTCAGGCGAGGTTAATGAAGTTATTTGAGGACATTGTTGTAAAAGTTTTGATTAAAACCAGTGCGGATATTCTTTAATTTAATAATGAATTATGGAGATATAATAAGAAAGAAGCTGACGCCGTTAGATAACAGTTACTGGCCTAGATCTGTAATAACGTTCAGTTATTATGGATTAATTCATATGCAATGGTTTGATTAATACATAATGATTTGACATTTATGGGCAGAAAGCATCACTGCATTGTGTGATAAGCCAAGGGGGAGGATGCTTTTGTTTCGTAGCGTCCCTGCCTCAACCTTTCCCTGACCTCTACTTTAGCATTTTTCGAAAATGAAGAGTAAAGTCGTTGATGTCAAAACATTTTTTCCTGAGCCAGGAACCTTCAACTTGCCCTTATTTGTTTTCAAATTAGACTTTTACTTTGCCAAACCGGCCTAGCGCCTTTGATACCACTCCTTAGGGGATTTTATGGTAATGCAAGTGTAGTTGGACCCTCAGGTTATGAAATATTACTCAGACAGACCTGGTGTTATGTAATCTTACATAACTGAGGCGGCAGCTCAGCAGGCTCGTGATCAGGGGCTCTGGAGGAGAGGCTATATGGGTCTGCTTATGGTATGAACTCACTGACAGGGTCAACACACTCATGAATACCTGTTCCTTAAAGGGGAAGAGGCCCCCACTGCAGTATTCTCACATATGGAGTTGAGTGTCTGACACCTAAAGGCTGAGGAAGTAGAACAACGTCACCTATAGGAGCTTACTGCCTCCCTTGCCTCATTCAGTCATTTTAAACCCCATTGCTGTGTGAGATACTCAAGGTACAACAACCCGGCGCTGTTCCCATGATTCTGTACCAGCGCTCTGTGAATCTCTGTGCTTCTCATTCATAATTGATGACATTCAACCGCAGCATACATTCATGGATCGAACAGACCTCAGGAATTCCCATGCAAGCTGCCATTGTGTGTAGCAGGTTTGAATTTGTGCGACTGAATTGACTGCACTGTAGTTTGAGTACGACCGTAGTACTAATAAGTAGTACTAATGCCTGCTAGAGTCAAGGGTGTTTATTTAATAGAAGAATAAAAAGACGTTCAAACACTGGTTTTGTTAGGTGGGGCCTAGTAAAAAAATATAAAATATCTATTCTATCTGATATGTTTATATTTATATGATTGTTTTTAATGACTCACCCATAAACCAGAATTAGTTCTGTATTATGATTATAATGTGAATCATGTCTGTTTCAGATTGAGCTGCCGAGACAACCCAAACCTTTTCTGTGAAGATGTCGATCAGGTAAGGAAACATTTTCTGTTCATATTTAAGTCATTTCAGTGTCCGGAAGAAACAGCAGATACTTTTTAACTTATCTAAAGCAGATGAGTGTGTGTTGAAATCAAGTGCTTTACCGAGCAGATTTGTGCTTAATGGCAGTCAGCAGTCAGGAACTCTTGGTCAGCCATTTTAGTCTGTGGCTCGATCGAAACGTCAATACACCATCAGAATAATTGAATTACTCTTCCCTGACTCATTCGGTTGTGATTAACCTCACAGATATGTGCTAAGCGTCGGCCTGCGTGAAAGCAGCAAACGGACAATCCCTCATTTTGTTAGCGCGCCGCTCGGGCTCGGTGTTACAATGTTGGCCGTTGACTTATCTTAGTAAGCGACAAGTGAAAGGTCATCGGTTGGTCACGTCCCGATTATCAGATGCTGCTGAAAAGTGAGAGAGTGCGGGTATAAAGAGCGTCCTGTGGTCGAGCCTTGAAGCTAGCTTTGGAGATGCCTCACATTACATTTTTGTCTTTGTGCTGATGTCACCCCTGTGCCCCCGGTCCAACAGCAGGGGAATAAGAGCTACATTCTGCCCCTTGTCACACAATAGAGCCCTTCTTGGCCTGATAATTTCACAATGTGTTTTTTTGCAGAGGAGCGACGCGCAAACACACACATTCTCTGCAGGCAGCACAGAACATCGATTCAGGGCCGGTTGAGCGTCTGCACTTTACCTGGTATTTCAATTCTCATTGAAGGTGTTTGCTCAGAGATTTGCAGCAATCCGCTCCCGCTGTTCAGGAAGTGCCCTGTAAATACACTGCGGGTCATTTATTAGATTTCAAGATTTACTCACAGCACCTACTCAGAATGAGAAATGTTAAATTCTGCTTTGTAGACTATGCGGTGTCGGCAACAAGCAGATCTGCAGAATTGTTAAAGTGGTGTATTTCATGGGTCGGGGACGGAGGAGCCACTGCAGTACAGTAAGGTGGTGTGGCAGGGGTTAACGTCTGAGGACTGGAGGAATGTGTCCGGGTCGACGGGGAGAATTCCTCAGTCCTGCGCGACTAGGTCACTGCACTGACAAGAGTCTGCCACCTATTCCCGCATGCGCACTACCGCCCTGCGCCTCCGTCTCGCTCCATCTTTTTCTAATTCTGCCTGCCCATCCTTCCTCTCTCTCTCTCTCTCTCTCTCTCTCTCTTGCCCCTCTTCCTCCCAGTCTGGCTCCTAGTCTGTCCTTCTCTTTCGCCCTTCCTTTCTTCTGTGTTTCATCATTTCGTCTTTTGTTCTTCCTGCTCGTTGTTGGTCTGTCTCCTTCTGTCTCTTGCGTCTCTCCTTTAGTCCATCTGTCTGTTCTACTTTGCCATATCATATTTTTTCAGACTCTTTCTTCTGCGTTTAATGTGTCCCCGTGCACTTTTCGCTGTTGTTTTTCATCTTCAAATACTCGTGCCTTCAGGTATTAATATACCCAAATGTCATCATTCTGTCATTTATGGTCTGATTTATCCATTCTCCATCAATTCTGTCTGTCTCATTAGTTTTCTGCGGGTTATTGAGTTCAGTGCTGCAGGTGCTTTCAAGTGGACATGTTAGGAGGGCAGAGGCGTGAAACAAAGGAAGACGCAGACATTTACATTCTCCGTGTGCTTGTGAATATGACACTGGCATGCTTGTTATTAATGCAGTGCTGTAGAATGCATATGGTGCCTGGTGGTGCTGGTCATGTATGATTTATATGGCGTGTTCCCACACACAGGCTCAGGGCGTTCATAGCAGCTATCAGTATTCCTGAGTGAAGGAGTTTGCAGACTCTCACCTCTTCATTGGCTGTCAGCGGGGGTGACAGACAGACCCTGAGGTACAGGGGTGTTTCTGCTGATGGCACATGTGGTGATTTGACACAGTCTGAACTCTGCACACATGCTGGCTGAATGGAAGCACATTTCTCCCCTTTACACACACGCAGAGTATAAACAGCTTTATAACTCATGCGGAGGGAGATTAAAGTGCAGATTCTCACGTTCTTTTCTTCATACATGAATGAAGTTTGATTTATGAGTTAATTACTAGACCAACAGAAGATCCATCCACTAGAATTGTTTTATTTTCAAGCCAAAATGAAAAATTTCACTGGCTTTAGCTTTGTGAAACGTAAATTTAATTATTTCTTAGTTTCCTTTTAGACTAATGGTTGGCTAAAACACAATGTGAAGACAGAAGTGAACATTTTCAATCATCACATCACAAACTAAACCCATCATTAGGTGATTTAAAAAAATTCAAAAGTAATTTTCCATACATTGCAGTGACTGACAGTGTGTAGAAAATATTCTGTCATGTTAAATTATTAATTTGACTGTCGTGCCCTTTTAGCAGTCCATTTAGTTTGGAAGTAGTAATTTGAATAATTAAATAAAGAGGTTAAATCCTGAAAAATATATTCAGCAAATCTATTTTCTATGAAACATTAATATGTCTGTGTACCAACTATCTCATCTCTGTGTGACACTGAACTGTTTTTAACCTCAAAGTGGGATTCAGAAATTCAAGCTCTTCAGATAATATTTTTAATTTAGCTCTGAGAGCAGGGGTGTAAATCTCTGTTTGTTTGTGTGTTTGCTTGTATGTGTGTGTGTGTGTGTGTGTGTGTGTGTGTGTCTTCATCTGCCCACCACCATGCACCTTAAGCCCTGGCAGAGGGGAGGTGAGATGTGAGTATTAACAGTGACTGATGATGTCACAGACAGCATCACGCCGCTTCAGCTGCCCCCGTGACCCGGCTCTAGGAGCAGCGCAAGCACCCGTGGGTAACACCCGCCAGAGCACATTAGAGGACGGGAGATGGAGAGAGGCAGGGATGGAACACACAGAACACAGCTCAGGGGGACAGAGAAGGAGAGAGGGGGAGAGAGACGGACAGAGGGGGGGAGGCTGTCAGATTAAAGAGAACAGAGAGGAAGAAAAGCTGAGAGACATGCCTCTCCGTGTTTTTTTGTTTTTTTAAGCAGACTGTCTTGTTGGAGTTGATGTTCTACATTAATGCCTCAAGTATCTCTCACTTTCTGTCTCTGTCCTTCCATCTGTAGATGTCTCCGAAGGCTTTGCCTCCTCTTGAAATGTCCCTTAAAATACAAAGTGAGTCTTGTGCTGATTGAAAAAACAAGGACGCAAGGGTTTATACGTGGTCAGCGAGAAAATAGTGGAACACCAACTTTTGATATTTACAATCCTGGAGCATATTGATTAAAATCAAACCAACCAACAAACAGACAGAGGTGAAATCATAACCTCGGCGGCGGAGATAATAAAAAATCCAAATAATTGTGGGTCGCAGCCTTTTATAGACCGCGTCTCACTTTCTCTCGTGGCCCATTTTGTTCACGTAACACACACTTATCTGCAGCATCTACAGTATCTCTCTCTCTCTCTCTCTGCCTCTCTCTCTCGCTGCCTCTCACTTTATCTCGTTTGTATCCATGGTCACTGTCTCAACTTAGCTCACTGTGCAAAATTGCCAAAGGTGAAAATGATAGTGTGGGTTCAACAAGGGTGCAATGAGCTAAAGTGATGTGGTTGAAGGATTGCTGATCTCACCGTTTCAGAAGTAAATCTCTCCACAAATCTGACGGACGGACTCAGAAGTCACTGTCACCGGCTGCAGCCCTCAATATCCGGTCTGTCCTTTGCTCTACTAGGTATGTTAAGTGCAGCAAAATATACAATCGTGTTATCTTTGTGCCTCTGAGACACACTAAAGGACAATACAATATGCTACTTACAACCAAATATGAGTCAATACTGTCATGCATAAGAAGTAAGAGGAATTCCCCACTGTTTGATGCAGTCGTTATGTGGCTGTCTTATACTAATGTTTAAGAATATAACATGTAACATTTAAAAGTATAAAATGACCAGACCTAGTTTTTTTTTATATGTTGTTGACTTGTGTTTTTACATTTTCCAAAGGGTTTGCAACAATGTTGGTATTATTCAAGGTAATGGGACTTTACACCGATTTTTTGGGTGAAGACAAAGTTACATATTTCATGTTTAATCTACCTGAATCTATTACTTGGTGAATTGATTCATTTATTGTTGTTCTTTTTCCCCCTAGCAAATATACCAACAAGTCAGTTGCTCCGGCATCTGAAATGTTAATATTTTCAGTTTTTCTGTATATTTGATTTTTTTCTTGTATTTATTTATATCTTAGTATTCAGGTTAATATAGTTATCCACTTGAATTAAACAATATCACTTACACCATACAGAACATACCCGAGGGCATCATAGACAGTGCATTCATAACTAAATGAGACATTTTTCATTGGAATCCATCTCAAGAGCTGAGAAACCTTGAGCTGGAAGCGAACAGTGCCCATTCACAGAGTACTCAGCAACTACGTGTTTGTTTTCACCATCATCGCTTCAAAGTCTCATTCAGTTCCGACTCCCAAATGGCTGTGTATGCTTTGATCTCTGTGTCAATCTATATGAGTAGATACACAAAGACAAGCAATCGTTTGCTATTTCAAAGCGATTCTGCAAAGCAGTAAGAAAATCTGATATATCAAAGCAGGGGTGTGATGTAGGCTGATGTATCTACCAATACATAGATGTGATACTGACAAATGTGCATGCGTTAAAAAAACATGCAGAAAATGACATGATAAACAAATCACGCATAAATATACATAATAAACCAAAATCTAAATAATAAATCGAAAAAAACACAAATATATCTCGACTCGTCAGCTTAAAATAATATTCTCAACAGTAGAAATATGATAGTTGTTCAAATCTAACCTTAAGTTCAGAAATCGCTCTCCAGCCTCAGGCATCTTAAACAGAAAAAAAATGGAAGCAAATTTTAAAGTAAAATAAACCTCAACGTTTACAGCTGAGGCGAAAAGTTGATCAATTGATCGATTACTTTTCTGATAATAGAATGTGACTATCTTCTGCTTTTCAGTTTCATATCATTGTGAAGTGAATTTCTTGAAAGTTGAAGATGTCACCTCAAAGTCTTTCTGCAGTTTTATAAACAAAATCAATTCACGGATAAAATAATTGACAGGTCCAACAATCTTGAACATAATGGGAGGCTGTAGCCGTACTAACATAGAACAAAAAGTTTGTTTGGTAGTAGAATCTTTTAGCTAGGTCCAAACTTTTAAGTAAAATAATGAGAAATTGGACGGCAGTATTCTACAACTCCTCCAATCTGAACGTGTTAGTTCTTCACAGGTTTGGTGCACACATCAAGCTCTAACTTTAAATTGGAGCTCAAGTTGGAGGTGATAATTGAATCGTCTCTAGCTGCAGATTTCTTCTTACCATGCTAGGAGAGAATTAAATGTGTTATTTAGCAGCAGAACACAAGTAACCGAGAGTTGCTTTGTGCAGACAATGGCAGACGCTGTTGTGAGAGGGCGGAGATTACATTTTGTGTATTAACATCCTTGACCCACATCACCAGACTGGTTTCTTGCAAAAAAAATCGGTACAAGGCACAAGTGAAATACAACAATAGGAAAAATGTTGAAAGAGTGGATTAAAAAGGGGAAACATAGCGTTAGTTGGAGGAGATAAATCAAATATGTGACTTAGTGTAACCAGGAAAGGGTCTTGATAAAATGTAACCACTATCCAGCCTCATTTTACAGCGTATATCCACCTAAACGGATCCCACCAGTGATGCAGGATTCCAGGGTTTTTCTCCAGTGCTCTGCTGCTCTGGTCTCTCCCCGTCTTATCTCTAACTCGCTTAACCATCCATTTTAACCGTCAATGACCTCAAAGCACTGAGGTTTGGGCTGTAGAAATGAGTGGTGTTTCCCAAGTGTGCAGTTAGTCGCTGTGCTGCTGGTAACACATCATCCCTCCAACCCGCCAGCACCGCCCCTCCACCTCCTCCTCTTCCTCCTCTCTGGTGCATCACCCCACTCACTCACTTTCAATCTCTCCTCTCTCCTTCACTCCCTGGCTTCATATTGATCTGAATTCATTTGTTTCCTATTGATCTGCCACTCCACCCTCTGCCGCATTGAACAAACACAAGGACACACACCGTGTGCACACAAGCCTTGCACACGCACTCCGACAGAGAGAAAATACCTATTTACAATACCGTTTTACTCGAGCCGCTTTGAAGGTCAATATGCCCACCCATCCACTGCGGACAAGACACACCTGAAATCCCACACTCTTCATGTTAGAGATTCCAGGGGCTGGAAACACGGAGGTTTTGAGAAGTCTCGGCTCAAGCATCAAACAAGCTAATGACATACAAAGGAACCTGGATTCCATATTGATCCAACACCTCGGGGGGGGGGGGGTATGAAAACACGAGCAGTCTGGAGCTGGCACCGGCAGGCAACACAATTACAGCTGCAGTTCATTTCTCAGGTCTGCTCAATTCTACTCAAGAATAATTAGTACAGCAAATGAGAGGAATTCAGTTTGCTGCCAATTATTCAGAGGGATATGTGAACTGGGTCGTCAGTGGTGGGAGTGATTGTGTGTTTCTCGAAGATATTTTTTACAGTCTTTAGACTCAAAAAATTGGAAATCAATTCAACCAAGTTCAACATTCACTTCCCAAAACTATGTGGCAAAGAAAACAAATTGTTATATTGTTTTTTATACTTGTAATATATTCAACATGTGTTGAATATATTACAAGAATAATCTGATGCTTTGGCCTATTATTATAACTAAAATCACATATTTAAGCAAAAATCAACAGGTGGTGGACGTTTCAACCAAAAATGCAGCCATCTTGTATGTTGCAAGGAGTTCAAGTTTGAGTGATCACACAGTAAACTGCTGTTTTAGCATGGTTTGGTGATAGTAGAGAACATGAATGAATTTATTTTCGCAGTTTTCCGCATCAATTGATAATTTAGTATATTTCTCAAGAAAAAATTCCAAATATTTTTTGGATTTTAGAATCTCAAAATTCTGAATTGGGCTGTTGGACTGTTGACTTGACAAGAACAATCAACAGCTAGCAGAACTACTTCAAGTGATATGAAAATATCTGTCAATCCTTTGAGGTGCAGTGTTTAATTCAGCGTTTTTCGAGGCTGCTCTCCGTGACATGTTGACCACTCTGTCCCGCCCCACCAGCCACTTTAAACTTTCGGTGGGTGGCATCAAGTTGCCATGAAGCCAGACTGTTTGTCCTGCCCTCTGACCTCCTTCTAGGACATGCTGTGCTCAGTGAGAAAGCATCTCCAGCAGCAACTAAGTTCAAAGGGCCGGGGGGGAGAAGGGGGGGTGGGAGACGCTGTGCTTCCTCTCTAATATTAGAGAAGATGCACTGCAGGCAATACTCGCACTCCCTAAGTGCATGCAGGCAGGAACACACAGACCCATTATACATACACATGTGGGAATTAATGAGCACACACCAACACAAAAGCAGCACATCTCCTTCTCCGTCGTCTTTCTTTATGTTGCCGTTCCATAATTATTGCATTTGTTTGTCTGGCTGCTGTTTAATTTATGTCCGATTGTAGTTTCTAACATTATTAATGTATTATTCATCATCGTTGTCTTTAACCGTCTCCCCTGTGCGTGCATTTTTGCACCACCCTCTCATTCATGCTTTGTCGATGACACAGTATTAATTCTCATCATGTTATCCCACTTTGTGAATAGTAGTCGTTCTCTGTTTGATGCGTCCTCCGTCATGCATGCTCGTGTCTCCATCCTCTCCTTTGTGCTGGCGACTGCTTCATCTCTAATCAGGGATCGGTCCACTCTGATTGAACTGGGTGGTAGTATTCTTTCATGGTTGTGCCCAGGACAGTTTCTGCTGAAAACAGCTCCGCTTGGCCATGTGGCCTGGCTAAGAGCCCAGATCGGGTTGTGTCAAGAATGGCTGACATTATTTATTTGCTTATCCAACTTCATGGCTCAGTGTATTAATTGATGTTCCCATTCCTTTCCTGTGGTATGCTAATAATCTGCATGATGCTCTGCTGATTTCAGGAATGCCATGGTCAACTACAGACGCTCCCCAGTGCGAGCAGAGCCATGGGAACAGCCTCCGACTAGATCCCGGTTACGAGGTAAATGTTTTGGCAACATCTTCCCGTTGCTTTCGCTCATACCAACAAAGACTCTTTGAAATCTGACTGAAATGAGAGGGAGAGCAAACAGCTTGAGACATCAGAGCTTGTGATGGAGAAAGTCAGCACCGAGTATACAGAGGGACCCCAACATGTCCATGTCTCTCATGTCCTCTTTCTTCTCTGACAGGCGCCCTCTGTCTCGTCACGTCTCTTTTATTCTCATTCTCAACATAATACGCAATGAAGGAAAACTGTTATATCACCGCCATTCAAAACCGACCACCTCCCAACTGCTAGTAAAACCAGTTGTAAAAAGACTAAAGCTCTGAGCCATCATGCATGTTATTGTTATTCGGTTTGACTGCACATGGGACCTCGCGTTACTGCACGCATGATCATTCCCTCTCTTTTTATTTCTCTTATACCAACACTACTTAACACGAGAAAAAAGGATTCGTAGCAGCCTCCCATTATTTGTCACCCACAGAGTCAAACCATCAAGAAAACCAATTCAAAATAGCGCATATATCTTTAAAATAATGACATACTGGGAACACATAAAGCCGCCATTATGGAAAAAGAACATTCAACTGTTAATGTAGATTTTTTTCGCACGCTGAGAAGTGGTTGGTGAATGTGCACACAGCGCCTCTATTACTCTCACACAACAACACACATACACACACACATATATGTAGAACACACACACACACATGCTGGCCCACACAACCCAATAGCCACAGACAACAGTGCCCTAGCAACCACTGGGCATCATGCCAAGCCAAGGAGGTTGCCTAGTAGTGTGTTCCCATGGTAACATTTTCTGCCTTTGTAAATAAGGTACGAGAAGAGTGGGGGGGGGGGGGGGGGGGGTTGCACTACGGTCCCATTTTATCCAGAGAGAGCTAATAACGTATGGTTTGTAAGTAGCAGACACTCGTCCCTGCACCAAGCTGTCATCGGACTGAAGAGGTGCATTAGCATCGATGGGGATCTCAGGTCCGAGTCCTCGACACACAGGGTAACATCCTGTTCTCCATCTCTGAGTATTCTCTTTCTTAGAAGTGTTGATGGAGTACGGATCACACTCTGCTGCAGACGCTGCCAAAGTTACATTTCAATATTGGACCCGTTTTCTACGAGTATTTTCATTCATGCATCCATTTCTCTATCCAGATACTTGTTTTTTCACATCCCAGTCACTCACCTATCTCGTCCTATTTTAACTCTGTTACTCTGGATTTTGTTCTTAATTAAGAGACAGTCGTGTTCACCCAAACAGTGTGTGTCCCTCAGTAAAATCAGCGGGATCGGCGGCGGTCCCTGGTCCCGACTTTGGGAACCGCTGTCTGAGCCCAGCGTTCCTGTTGAGGTGGCACTTGCCAGACGATTCATAGCTGCAGTAAACAACTGCTGTCACCGGGCAGATTTCGCTCTTGCCACTACATTGTTGGCTGGTAGACTCCGTGCGTCACTTCTCAAAAAACAGGGAGTGGTTGAAATCCACCTGAAATCTTTGTTCTTTCTTATACAGCAGAGCCTCAATGTTTTAGGTATTTTTTTAAATAACTTTTTTTTGATAAACATGCGAGGCAGCTCTGTGCTTGATTTACGAATCTTGTCTTTTTCATTTTTTCTTTATATCTCTGTATACTCCATTTTCCATTTGATAGATTTCCTCTCTAACTTTTCACTGATATATTATATATATTTAAACTTATATTTACTGTTTGAATCAATGGTTCCTAAAAATCTAGATATTGATCGTGTACAAAAAACAAATCATAGAAGTAAATGTGTAAAGATTCAAGATTCAAGATTTTGTATTATCAAATGCACAACAATAACATTAAGCAGTGAAATGCTTGAGTCACAGGCTCTCTTCTAGCAATAATCAAGTTATTACAAAATAAAAAATAAAATAGAAATAGTATAAAATAGAATATCAAAATTTTAAATAAAGTGTATATATATATATAAATATATATAAAAACAGCTGAAGAGAAAATAAAACAACAATAGTACAATTTGTGCAATGGTGTTTAAAAGTCTTATGGCCTACAATGGTCTATCTAAAGTAGTTTTATTCCAGGCAAATAGGTATGTATAGATGATTTGGAAATTCTTCTTCAACAGCGACCTTTCTTGAATTTGGTTATATATTATACTTTTTTATGTAGATGTTTTTAATGTGGTTTTAATGAGGAAGAACTTTCAGCCAGTTTCCATTTCAACAAATCTTAAACAGATGCTGTGGATGTTCCCTCATCAACTAATTATTCCTGCAGTAATGACTGAGAAACAGTTTGTTGTCACTAAGTATTGTCTCAGCTGTTGTTAGGAGATTAACACTTGATGATCATGTATCTGATAATCCATATCCCCAAAGCCATGATTGGATGCGATGATCACAATTAAAATTAAATCAACAAATTGAATTAATAATAAATTAAATTTGAGAGATTTACATGAATATGATATTTGTTATTTTGCTCATGGGCCAAATTCGCCAAATACTTTTGGAAGTGTTAATTAATGTTTGGTTATAGCTGCACACTTTGCTACGTCGTGTTTACACCAGCAACCTTATCACTCCCATTTTCTACTTACTTGTTTTTCCAACATCCAGGCAGCTATTAGTGGCAGACACAGTTAACCAGCATTGTACATTAATAGAATATTAATAGTTTGTTATACTAACCAGAATTTCTGGTGGTGGCACGCCCAATTTTTTGGGTGATTTTAGGCGTGTCTAAATATATCCTTTGGCTCAACACGATTAATTTGGATTTGCTCTCTCCAGAGGGTAAACTGTAATTCTTACAAAGCTTCACCTGACCCGACACCAGCCTGCAGAGGCTTCCCACCAGACTCACTTTGGCAAACAAACACACCCAAGCAGATTGGCACAGACCTGGCATTGGCACAACCATGCCGCATTCATGCGTGATTCGACTGCGAATGAGACGGTGAGAGAGGTTAAAGAAGGGGAGGAGACGAATCATGGGGAACGGGGGGGGCAGGGGGAGGGAGGACTTTGTTGGTATGAACAGAGAGATTTTCTGTGAAAAAAAAAAGTTATAAAAGATTTTGAAGCCTGAAATGTTTGGTGATGGAGGACAAATAAGAGGCACTTAGAGAGGCAGGAGGACCGTCAGAGAAAGAAAAGAAAGGGAAGGGTGGAGGGTGAGCTTTTAGCATGGCAGAGGGCAGTGGAGAGAGGCGAGGTGAAAGGATTTGGAACCTGGCCAATAGGAAAAAAAACGATGTCTTTATCAAGCATATGGAGCTGCCAGTCCTTTAGAAGTTAACATTACTTGGCTCATTTTTCATCTAATGATAGTTAAATGGTAAATCTTTAAGAGAATTAACAAAGTTAGGCTGATAACAAATGGCTTTCACTCCTTAACTGCAATATAACCAGACCCATCAAGGCCATTCATCATGTTATACACATTTACATTTGCTAAGTTATATAAATGAATATTCAATTCAAGGTCCTGGAAGCTGATGGAGGGAGTTACCTTGTTGAGGGATCGATGATTTACCAGCAGTGTGTGTGAATCCAGCTTCATCAGTGAGGCCTCAGTCATCGTACACTTACAGGTTGTATTTTTGGTGCATTGACCACGATGAATAGGAGGCCAAGCAACTCTGCAAGTAATCAATGAGTCCTTGAGGCTCACACACAGAGTGTCCAAACACAGCCACTGACCGCTAACAGCAGCCAATTTGCTGCTTTTGCAGGAGATCACCTCAGCTAGATGTCGAATGTGTGGGTGCGCCCCATTATTAAGGGGGGATAATGAGGGAGATTGACTGGATAGTGCTCTTACTCCAAACTGTCATTCAATCACTCAGCCATTAGATCATATTAGTGACAGTGAAATGCACCGATTCCTGCCTCACCCTGAACGCACCACATTAAATAGTACGAATCAGATTATCCTGTTTAGATGTGAAAAAGTAAAAACCCCAAACTGACAGACATGGAGTGCACCGAATCTACAGGAAATAATTCATCCATTTATTGTCTGAAAAGTTCATTCGTACCTCCGCACATTCATGCACTGACTCATATTCGGCCCATCCACGGCTGGTAAGAGGCATGGCCATTTCTGCAGGCGACACTCAGCCAGCATTATTTACTGGCTTCTCTGTAGCACTGCAGAACTCTGTAGGGTGCTTCACTCGTGTGACACTGTTTGGCCTGGTTAATACAAAGAGACCTACTGTAGCCATCCAATGCTTGGAGAATATTTTACCTGGATTCTGTTGCTAGGTGGGGAGAGAGACAGACACACACAAAACGTGATCTCAAAAGGCTTTAAATGAAGTGACCCGCACGCATGCATATTGCAAACTACGACAGGATCACATATATTATACAGTGGATGTGTTTGCAAGTCCTTCAGGGATTTCTCCTGCTCAGGCACTGGTCACAGGTTTGTTTGGTTTGTTATGACTAATTAATTTGCAGATGTAGAAATTATTTCATACTGCAAATCACACACTTTATGTTGTAAATTAAAAACAATTAAATACCTGTTTAATGGCTGCACCTGAAGGTGGGTCACACATCCTAAAATCTTAGAAATGCAAGGAATCATCCAAATTTGTCTTAATGTAGCGCACGTTTCCCAGATCTGCCTTGAAGGTGTTCATTTCTTTAGCTCAGTATTCATAATGAATATCCAGGGTGGATAGAAAAGCTTGAGAGAGAAGCTCAAACTGTTTTCACAGCTCGGCACACCTGGACGTATGGGCGTGAAGTCTGTTTTGGAAAATTTCAAAAAATAATTAGACAAAGCCTCAGGTGTCTTCGTACACGCACTTAATTTGAAGCCTTGCAGAGAGAAGCCACTTATTTTTTATTACAGCTTCCAACAAGGCATCAACCTGTGCCTTAAATAAGACATAAAAACATTAAGACAATATTAAATGATAGACATAAGACATGCCCATATAGAACAGAGTATCTAGAAGATTAGAATATGCTAAAGTTGAATGAAACATAATTTACAGAGCTTACAGATGTTTTCTATTATTCAAATGAGAAAAGCTTATATTTGGCATGTTGAGAATAATACGTTTTACACTAACAGCACTTGTCAATTAAACCTAACCACAGACAGGAAGGTAGATGCAAACTCGCCGTACACCTCTGCACCTCCTGCTGGCTCCACTGACGTTAATGATTGCAGCACTTTATTCATTTACAGTGCCTCCTAACAGCCAGCAATTATGGTTCCATCACAACATGATTGAGAAATTGAGGTAATTAGAAGATGAATCAACAACTACAGTATAAACAGTGAACTGATTTGTGTCATAGATGTCAAACATCTTCTCTGCTTCCTTAAATGTGAGGAAATTTTTTTGTAGTATATGAAAGTTAAATAAATATCGTTGGGTTTTGGACTATCATTCAGACAAAACTTGATTTCTCACAGACATTTAAACTATAACCAGACGTACCCATACTGCACCACTTTACCAAGCTTTTATGTATGCTGATGAAAACATAACCTCCTTTGCCGATTTAAAAAGAGTAACATTAGTTTTAATAGTTGTAGTATTTATTAAATCTAATATGTTGCGTTAAAGCACCACCTGAGTGCAGAAGAGAAAAGAGACGTTCCTGAAGGAGTGATACCTGAGCTGATGTAAGTGGACTGAAAACAGGAGGAGGATTCGACTTTAACCTCAGGATGACAATGAGGCGCTGCTCGGTGTGTTGCTGAATGGAGTCTTTGAGGATATGGAAGATTCCACCAGCTCCACTTGCAGAAGTAGGTCAGGCAGACGCCTACAGTTAGCAACTGCAGGTTAAGTGCTCGTCTTTGTACTCAGAGACAGCCTTGGCCTCTAGTGGGAGGGGGCTGGGGGGGGGGGGCTATGTTCAGTGTCTACCCACAAGAGGGAGACAAGTCCACAAAAAGCATTAACTGTATATAGTTAGTGAGTCTCAGATGTTATTCCTCTAAATTCCAGCAATATCACAATGTTCAACTAAAATATTGTAGCCACAGACAAACCTTTATTGTATTTATTCATATTATACTGATTGAGTTTGGCTGGATCTACACGATAAACATAATATTTGATGTATGTATTGATTTTTATTAATCTGAAACATAGGTTTATGACGAATTCACATAATGATGAATGAGCTGTGAGGTTATAGTGGGACATGAGACAGACAGAGACAGACAGACAGACAGAAGACTCTGCGTGGAGGAGGAAGAGACGCCGGCGCTGACCCTGCTCCGGTGCTCTGCAGCGTGAGGTAGTTGGTTGTATGGTTTCGCATAATAAACAGCCTGGAGATAACTGTACAACCTTCTAGCTTTCCCTGCGGAGTCGCACACACTTCACACGAACGCCATCGATGCCCCGGCCGCTTGAAAGGGTGAGTACGAAGACTGACACGGAAAACAGGACAAAAGGTTCTAAGAGACGACGACTTTTTATAGCAGGATAGGAACAAGACAAAGTAATACAGGGAAGATGAAAAAGATAATATGATGAGGTTGATCCATTTTGTGTGTGTCTTGTACATTTGAAACATTTTTCATCTCTATAACCAAGCGTCTGGTTGTCTGGTGAATAAAATTCTACATTTGTTCTCCCAACAAATTCAATTCCGACCTCACAATAATAATAATTTCATGCAAACTGGCTACAAACAGATTCTACACGGACTTAAACATCTGACATACTAATCGGGTTCTGCTGTCAAGGTCCGACTTATCCAGACGTCAATAGACCCACCTTGCTCTGCAGTGCTGTTTGATTTGTTATTTGGTGCAGTCCAATGGGGGATAGAGCCAACTATCGATAGCTGTTTTGTTTCCTAGCGGCCGTGCACAGAGACACAGAGCGTCTCTTTAGAGGACATTACGCTGGGAGGCTATAAAAGCTCGACCCTGCAGAGAACTCGTCTTTTATATAATTTCTTCGTGTGTCAGGGTTGTTTCTTCTACTAGATCAGCTGTGGATCCAGCAACAGTTAACACCCTCGTGATACAAATATACGAATATGATAAATTGTATGGTATCTAGCGGTTGCATTTCGAAGCTGTGCATTTATTCGGTCGACATTAGGATTTTCTGTAGTATCAACAGATAACGACGGCCAGACATCAGTGCCACTGTGTCCTGAAACTCGGGGCTGTGCATGAACTTGCTTACCGCCTCCGCCTCCTTCCCCTCTCCCCTCCTCTCCTTCCTGCCCCCCCCCCCCCCCCTCTCCCCCACCTCCCCCCCCCCCCCCCCCCCCCTGTCCCCCAGTGTGTCTGGCTAGTGGCTCAGACACTCAGTATCCGCATTGCGTTGCAGTGCTCCAGTGAGGAGGGGAAAAAAGAGCATATATCAGCAATCTCTGCCGAGCACTGCTCTTTTTCTGTGCGCACACAAAGAGACGACGGCATGTTCCGACTCCAGAGGAAACACGGGCACAATACAGCCGCCTGCCACCAGCTACGTTATAGATAGTGGCGGTAAATCCCTGTATTAGTTTAAAATATTAACGCCAACATTTGATATTTCTTCCTGCACACAGATCTATTTTCTGGTTGATTCCACTCAAGTTGATAACATTGTATTCTGTGTTATCACTACTCAACACATTGAAATAATTCACACGTTTTTTTTGAAATTGTCGCAGCAATTTTTACATTTAGATTTTCTTTCCAAGGTTCAAAGTTCAACCATTTGATTTCACAATGTCCTCACAGCTTTCTTATCGCTCACCACGTGTCAGTGGGTATTTGGGATTTGCTGCAACAAAGGCGGTGAGATTGATATGTGATGAACTGAGCACAATGCAGCCTGGAGTGTTAATGAAATATGGAAGAAGAGCCGCAGTGTAGTGGTTACGTCGGCTGGGAGGTTAATCACCTTTGGGCTTTGCTGTGGCTTTGCTCCTCACGCTGTGTAAAATCCACAGCCTCTGTCTGTGATCCCCCCCAACCCCCACCCCACATGCAGACTACTTCTCACACAGATGCACATGTGCACGTGGACATGCGCACACACACACACACACACACACACACACACACAGACACCTCACACTCGTTGACTCTCTCCTCCTCCAGATGCTGGAACATACCAGCGCAAGTTCAGACATACGCAAACAAACAGTGCAACAAACACCCGTGTAGAGAAAGCATCGTGTGATGTGCGTTGCAAGATGGGTGAGATGGGACGTCATGCCTGGAATAAAATGTAAGGGGTTAGAGTACGAGGGTGGGGGTGTGAGGGGGGTGAGGGGGGAAGGATAGGGAATGAGGGGAAGGGCTGAGACAGAGCAGGGGGAGGTGGGGACAGAGTGATACAGAGTGTTCTGGCAAGAGAAGAAGAAAGAGCGATAGCTTGAGATACTGCATGCTTGCATAAGTGTCAGTGAGTGTGTGTGTGTGTGCGTGTGTGTGTGTGTGTGATATATGTAGGTGACACAGATTTATGAAAGCAGAGGGTCATAGATGGAGGCGCTGTTGGTGGTTGTTGGGGGTTGGTGGAAGTGGGGGTGTTGGTACAGCACCAGATAATGGAATCAATGCAATTGTCTGTGTGTGTGTGTATGCGTATGCGTGTGTTTGTGTGTGTGTGTGTGTGTGTGTGTGTGTGTGTGTGTGTGTGTGCGCGCCTGGCTTACCTGCCCCACACACATTGCCTGCTCGGACTCTAATTGTCTGGAGAATTAGTGATGTGACTTGGCAGAGGGAAACAGGCACAAAACAGAGCCAGGGACAGCGCCGGAGAGAGGGATAGAAGAAGAGGAGAGACAAAAACAGGAGAGCGAGAGATGGAGGGGAAGCGAGAGGGGAAGAGCTTTTCCGTTCGCCGCCGTGTGCAGCGCTCAGAGCAGAGGAAGACTGGAGACGGGGCAGGAGAGGTTTTATCAAGCGTTATTTTTCTTTACCACTGGATTAATTGATGCATTTTTTTCCCTCAGGGGGAAAACGGATCAATAACTCATCGTGGGAGTGCGCGGTGCTTCGTGTGTGTGTGTGTGTGTGCACTTGTTGTTTGCGTGTGCATGTTTGTGTGCATGTTTTCGTGCGTGTTCGCGTGTACACGTACGGAACACCAGGCAAAGACAAATGGTGAGTTCACAATGACTTGAGCGGGCCAGGCTAACGAACGAGACAGTTCGACCGACCACGTCCACTCGGCGTCTTCCCTCCGTCTGCGTCCACCTTCTTTTCTTCCTTTTCGGAAATGAGAATGTTTTACTCTCCGTTCTCTCTCTCTCTCCGGCGCTCTTTGTCTCGGGCGCTTCACAGAGCAGCCGAGGAGCTGATGAAACTGGGACAGAGGAAAATATCTCAAAGCACAGAGACAAAGAGGAAACGGAGAGAGCTGGTGTCATTTCTCACACGGGCTGCAAAACGCTGTGATGTGCTGTGTTCCTTTGTGCAGTTGTTGTGTGTTTGTGTGTGTGTGTGTGTGTGTGTGCACCTGGGAAGACAGTAAGTTGGAGACACGTCCTGGATTGTTGTCGGACGATAGAGTTGTCGACGTGATGCAAATGGAGTTTTTTCAGCTGTGAAGCAGTTGCTTGAACCCGGGCTCGTGTTCTGCGTGTGGCGTCTGCAGTGTCAGGCTCTTGTGACATTTATCTTGTCTGTGCAGGAGTGAAATCAGCGCTGCTCCCTCGAGGCTGAACATCTTTTTTTTGGGGAGGGGGGTTTCATGGGGGATTGCATAATCCTGTGAGATCAGAAGGCCTGTAGGAAAATGAAAGATGACAGTGATGTCTGCGGCTGCAGACACAGCTGTCTGTGGACGCTCCACGCGTGAGCACATGCAAAGGGACGAGTGTCGTGTGTGTCTGTGTGTGTGTGTGTGTGTGTGTGTGTGTCTATGAACTGTTTGACCGCTCTCTGTTGGAGCTTAGCGCTCGTACAGGCTGGACGGCCGTATGCTCATCCCATATGCAAATCCAGATTTATACATTAAATTTGAGGATTTTCCTCTGCGAGCGTTTGTGTGCGTGTGTGTCGTCAAATGCTTTGTCTCTCTGTCTGCCAGCAGGGGGCATTTCGTTGGAACGTTTCACTGCACCGACCCGCACTGAATAACAGGCGCTGGCTAAGGGAGGAAAGGCAGTGAAAGGGCCCTGAGAAGGAAATGAACGGATAAATAACATCACGACAATTAATGTTTCCATGTGGATTGACGTGTTTTCACCTCTTTCTCTTGCAGGATGTGATCGAGTCGTGTTTGTCCAGACGCATCGAGACGCAACATTTCATGTCGGACCGCATCGGCATAGAGAACGGTAACCATCAAACATGACGTAATAACTGTCTCTCATTTTAGAGAATGTTTTTTGTTGTAATGTAGAATGCTGTGTGTCTGTTAGTAATAAAAATGTTTTATTGTGTAGATTTAGAGTTAATCTCACTGAGCCTGTCGATAAAATGCTACATGCGTCACTGATATATATTTTCAAATTTAATACTCTCATAACTCGCAGTGAGATTTTAACTGTGTGCGAATTGGTGTGTGTCTTTGTCCCTGAGACCCTTAACCTGTGATGATAAGAAAGTACACAGGTGAGGTCCTTGGGAACAAAGGTGCATGCAGCTGCTTCTGGACGCCACGACATCTCCTGACACCCGACTGAGAGAAAGCATCTCACTTTGACAGACGACGTGTTATCCTCTTTTTAACATCATGAGAATGTGTAACAGATCAGAGTGAAGTCCCAGAATGAAGACGTTTTGACTTCATGAAGTCGTCTGGGGAGAATTCCCCAAATTTCCCTGACATCAGGAAGGGCCGAGGAGAGGACAGGGTTCTCTGGAGGGGGCAGTGCCTTCTTGGCGAGCTTTGTGCTTACACAGTTCAATAAGAAGGCAGCCAAAGGTCCTGACCCCGATGTGTGATTCACGGGGGATTTTTACATCAGTTCATGGACGCTGGGAACGACTGCAGACACGTTGTCAACAGAACGGAAAAACTCTGATGTTTCATTTTATTTATTGATGGTGACAAACTCAGATTGTTTATGTTACAAAACAGAGAATGTTTAAATAACAACTCTTAACAATTATTTCATATAATCTAAATAGTTGCTGGTACATTTTCTGTGGCTCACTTTTAATTGTAATTGAATTTCTATGTATGAATGAAATGCTACTTTGTCTGGATGTCCCCGTTGTAATTAAGTGAAGATATCACAATCAAATAAAAGGAATCTTGAAAAAATTGTTTTATTGTTTTGTTATAAGTAACATGTGAATAAAGTAATTCAAAGTGTAGTCGGTTGTTTTCTCTCACGTTGGGAGCAACGGAGGAGAAAATGTTTTCGGCCACAGAGTCATGAATTAAATGTGAGATGAATATTTCAGATCAGTGTAGAAAACACCAACATGTGATATTAGGTGCATCACAGATCCGACCACTCAACAGACCGCACGCATCCGGCGGTTTCCAGGACAAATAAAACCAAAGCGATGTGGTCGCTCTATCGGACCCCCCCCCCCCCCCCCCCCCCCCCGACTCAGCCGGTCTGTGCTCCCTGGCTCGCGGCCCTGCGTGTGTTTGTGCATCCCAGGACAGTTGACATTGATTGTGCGGGAGACAGACCGAGACACATTAGTACCCAGCTCGGGACCGCCGCTGAAAAACACATTAACTGGCTGCATTGGGAGCACTGTCTGGTAACCATGGCAAAGCACACAGGGAGGGAGGGAGGATCGGGAAGAAGAGGGGGAGGATGGAGGGGGGTGAGACAGGCCAGTGGGTTCATCGCTCAGTCTCTCAGGGTTTGTCTTTCTCAAACGCTCCTTTCCTTTCCTTCGGCCATGTCTGTCATTTCCCCTCAGCCTCTCTCTCCCTCTTTTGAAGTGACAGCCTCTCTCCCTCTATCTCTCCCCCTCTCCCACTCACATACAAACACCATTTGCATCTCTCTCGCTCTCTCTCCCTCTCTCCTCTCTCTCTCGTTTCTTGCCTTACTGTCGTTGACCTCATCACTCACCTCATCTTCTGCGCCCTCATCTAACCCCCCCCCCCCTTGCGACAAAGTCTACCTCTGTATAATTTGTCTGGTCTTTGTATTTTCTTCTCGTTCTTCCCCCTCATGCCTTTTGTTCTCGTGTCGATAGGGTTCCCCTCTGTGGAGACACGCAGGAAAGACAAGAGCGAGCTGAAACTGATGCTGTTAGACGACATGATGACTTACCAACATCACACTCATAATATTTACTTCATTTTATACATAGTTGACGGTTGATTATCAAATCTTATTTATCATGCCAGTTCTTTTAATAGTTTATTAACCACTTTAAGCTTCTTGTCATATCAGACCAAAGATGGCTATTGTGACGTGAATATAGTTGCTCAACCAAACAACTTTTGTCTCCTACAACAATCAAGATTTCCCTGTAAACACGAATAAAGCTTTTTATAATCTTCTAACCAGAACAACTGATAATAATCTACCTGTCATATTCCATATGTAATAGATATTGAAATATGATTCTTCTGCAGTAAACCACAACATGAAAATCATCAGTCTTTAATTTTTAAGATTATTTAAAAGTCAGCAAATTTTGAAGGTGTTGGAGTGAACAGCCCTGTGATTGGTCACTTTAAGGTTTGGACATAAGATTAGTAAGAACATTTTCTAAACAGGTTCTACGATGGGAGTCGTGACCTATTTCATGAATGTGGACGACATGAGATAAACTTTATCGATCACGTGTCAGTGCAGCAGACAACACAAGAACACATACAACGTTTTACTTAAAATAACTAAATAAATCACTATACACACAGAGATACACAGTAACTAAGTAGTTTATTCTAGTAATCACAAGACGAGGATAAAAACAGTGCAGTTAAGTGAATGGAGCTTCAGATAGTGGTTTGACAATAGAAGTGTAATAACCCTGGTAATATAAACTTCCCCCAGGCCGCAGTGAAAGAAACCTGTGGGACGTAGGAACCAAAACTCTGCTGGGCCGCCTTTTCTTCCGGAGCCTCACGCGTCACGGACGGCCGGAAGTGGCCGCCGATTCAAACCGCCGCCACAGTGACAATAATAACACGAACTTTGACTTTACGTCGTGAAATGAGCCCGAGGTTGACGAGAAGCTGAGTTAGAGGCGCACCGGGGAGTCGTTTCAGGTGAGGAACTCTCTTTGTTCCCCGCGGGGATTCTCCTGCGTGGCGCCGCTCGCCACAGCCGTCGAGGCTGACTATCACCTGGAAAACAATCCGCTCCCGAGTCGTCGCACTTGTTTGAAGCCTCGTATCTAATCAAATTAATCGTTTGTTCAGTCACAGATGATAAAGACGGTAGGTTAAATTAATTCTAAATGGATTGCATGTGTTAAATGTGTAAATCTGGAGCGCATAAGGAGTAAATGGTGAATATCGGCGTGTGGCGTCGTTAACCGTGCACACGTTGTTTTTGTTTTCGTGTTTTGCCTCACGAGGATCGTCGCTCTCCCGCGAATTTTAACCCAGTAAATAGACACATCCGTGTTAAAGCCCAAATGTAAATAATAATAAATAATACTCGTTGTTCTTCAAATAATTAATTTGAGGACTAGAAAATCAGCGGACACAACGTTTGTTCCCTCTTGTTTGGATTGAATTGAAGAGTAATAATATCAATTTTATATTATTTTAAAAACGTGATTTCACAAAGTTTTGTTCATCAGTAAAACACAGATCCTTCGACTCCTAAGATGTAAGTGATGTTCACATTTATAAATAGTTTGTGTAAATGTGTTATTAAATACCACCGAAGTACTTTAACAATATTAGATGCAGGCAGAATTTAATAAAGCATCTTGAGTATTATTCACCACATCTGGATATAAACGTGTAGCTCAAATTTGTTCAGGTTTTAATCAGGTGTCACTTTTCTTTTAAAATGCTGCAATCATATTACAAATCAAATAGACTTTAAATACGAATTCATCTAATTTATATAATTTCCCCTTTGATTTACACGGCAGCAGATTCATACAATAAAACAAGATGAGACATTTTGAGTCCCTAACTTTACTTAATTTTGTTTTTATCACTTTAGATATAACCACATTGTTTCTTGTTATAACATCTATTCTGTTATGTTGAAGGACTTTTTGAATAAGAAAAGAGAATTACACATGTCTAATGATTGAATGATTAACTCTTGTTGTCAATGCTGAAGCTGAAGGTGCAGTCAGAATTGGTCCAAGCTGCCGGCACCAGTATGGAAGAGGAGATAAAGATGGCCGAGACAGAACAAGGAGATGACGCAGGCAAAGAGGGGGAGTCCAGTGCAGACAGCACTCCCATTAAACGAGGAAGGGGGAGGCCACACGGTTTAAAGAAGCTGAGCATTTGTGTAACAGACCTCAAAGTCATGGGGCTGGTGTCCGGCATTTCCAACGGTGGGTCCACGCAGCCCAAGAAAGGAAGAGGGCGTCCAAAACTCTCCATCACAACAAACACAGAGAAGGAAGAGGAGAAGAAGGAGGAGAAGGAGGAGGGATCAGGAGACAACAGTGGGTCCATGCAGCCCAAGAGAGGAAGAGGGCGTCCAAAACTCTCCATCACAACAAACACAGAGGAGGAGGAGGGATCAGGAGACGACCAGGCTCCTGATTCTGTGCCCGCTCTCGGGGGTAGAGGGAGACCTAAGGGGACCAAGAGCAGTAAAGGAGACGTTTCTCCTGGGAAACGAGGGAGACCGAAAAAGTCTCTCGGCAATAACAGCCCTGTTGCTGAACAATTATTGAATGGTGGCTCTGATTCACCAAAAAAGAAGAGGGGTCGTCCGAAAGGATCTGTGAAGCTTGTGTCAGAAAATGCTAAAGAGGGCGATGGTAGTCCTGTAAAAAGGAAAAGAGGCCGACCAAAGGGCACTACTAAT
Source organism: Platichthys flesus (assembly GCF_949316205.1). NCBI lineage: Eukaryota > Metazoa > Chordata > Actinopteri > Pleuronectiformes > Pleuronectidae > Platichthys > Platichthys flesus. The sequence goes on from NC_084961.1 coordinate 6,397,022, forward strand.
AAGAAGCGCAGACGGCAGTCAGAGGAGAGCAGTGAGGAGGAAACCAGTGAGGAGGAGACAGAGGAGGAGGAGGACACTGACAGAAGCGAAAGCTCACCCACAGAAAGGGAGGGACGTCAGATCAGGTCAACGCAGTCAAATGGCATCTCGGACACGCCTCAGAGACGGAGGGGAAAGCCACGAAAAAGTCAAGCCACAGACGACTCACCGGACTTTACAAGAGGAAGACTCACATCATCAGCCCCATCCAAGAGGGGAAGGCCAAGGAAGTACCCTCTGCCGACACCGGAGGAGCTGAACAAACCAAAAGAGTGGAAACCGCTCGGGCGGCCGAGGAAGTACCCGCGTACTGATCCTCCAGAGGTTGCTCCAGCAAGCCCTCGCAGAAGCCGCGGTCGGCCTCCCAAGACCCAGTCTAAGAAGGGCGCTCACCTGCGCAAGCGTTTACCCGACACATCCTCACCGAGCAACCCCGACGATGATCCCCCGAGAAGAAGCAGACAACCCCTAAGCACTGCGAAAGATGAAGCTGTAGTATCGCGGAAAAGGGGACGTCCCAAAGGTTCAGGCAACAAAAATAAAACCAGAGAGGAAACAGAGCTGGACCCAACCGGGGATATACCTCCTGTTGAGGAGGAACATGAAGTAGAACCAGCAGAGGAGGAAGAACATGAAGCAGAACCAGCAAAGGAGGAGGAGGAGGAGGAGCCCGAGGTGCAGACGACGTCCACCGAGCACGTGGGCGATACTGAAGAGAAGCCCGTCGAACAAAAGGCAAACTTTGAAGTCAGTGACCAGGCTTGATGAGCTGACAAAAAAAGTTGGTGTAGTAGTTGTTGTTTTAAAACATAGAAACAATCTTTGTCAATGAAAACAAGTTTTAACATTTTCTCGTTCGGGTAGAATTGCAGGATCAGCAACTCCTCTGTTTTCCTGACTAACTTTTTCATTTTGTTTTAATGTTCGCGATTTGATTAAAAAAAATTAGATTTTTTTTATTTGTCATTTGGGAGTAAGCAGTACTAAAAACCTTTTACTAGAACTTGCATGTAAAGTATTATTAAAGACTGTTTACATTTAGCTGTCGGGTGTTTTGTTCGTCAGTGACAGTAAATGTTGGAGAAATGAGAGCAAGAAAAACAAACAGCCCGACGGAAGCCTCTGTTCCTCGAGCTTCGGTCACTCAGTGAAATGTCTCACTGACTTTCTCTTATTTAACTTTTAGGTCAAATCTTATTCCTGTCCCTGGATCATTCCCATGATGCTCCAGGATAAACTGGCAGGAGAATATATCTGCAAAATATTTGCCCCTGATATCCAAACACAAGCCTCCTTGTTTGAATCCATGATAAAACTGTGAAATCAACATGAGACGAATGTCAAACGGTTCTCTTAAGCTCTTGAAGCTACTTTCCCACATACACTGAAGTCTGGATATTTTTCCTGATACATGTCCATAGCAAATTTATATTTTATGAAAAGTTTTAATGATTTTTATTTACTGTGGCTCATCAGTGACGCCTTGAGCAGCAAAGAGATTAGATTCAGACAACCGCCCACTTGGTTTCTGGTCATTTACATTATTCCAAACGGTGACAGTGTCTTTGACGGAGCTGGAACCTGATCTGGAAGTTGCAGCTTCACCTCGGCTCCATTGAGGGTCTGTGGGGGGAGTTTGTGAAGAGAGAATATGTTGTAATGTCTCTGTCTTTTCTTCTAAATGCCATTTCACATTCGATCTTGTCAACACATTTGTTTTGCCTTAATTGTCCAAGCTTTGAATGTATCACCGGTTCCTTTGTTTTTAATTATGATCAGTGAGTATTCGTGCACAGTCAATGTCGTCTTGTTAAATGCATTCCTGGACCGGACATGTCACCTTCCTGCCGCTCTGTAGAGGTCCTCCTCCACTTGGACACGTTTCACTTTTTAATAATCTGTTTTCAATCCTCTTTTCTTGTAGCTGTGAAACTTTTTGTTCTTGTTTTTCCAAATGATTTCACACACATTAATTTCTTTGCCTTTGAGCCCCTTGTGAACATGTCCTTTTCTGTGTGTGATGATCATCTTTACTCGTATTAACACCTCTGGGGCCGGAGTCAAACATGGACGTTTCCTAAAATGCCAAATTGTGCTTCTGTGTGTCCAGTTGTGTAAAATAAATAAACTGTGATGTGACGGAGGTGGAGGTCGCCTGGAGATTCCATCTGGCTCCGTCGAGTCGAATCCTTCCGAGGGGACATATTTGGATTTTGTGTGTTTTGAACAAGAATCCAATCATTTGTGAAAACATGGTCTTGAAATAAAATGTTGATCTGTTCAATTTTTCCACAGTGTGTTGTTTTATTAGTTAACTCCACCCAGTTTACCCAGTTTAACTATGTGGGCTCCATGGAAAGTAACATGTTGATTATAAAGCTGCTGAGGCTGGCGGCTCCACCCTCAGCAGCCTGATGACGTGACTCATGCATGAGAACTTGAGTGAAGCCATATCAAAGATTGTGTTGGCTGTGACAGATGAATCACTACGCCTTCAAACAAAAACTGAAAAAAAAAAATCAGCAACATAGTTTTTATTCAGAATCGTTTTAAAGGGAGTTTTTAAATTATTGGTGAGATATTTATGGGCTTAAACAAAAGGAGAAATACAACATTTTAACAAATATTAAAAACTAGGATTATAGTATCCTATTAAGGTAATTGACAGGATTATAGTTCTTCTTAATGCACATGTTACTGCATAGGTACTACAGTTATGTCATGGTATGTATTTTCCAGTTTAATAATTATTCCTAGTCCAAGGTTTATCATCTTGCACAGGTAAAGAATAAAGTGATCATAGAAAGGGATTATAAAGACCGAGTTACGTCACAGGTGGGTCTTTGGCTTGCTGTGTTTGGTGAGTGGAAAGTGGATCGGAGTGAGACCTCTTCTTCGTGCTACCCCTCTGTGTTTAGAGCAGTGAAACACCTGGTCACACCTGCCAGGTAACTTCTGTCTTCACCTCAGAAACAAATAGAAACTCAGCTTCCCCCCCCCCCCCCCCCCCCCACACACACTCCGATGTCCGGACCGTTCCACTCACTGAAACCCACAGGTAGGTCCAACTTTCGCTTTTTTCTCTGTGAGCGTGTTTATCACAACGTTTCGCTCGGACTCCAAACAGCAGGTTCTCAGCTCCGACCCGGGAACCACAGGCCTGAGAGGCGAGCGTCAGGCCCGAGCCTCGACCTGATCCCGACAGGCTGAGTCATAAACAAAGCTCTGTGTGTGTTCAGACTGTGGATTGAGTTCGAATCCAGACTGGGACCAGGTCAGTGTTTTTCTCTCGAGCTGCTCCCAGTGAAGAGTCCCAGTGGTTTTGTTGCACACCAGGTGACACAGAACATTTAAACCAGAAAGAAAAACAAGGAAACTGGAAAGCATATGTGACTCAGAGATGGAAATCATTTTCCCTACAGATAAACGAAGCAGGTTTCAACCCCGAGTTTAAACAAATTGACTCTAACACTGGATCCATTCAGCCAAACAACAGGTTTACTGTCACTAATATAGACTCACATAAAGATTTACATCTTCATTATAAGAGTGTGTATGAAAAAAGTTACATTTATACCATGCTGGAAATAATATTTGTATGAGTGTACTTCTAATACAAAGACTTGTATGTACTTCATGTACATTTATATTTATACCATGTAGAAAACACTACTTCATAATAGAGTATAAAGAGTATATTAAGAATATAAAGACTTGTGTATATACCGAAGTTTTGATCCAAAGCATCCAGTTCATTATTTGAGTGACGGATTTAAAACATGTATATATAGCTTTTGATTTAAAACGTATAAAAAACCTACGTCATTAAAAAACGACTTCATTATGAGACTTTTCTCTCTCTCTCTCTCTCTCTCTCTCTCTCTCTCTCTCTAATTATAATGATTTCAATGTTAACACAGAGTTCAGACAGAGTCGTGTGTTGCAGGAATGCAGCCGTGTTGATTTCGCCATCACTCATATGAATTGTATCAGTGTTTTCTGTTAATAAATGTCCAGTTAGAATAACCTGACAGATAAGTAGCAGGTGAGAAGCGTTTGTCTCTGTCGGGCTGTGAGCGGACGTATAAACCTGCACGTACAGTTAAGCTCACATTTATATTTAGATTAGTTTATTTATAGCAAACTTTATATGGAATTTCCTTGATTGTCTCCTCAAACAGACCCGATGATGCACTAACCTTTTAGCTTACTCCACACACCCTCTGCTGGTGTGTGTGTTTGTTTGTGTGTGTGTGCTGGCAGGATCATACACACACAGCAAACACACCCATGATAAACACTGAACTTTGATTTATAGTTTTCTTTCGGGCAGAGCAGGATGTTGTTTGTAACTTTGTCCTAATTTCATTTCCTCACAGGGAAATCTACAAATATGACTCTCAGCAGCTGGGAGGCGTTCTGCTAACAGTCCAGACGGAGATCCACTGGAAAAACAGGATTTAAAAAGGTTAACGCGATGTCCGGCCCCGGTGGTTTGATCTCAGACTCCATAGCGGACGGGGCATTTTCCCCTCATGGTTCAACTGCGGAGCCCCAAGTTGATGGAGGTGTAAATCCACCATATGAGGATAGGAGGAAGAAGACAAATGAAGAGGAGGAAGAAGAAGATGAGTTGTTAAAGAAGGGGGAAGATTATGGAGACGAGGAAGAGGAGGAGGAGGCGATCATCTCTGCTCTTCTGGAGCCGAACACGCTGCCGTGGCCTGGGGACAGAGACGGAGGCCTCAGACGGACAACAGCGATGGAGCCTGGTCAGAGAGAGGAGGGTCAAAGCCTGAAGAGAGGGACACTGGGTTCAGCACAGGAAGTCAGGACATGTCTGAGAAGCAGAGCGAGGCCGAGGGCGGCAGGAAGGCCAAAGCCAAGTGGAGGGAGAGCATGCCCGAGGGGGACAGGTGGAGGGACGACGAGGTCGAGCCACGGCGGGACGGGGACGGCTCCCAGGCAGACGATGAGGAGGAGGAGGAGGAGGAGGAGGAGGCAGGAGGAGGAGGAGGAGAGTCACACTGGATGTCAGAGAAAGCTGCTCTGGGCTTCACTCCACAAGTCACCATCGTGCATCCGTCCGGCAGAAGTCCTCCAGAGGAGAGTCGGCTCTTCATAGAGAAGGAGGGCGAGCCGCAGGTGGAGGCTTACGGGGTCGCACAGCTTCACCCGGAGTGGACGGAGCAGGACGACCAGGACTGTGAGTGGAGGACACACACACTGAGCCTGTGTGTGTGTGTGTGTGTGTGTGTGTGTGTGTGTAGTTATCTGCAGTGTTAAAATCAAAGCTCTTTCAGTAATTTTCAGGGACCCCATAAAGATTGAAATACACCCGTTATTGTAAAAATACAATTTAATACATTTTCACAGGAAAGCCATTCGGGGCAATAAGGTTTAAAATCAAACATTAAATACTGAATCCTGTTCATCGGTGGAATAGATATTAGAAACAATGTCGTATCAAACAATAATTAATAACAAAACCTGCATCATCAGCATGAAATGAGAAAAGATTGGGGAAAAAAGACTCGACCAATAAAAATAATCGGTTGTTTCAGATTTATTGATGTTTAAAATTGACATTTACACATTATGACACAATCAGATCAAAGTAGCGTGCTTACAGATTTTTCAAGACCTGCAAGAACCAGATGTTCTCTAGAGCAAACCCAGTGAATGAAAAATTTAAATGACACATTTATCAAACCTCTTACTCGCGTGAAAATGAAGAGCGGTGACAAAGCGGGGGGGGGGGGGGGGGGGGGTCCTCATCTCATCTCATCTCGTCTCATTTCAATTACTTTTGTGACATTTAAAATCTTTGTTACCGAGACAATAGAGCGACGACAGGAAACGAGAGGACGAGAGATGGCGAGCGACAGAATTCTCCCCGATCGTCCAATTTCTTAATCCCTCTAATCCTGCTCTTCTAACCGTCGAGAGATTTTCTTTTCCAAACATCCTCTTCCAACACCTCTCAAATAGAATGAGGACCAGATTAAGTCAGATTGTTTATTAAGTGAGATGCTCTTTGTGAAGGATCCTAAATTAACCCAAATCCTTTTTTTCTTCTTCTTGAAAAGAATAGAGAACACGTCATATCTGTGATTTGAATTTTTTAAAATTTGAGTCACACCAGATCTCGCTGTGCTGTGGATCTTATGTCATTAATTATTTAAATCATAATTTATTTAAGTGGTTTTAATCAGGAGAGTTTTTACTTAAATTCTTTAACATTTAACATGTCTCATATGAACAGGTGAAATGTTTCCTGCGGCACGTTTTCACTTTGATCTTTTCTGCTTGATCACACACAAGAAATGTCCGGAGATGAATTATGCAACGTGTTTGTGAAAGTGTGTGTGTGTTCCCTCCGCAGTTCCGTGTGAGCGGGGGTGCAGCGTCAAGCTGCTGCTGGTTCTGTCGACGGTGGCCGCGGCGCTCCTCTTCCCTCTCCTGGTGTGGGGGGGTTTCGAACTCCTCCCCTTCGAGCCGCCGCTGCTGCGGAGCGCCCCCCTCAGGGTGGTGTACACGCTGCGCTGCTCCTTCTTCGCCATGATCCCCATCCTGCTCGGTACGACCCCGGCACGTGTCTCGAGTTAGAAATCAATAAAGTAATGTTACAAAATTGAAGCCAAATCCTCTCGGATATGAAGGCTGCCATCTTGTGCTGGTGATGTCACGTGAGGCCAGTGTCTGCGCATCAGTGATCCCAGTGCAGAGCTGTCGACCAATCGCAACACAGTCTCAGTCCTGTTTTTATAACATCTAATAGCTAATTAAAAACAATATAACTTACTTTCCAAATTTTTTATTCAGCCCATATCTCATCCACTAACATGGAAGAGATTTATGACAGCCACAAGGGGGCGATCCAGATGTTTTGGCTTCACTCTCCCGGGCCACCGTGTCGTCCATCTTTATTTACAGTCATGTGGTTTATCGGCCATTGAAGCAGACATTAGATGATGTAACTGAACGCTGGCCCCTTGTGTCCCTGCAGGCGTGCTGGTGCAGGGCGTCGCCCGCCTGCGTCACAGCGAGATGAAGCCGCTCTTCCAGAGCAAACTCCTGAACAGGGAGGTGGCCGTGCACTGGCACTTCGTCAACGAATCACTGGCCCTCTTCCTCTTCTACTTCCTGCAGCTGGCCGTCATGGCGAGCTACATCAGCCAGGATCTGCTCAAACTGGTGCCGCTGCTCACCATCATGTTTGTTTTTGGCAGGTATGAATGTTTAGGGACCAAATCTGAGAGGAATTAGGGGTCGATGTTTTCTGGTGAACGTGAAAACTTCATCTGCTTCTTCTCCTTCTTTCCCAGACTCATCTACTGGATGTGCCTCTCTCTGGGCAGCAGCTTCCGGGGACTCGGCTTCGGCTTCTCCTTCTTCCCCATCCTGGTCATGCTGGGCGTCAACCTCTACTACATCTGCTCGTCAGTCGGGCCGGAGTCGGTGTTCGACGTGGAGCCGCCCACCACAGCTCCTCCTCCCAGTCTGCGCTGGTGGGGCTGAAAGACGACGAATGGCTACAAACACTTTACGACAGAACCCAAAAACCCTGCTTGTTCTTTGAGCATCTTTCCAAAGTTACAATCCTTTAAGATGGTGGTTACTGAAAACACTGGGCAGAAAATCAACAGAAGAAGAACCAATTACTATCAGTTTACAGAGCATCTAAACAAACATGCTTTAATAAACTCAGTGAATAGTAACTATTAAGGATTATAACTTTTATCATTTGATTACTCTGTGAACAAAGAAATGCTCAAGGATCTGTATCAGGTTTGGAGTTAAAATGAAGCTCAGGTTGTTCTGTATCAATATGAAAATTCAGAAACGCGATAATAATCACGGCGACAAAAAATCTTCCGTTTATGCGACTTAAATCTCTAGAGATGTGTGAAGGAGCCTCTTCCTCTTCTTCACAATGTTATGTTTTTGTACCATTTATCTTCTGTCACAAACCTTTACACTGTCAGTACGTCTCCTCGTGTTGAGCCGCTGATGATCCAGTTCTGAGGCTGAATCTTCTCAGTGGGATAAACCCCGAGTTTGGATGTGATGCAGGAAAACAGGAAAAATAAACACGTTTAAAAACTTCGTCAAATGATCTGGATATGAAAAGTAAATATTTCAGGGATTCTATTTTTTTTTTATGACGTTGAATTATTTGTTTTATGAATCCTGTTTTTTTATTTTGTTGTCGCAGAACTGGGACTCGCGACATCTTTATACTTTTTATTTATAACGAAACACGTCTTTACTTTATTGATCAGATGCTTTAGTGATACGTTGCTGAGTTGTTTTTTCGTTAGTCACGCTTCTTTCTGTTGAAGGATTTTTCTCATTGTAAGAATAAATATGTATTTAAAGTGAATATCAACTATAAGTACCTTGAATGAGTAAAATAAAGCTTTGTTTCCAAATCTGAAGATCAATATTTGACGATTCAGATCCTAACGACGTGTGATCTTTCCCTCAGACATGAGAAACTTAGTGAGTCATTATATTTGAGTTGAAGTGGCGACTCTGTGAGATGTTGACTCAAGAGTCAAGTTTCAACATCAACTCGTTTGAGCCACAAAATGCAGCTGGTCCTGAAAGACAACTGCCGAGTCATGGTTGAGAATGAGGAAGAAAGACACAAATATGCGACATCAACAAACATAACAAACCCACAGAAACAAAGGAACTGAAGGTTCACAGCAAAGTCACAACATTATTTTCACTGAGCTCAGATCCACTGGTTCTCTCTCTCTCCCCCGATGAATGAAACATGAGCCAAGAGGGAATCCATCAAATGTTGGACTGGATCCGTAGAAAGCGGCAGATTAAAAAAAATGTTTTATATATACAGTCTATGGTTTTAACCTGTTTCTTGAACATTGTGGAAGAGGAAGTCAGAATAAATAATTGAACACAGATTCCAGGTAGATTTGAGGGTTCAATCAAATCTGGTCGTTTCTTTATATCTTTGAATGTGAGAAATGAAGCTTCATCGTACAAACTGTGAAAAGAGAAGAAGATTGAGAGGAAAAGCTGAGAGACATTTGACTTGTATTCACCAGTCGTTCCTCGTTGGGGACTTTTTATTACCTTGAAAAAGGAGGTTACACAATAAACAGCCTCTTTCATGTGGGAGAAGAAAACAAACCACAGATTCAAGTTCATTTCACTCAATTTGTCTATTTAATATATAAAATACGGTAAAACATACGCAAAAAGGATAAGGTTTCAAGGGACTTGGATACTTTGGTACAACAAACACTTTTTGTAAAAGCGGTATAGAATTTCAATTACATATCAGTGCATACTTTGTATATGAAAATATACACAAACTGTTTATCATTCTCAAAAAACAACAAAAAGAAATATCTTCTTTACAACAAAAACCCAAAGCGGACTAGCTCAACACAATATATTAGCTATAAATTTCATCTTTAGTATTTCATATGCTACATTATTCTGAGTCCTTTGAAAACTCATTTGTGATGCATGTCCTTTATCTTTACTGTACGTAACATGACTTTACTTGTTACCTGTGTCCCATGCATTTACATGTTTCCAATTTCATGATTTACCAATTTCAGTTGTTTTCTCTCGTTTTTTTTCTTCTTCTTTATAAATATATTCTATATCTTAATTAAAACTGCAGCATTTAACTGGTATTTCCTTCCTTCATTGCATTTGCTAATACCACAATAACTGATCGTGCAATTTTCAGCAAGTTGTTTCAAAAAAGGAAACCAGTACTATATGTTTATGATAAGAAAAGTAAACGCAATAGAGAGAAAAATAAAAACAGTTTGGCTATCCTACACAAAATAGCAATAAAATAAAAGCTCCATAATAATATCATTATAATAATAATAGACAATGGAACTGTCACCAGCACAAATTAAATCCAAAAATAGTGAGATTCTAAAAAACATTGTACACGACAAGTAACAGGGTGCAGGTTTTTCATTTCTCATATAGATTGTCTCGTGACTACGCTGCTAGATCTGACAGAACCTTATTGTACATGAGCGAACCTGCGAGCGGCAGGAGGATCGAGCCAATCAGACTGGTGTCACATTTCAGTCAACCAACAGCACCCACTTGGAGTTTCCATGGAAATTTACTGGTTTAAAATGCAAATGAGCGGCGTAGTAGCAGAGGAGGTCGTCGGCTGCGTGAGGGCTGGAGCCGCTCAGCAGGCGAATCTTTCAAGTTTAGGAATAGTTTGACACTTTGGGGAAACAGAATTCACTTTAATGCCGAGAAGTTAGACGAGAGGTTTCTTTTAAATAGCTTAAATTAGCTACTGTTGTGAGTTCATGTATTTAAAACAACTTTATGTTTAGCACCTTTTAAAATGAACTGAATCGATTGAATGAGAGTTCATGTTGGATTTAATTTCAATGTAACGTTTGAGCAACATTAGCTTTGAAGAGTTCACCAAGAGGAAAATATCGTCTCAATTCAAAATGTCTGATATCTCATGGTGCGTTTCCATCCACGTTAAAATACACATTCTCAATTCTTCTTTTCTTTTTCTGATTAAGAAACTCTTAACCCTCTCAAAAGTTATCTTAGAGGCTATTTGAAGAGTAAAGATACGATTTTTATAGTTTTACCAGAATCTAGTTTAAACTGAGAGGGGACATTTATAGAAAACATCATAATTATAAGACGTTTGTTAAAAATGTCACCACTAGGGGCAAACAAAACTGTTTCTGTATTTGAATGCACCCAAATCCTAATATTTGCATTAGGATGGATTAGTGGATGGAAAACGCCCTTTAACTCACATTTTCTTTAACTATTAATATAATCTCAATGCCCTTCAAATTTGTTCTATAGGTTCCAACCCGATTGCTGGTGATTATGGTCTCAGTGATAGAACATGAATGCAGCATTAGACCTCGGCCTTGACTTGATAGGTGGGTTTGTTGACAGTTTCCTGCTGATTTAACAGTCTGCTGTAGATTCAGCTTCTCGTCAAACTCTAGTTAAGAAAGTGAGTTTCCCTAAAGTTCCTTTAACATTTCAAACGTTAAATACTCTCCAACATGAGGTTTGGGTTTTTAGAAAGAGTGGGTTGAATTGTTTTCCAGTGCTGATTGACAGAAGAAAAACACTAATGACCTGAAATGAGCTGTCGCGTGAAGGACGGAGAAATAAGCTGATCATGGAATACATCGACTGGCGTGAAAAGGTCACAGGTCGAGGTGATATCCTCCACTGACCCCCAGCGTCTGTGGTTCCACTCTCTGCACCGCGGGGCATCATTTAACCCACACACATTTAAAAGTGTAGCATTGCCTAAGTAGATAATCAACAGTCAACAAACACCAGCCGACGCAAGCAGTCTGCACCGAGAGCGTCAACTCGAGGGGGGAGAGAGACTTCCTGTTTCTACGTATAAACATCCTGTGAACACACACACACACTCACACACTCGTACATGAACTTGAAATGGTTCAGACAAAACTAATTTGTACTATAAAATATACAATTGAACAACAAACACAGCACTTATTAGCCAACTTCATGACTTAACTTCAAAGTGAAAAAAGGCAAAAAATCTGTGTCTGGTTAATGTGGAAAAGATTAAACGTGATTCCGTCGAGCAAAGTGTTTGTGTGTATTACCTCTTTAAGTACACGATACGTTAATGGCAGTGTCGTAATGATGACTTCATGTTAAGGTGGATACTTTTACTTTTGGTGGGTTTTTAAAAAAAGGGCAGGGGGGGTGGCGGGAGAATATGATGACACCACAACCAAGCAGGCCTCTGTGAGTGAGAGACACAAAGTGCACACACCACCAACACTAGCATAAAATAGGTTTACTGAAACACGTCTGATCCACCAGCACTACCTGGCGTGGCGTAGCCCCTGCACCATAGCTCAAAACAGATCAAAGTCACACTCGTATATGCAAACAGTTCCACTGAGAATCAACACATTGCTTGTTTTTAGGGATACCTAGCAAAGTCTATGCAAATATATTCATATGTACATACACGTCGTTGAAGCCGAAAAGCTATAGTACTTTGTCGCCAACTGAAGCGGTAGAAATATAGAAAATGTATTTTTCCTTTCACTTTTTCGAAACACAGCAAAGAGCTAAGGAGAGCTATAGAGAGCTAGAGAGGACATCAAAGCTTTTTGTATAAGGAGTGATTTTTATACAAAGTCAGAATTCCTACTTCAGGACGACCAACAGACCTTCAAAACAGATTTTTCTTTTTAAATACCAACAGATAAAGAACACTTGGACTGAAGGAACCAAATACTTCCCTACCTCGAAAAAAAGCCACCAGAGGCTCAGAAAACTTGTATATGCTTTTAACTGGATGGCGTCTACTCCCGGCAATAAGCTGAGGGACTGCGGCTGGAGATTTGGTGCAACGATTTCCATCTGAGCTCCAGAGGCGATGAGTGAGAGGACGGGTGGAGCGCTCAGTCCGAGGAGAGAGTGACGACAAATTCAACGCTTGAAAAGCATCAACAGTTTCCATTTCTCGCCGGTTTTTGTGAGTGATCACTCGTCAGTGTCCCCGCGTTGCGTGCATGAGGCTTTTGGCATTTTTGTCTTATTCCTACAGAGAGGTTGATATTGGCACTCGGGCAAAGTGCTGGACTCCACTGCAGCAAAGTGCCACTCGAGTGCTCGGGCCTGCCTCGGTAAAACTCTCACCTAGGGTCCCTGTTTGAGTCTGTTTAGTGTCACACAGATGCTCAGTCCTCAAGGTGTCCGGATTAAGTTATTTCCAATAGTGCAGTTTACAAGTGCCTTACTGAAGAATGGACAGCACACAATCCCAGCGGATTTCAAAGAAGCAGGAAGTGGCGAGTCGTACAGCAGAAGTCCTATCGCGTTGACAAGCCACGGGATCATATTGAGAACAATGCAGCAGATCTCAATGTAAATACATGAAGGTGATGCAGAAAGCGAGTGAAAGAGGAATATTTTTACGGTCGAGTCAGATTGAAAGGCTTAGTGCCTTGTTTCTAACAAAAAGTAGTTACTATACGGGAGTCCATTAGAGCAAGAAGGTATTAAAATCTACTGTGCCTCAATTCAAGGGCTCTAAATATCCAGCAGAGCACTAAACAGTCCTTCCTTCACTCAGAGCGAGATTTCTATTTTATTTTTTAAATGTTTTTTTCTTATTTTGGCAAAGCCTCATAAGTCTGGGTGACGCAGGTGAGTGGTGTAATTCTGGAAAGAGGCAGATGCAGGAGGATAGTGCCACATGGCAGTGTGGGTCGGGGCAGTGGGGGTGTAAGGATGAGTGGGTGTGTGTGCTGTGGGTGTTTAAGTGTCACCATAACTTCACAGGGGGGGAGGGGGGTGTGCAGGGAAATGGTGCAGGTGCATCTATGTGACCCAGGTGTCCAATCTCATGCGCTTCACGTTTCCGCCCTCCTGCTCCGGATCGTTCGACACCCTGAGGAGATCAGACGAGGAGCTGAAGTCAGGCGGCAAGGAGCGGTTTGCTGAACCCGTAGAGCCACCGCCTCCGCCTGCACCTCCAGGGCCGCCCCCGCCGCCGCCTGTACCGGTGTCGTCGCGATCGCTGCCTTCAAAGGAGCTGGCGTTGCTGCTTACGCTGTTGGCAGGCGAGCGGCCTGTCGGGGGCTCCAGGCACAGCAGGGAGCCGGGGTACTGCGGCGGTGCAGTCAGGATGGCTCCCCCTGAAGTCGAGGACGGTGTGTTGGAGGAGGGAAGAGAGCAGGCGCTGCCGTGATCCCGGCCAGGCGAGACGGGCTCAGACTTGATGCTCACGCTGGAGTTGGTGTTGACTGTCAGCATGGCGCCTTGAGGTATATGGGTCACCGGCCTGGGAACAAAATCACGGAGGACAGAGAGGGGAAGAAAAATGGAAGATACAGGACAGAGCAAAGAGGAAAGGTGAGGACAAAAAACAGACAAATGATTAACGACTTGACAAAGTTGTATAAGAAGCTGGAAAGCGACTCGCATCGAGACAAAAACCCACATTACAAGGCACAGCACCGACAGGGAAAAGCCACACTCAATTATTCAACAGCCCAGTCAGTTCTGAGCCTCTTCAAAGCAGAAGTAAACACCCCCACTGCTCCCAACAGATCGACAGAACAGCCCAGGAAGCGTGAAATGATTGGTGTGACAGGGTGATTCGCCGTGAGTCAGCCATGAAGTGAACAAACTACAAATGATAAACAGAAGATAATCCTGGGGTTAGAGAAAATGGCGGAAACCGGAACTAGGTGTCTTTCCAGTTTGACTGCAGACAGCCCCCCACATGCTTTGGGAAGGGGGGGGGGGGCGGGGGAGCAGCCAAAAGCGCACAGACACACAGGAAAAAGGAAGTGTGATACAGTACCGGCCCAACCACTCATCTCTACCCAAGAGCAGGTTGGACGGAGAGCCAACACTGTGGGGAGAAAAAATGTTGGAACCCAAATCAAAAGGGAAGAGGTGGATTAGAAGGCATGTGTGGAGAAAAGTGTGAAACATTATTGCGAGCAAAGGTTTTCGTCAACAACAGCAATAATGTTATATAATGATTGAGCAACACAAAGAAACTAAACTGCTGGGTTCTGGTTCATGGTTTACTGAAAATCCAGATGTGATAAATGTGGTTTTCTGATCCACAAGCACGAGATTAAAATCATCAATCAGGACAGTGGGGATCTTTCTAATTCTGCCTCTGTAAATAGTGTGTACGGTGGCCCTTAAGGATCAAACTGCACACAATAGTACATGCAAAGATGTCAACAACTAGGACAAACTTTCTCCAGCAAATGTACTGAATCTTTCCCTCAAGACAGAAAGAAATAGAAGACCGAGCATAAAAAGGATGTATTTGTACGGTTTCTAATTTCGGGGTGCATTACTCTTTGTTTGTGCTGATATAGGCATTTGCAGCATTTCATGATTTTGAGCACTGGGCTTTTCTTCTTGCATGTGTTTGGTCCTTAGAGGCCACTGTACTTGTGCATGTTGCAGGTGCTGCAGCGTGGAAACGGAGGGAAGGAAATGAGGAAAAGGTTTGGTATCTGATAACAGGGGATATAAAATGATTTGACTACACAAATAGATAAAAAACTGTAATATTCATACGTAACCACTGCTAAGTATGTTTACTGTATTAATTGGTTTAGTTTGGATGATTAAAATACACTGTAGTCGTGACTAATGGACAGTTTCTATATATTAAATTCTAAAAGTAGTTTTTCACAGTTTAACTTAAAATTGCTCAAATTATTTATCTGTTATATAAAAATATATCCACAGCCCTAAAGTTGAATAAATCATATAAACAGCTAAGATAATATAAAATTCTAAATTGTAAAAAGCTTGACTTACTGAATATATAGTGGCCACATTTATAAAGATGGAGAGAACTGCATATATATTATTCTATCTATTATGAGCTCTTACTGAAATTCTCCTGGCCCTAGTTACTAAATGAGAGGTATAAGCTGCCATTATGGCACAAGCCTTTCAAAAAGTGGCACCCAACCCCCCCTACAGACAAGGTCATGACATTTCACATACGAACACACTAGTAGTGGCTGTTCACCTCAGATTGGCAGCCAGACTGGACACCTGGCTACACAGCTCGCTGCTCTGTTTGTCCACGCCCCACATGCTGTGGACAAGAGGAGAGAACACACTTCAAGGATCTGGTGTTCACGCCACCGAAACCCAAAAGGAAACCAGCAGCGCCTCCTCACGCTGATGCTGCACTAAACAATGTTCTCAACTGCTGAGTACAGACTTCAGTTATCTAATCAGATCTGACTGACAAAAGGGTTTGAACAGGGCCTTAATAAGAGCAAGGAGGTCAAACTTCCAAACTGTGTAAACCTTTATGAAGTTCATAGAATTTAAAGAAATAGTGTCGATGCATGAGCCGTGTTTAAGGTTGGACTAGTTAACCTGTTTGACACATTCTCTCTTTCTCCTCCAAACACTGCATCTGCATCTTGCTGGAGTCCATCAACTCCAGAAAGCTGAATCGTGTTCAGATTGATGTTATGAAGGCGCTGAGATGGTGAGATGCTGGTGAAGAGACCAATTCACTTGAGAGAGGGATGTGAATTGCTTGCATATCAGGTCATGGTATGGAGATCATGCACGCTGCCTGGGAGGGTCAGTAGTAAAGTGTTTCAGCGTTAAGAGGAAAAAGACTGAGAGCTGCTTTAATCTCCATCACCGCCACCAACGTCATCCCCGGCACCGGAGGAGAGGGAGCTTTTCAAAAAATCAGGTTTGAAGTTGCAGGGATGAGAAATGAAAGAATGGACTTACACCAAGTTGCTGAGTGATGCAAGATTAAGTTGCTGCTGCTGCTGCTGTTGCTGTGTTTGCTGTTGTTGCTGCTGTTGCTGTGGTTGCTGGGAAATAGCCTGCTGCTGCCATGAAGTCGGCAACAAGCCACCAGGAGACGCCAGAGCATGTAAAGCGGTGATGTCCGCGCTGGTCAGCTGGTACTCTGAGAGCATGAAGGACAAAAGAACCAAATCAACAAAGCTCTTGATTTCTCATTTAGCTTAAAGTGCATGTTGGCTCCCTGAGCTCGTACAGGATGTTGAGCTCACCTGTGTTGTACGCCGTGGGCATGGCGGAGAAGGGCAGCCCCTGTGCCAGGAGGCTCGGTGTGGCTATGGAGACCACCGGCGTGGTGAGGGTTTGTGCCCCCTGGGCTCCGGCTGCCAGCCGCTGGGCGTTCTGCCAGAGAGGTCAGTGACATGTTAAACCCCGCAGAAACCTAAGGGACCAACTTTCAGATGCTAACAAAAGCTAAAAGCTTCAAAAATGTAAATTCCGACATGCTGGGAATGACAATGAGCTAATGGCTGGATTCAAAATGATTCACCAAGTCAACTAAATCTCAGACGCAAATGGATTTACTTTCAGGAGGTTTGTGATGACATGCATCAAAAACACTTTGCTTGTTTTGAGCCATAAACGCTGTGGAGACTTTACATTAAAGGCAATTCACGTATGTATTAGGGTAGAATCATTTTTCAAAAGTTGCTTCCTTTTAAAATTAAGTATTTTAAATTAAGTTTTACATTTTGAAAGACCCCAACGATGGTCCCACTAGTGCTTTTTTACTATTTCCAACTTCTAAATGTGTATTATATATAATAACTTAAATTGTTTTTTAAAGATAATTCCTGGGCATTACAGCCTTTATTTGATGGGACAGGATTAAGTTTGAAAGTGTGCGAGCCCAACAAGGTGAGCTGTGAATTTCAAGTCCACATTAACCTTCAGAAATAAATGAAATGAAATGTCCACGGTGAAATAATTGAAACACAAAGTCACCAACTTAGAAGCCTCTTTTATATACATTTTCTGTTGAAACTAATTGATTAATTATTTCAGTTAGAATACTAGTATGAATCTATCATACTGCACAAAACACACTGTTTTTTGCACAACTTTCCTCAGATTGACAACATTTCGAACTAAACTTAGATAAATTTACTGAAGTAAATAGTAATTCTCCAGTTGTTCAAGCGTAAAACAAGCTGGAAGTGACTGGTTTGCTTTTTTGCAACTGCAGGCTCTAGTTGAACTTGTAAGTGAGAGTGCAGCTGATCTCATGTTTCTCCAGTGGATGTCACTAAAGGCTTTACAGTACTCCTGCATGGCTGCTCTCCACAATGCTTACTTTTTAATGTCTCAATCCTTCACTCCAAGAGAAGGCTAACGGGGGTCAAAGCTGCTGCCTGCTCAGTGTTTGTACATTAAGTCAGACATTTAGATGACAAAATATTGAGTGATTCTCCTAAACAGCTGCAGCAGACACGCCTCTAGATCTGTGCAACTGTTACTGTGAGGTTTAATATGACGTACCGCTGCTGGAAGACACAAATCTCAGAAGAAGCACAATACACCAGAGCCTGCTTCGGCTGAGTTATATCACAGATAAAAGCAAAATGAGGTTCTTTGTAAGAGGGGAAAAAAACAAAAGGTCTGCATATAAAAGGCCAAAAATGCAATAATTCTGCTCTGGAATTACTCATATATTGTGAGACTGATCATCCTGAGAGGAAACATTGGGCCAGAGTTATGAGTGTTATGCTGCCGAGAGAGAAGAGGAAGGGGGGACGCTAGACTGGAGAGAAGGGCCAGATTCAATTAACTGCCTCTGTGAAGAAGTGAGGGAGGGCGGCTGGGTGACGGTGATGAAAACGAATCACTATCCTGTGGAAAATGAGATTCTTACCTGACAACTTTGAGTGGAATTGTACGAGAATTGACAATCATGCGGCATCAGCAGCCGTAATCAGCCCTCGCCATCCACCATCTCTCTCTCTCCGAGTAAATTCATCTTACATGAAAATGAGATTTTACTGGAAAACTCACTCACTAAGTTCTGATTTAATTTGTAATATTTTTTTTGTGTGTATATGAATATTTTGCCGCACAAGGAATGGTATCATATAAAAAAATAGCAAGTTTAGAAAGCTGTAACTAAAGATTTGGCTTTATTTTGAAATTTTTGTTGTAAAATATTTAAGATGCAACTGCAGCAGAAGATTGAGTAAAATGCCTTTAATGTAATTCCAGTTTGAAACATCTCTAAGTGATGGTGAGAATGAGAGTCGGTGTGAGTGTCAGTGAACAGGGGAACATGCTCTGTGGCACTTAGCTCCACGATGCCAAGTGAAAGGACACCCATGCTTTCAGTGCTTTCATTAGATGAAGGAAATGTGCCTTGTTGAAAACTGATGAATACTCAAGGACAATTCTCAAGGTCTGTATGACATCAACCTTTCTACGATTTTCTCTGAGAAGATCACGATCCCAACTCTACAAAACAAAACAACCATGAACCCTGAACGACATGCAGTCAAGGTGGGAACCAAAAACTGAAGACTTCCTCAAGAAATGTCAGTGGAGCAAGACCAAAAACAATGACAAGATCTTGTACAGTTTCGTAACCATGCTAAAAATGTGTGGACAGTCGATAATCATCGATTCATGCGAGTGACTGACATCAGGAGAAATCACCTCGTTTACCAATTCCAGCTCATCATCTGTCTGCAAAGGGCGGTAACAGACAGGGTTACAACTCTGATCCAGGTTTGTAAGCAAACACTCAATTGAATTGTTAATAAAACGAGACAATCATCATTTGATCCATTGAACGAATAAAAAATATAGATTCAATTTGATAACAGCAGCTTGGGGAAGATTGTGTGATTTTTTTAAACCTCCAGTGAAGCTGTTCAGACAAATTCTGTTTCCAAGGGCAAAAATTAACTTTTAATCTCTACTGAAATTTTTTTCATGATCTTTTGGTGGTTATGACAAAGTCAAAGACTTTAGTTCAAAGACTTCCTAAAAAGCTCAGTTATGAGAAAACACATCAGTATTTCAGTGGGAGCTGATGATTCACCCAAGACTTTACAAACTTTGCCAGAGTCAATAATGAGATGCTGAACCTCAAATATGCAGCAGACATCTTAAATGTAAAAAGCATAAAAATGATGGCAAACAGCCTCTAACACAAAGTTCACCTTCAAACCAATTCTTGATTTTCATTTTACTCTCAGTTCAAAATGTCATCGTCTAACTCGTAATGTTTCCGATCTAATCTTCAAGGTTTTAGGTTCAGATATGATTCACTTTGATATCATTAGTTTTTAACAATCTCACCCAACTGAGCTTTTTAACAGAGGTGAGAACAGTTAAGAGAAAAGTGTCATTATTTCCAGGATTCAATGTTGACTGAAAGGACCCAGACAGAAACAAGCTCACCATCTGCATGAGGCTCTTTCCGCCCTGTGAGGTGATGACTCGGAGGTCTGGCTTGCGGCTGTTGACCATCTGGGGGCTGGGAGGGGGGGGTGGAGACTTGGCTGGAGCTACTTTCCCCAGACTGTTGCCGTTGGAAACGGTGAGGAGGCCTGGGGAGGCCCTGGCACTGTTGTATCCATTAGCTACCGGGGGAAACAGAGGTGTGAATGGACAGAGATCGTTAGGAAAATCAAACAGGTGAATGGAGTCAGCGGGGCACTGACGCTGTGCGCACTCAAGTTATTGTTAAGAAAAAAAAATCTATTCCGAGAGGCTCTAAAATGAAAAGGAATGTCAATCTGGATGGAATCAAAGTGTTTGAGAAGCCAACAGAAAGCAAAAGACCTAACTGGATGATGTTCAAACCTCTTTGTGTTAGAGAGGTTTGTTTTATATTAATCCTTCTAAAATGAAACAGTCTGTTCTTTGAAATATCTACATTTCTGCAAATAATAACTATCATATTGAAGCAAAAATACTTACATACTAAATATAACATAAAATTAAGTACACAAACACATTTTCCAATTACAAACATTTAAAACAAGATCTAAACATAATATCAATTGAAACAAAAAAATAAATGTGCCATAATGTTAGAAATATATCTATAAAGCTAACTACATTCTGAGGGGAAGCATGGGAGGAACCTTGGAGAAGATTTAGGATGAATACAAACTAACAACTAAAGAATAAAACCTGCTTAGGTTCTGAACAAAGGAAATCATACTCACGGACTGGACTTGGGCATCCTCCATTTGAATTGTTCAGGTCACCTCCCAGAAGAGCACCTATTGTTGAAAGATTAAATTAATAGAAAGGATATCATTATTATAGCCCTCACAAATCAGTGGTTACTTTTCACAATTTCACAGTGCTCACAATTACTTTTCTGAAACATTGTGTTTGACACAGAGTTTCTACTATTGGTAGTAAAAGAAAAAAATAATACAAAAAACAAGTAGCACTTACAATAAGATTAAGATTAAGATGCATTTATTAGTCCAAAACACATGCACAGATATGCAAAGGCACATTCATGCAGGTAGGGAAATTTAATCTCTGCTTTTGACCCATCTGGTGCAGGACACACAGCCATGTACGGCGCTCGGGGAGCAGATGTTGGGGGAGTAAGGTGCCTTGCTCAGGGGCACTAGACAGGGTAGGGAGACTCTTGGATTTTTGGACAGATCAATCCAGGTTCGTCTTTTGCTGTCTCTCCGTGGAGTCACACCAGAGACGAACCAGAGACCTTCTCTGCCCATAGTCCAAGTTTCTGCCACTAGACCACCGCCTCTAGTATGTAATCGAAAGATCAGATGTCAATGAAAATTCCTAAATACAGAGTGTGTGTGTGTGTGTATGTACAAGTTTTAAAGAAAAAAAATTGAAAAATATAGACATCCAGGTGTAAATATTTCATTTTTTGATCTCATCTCATTTTAACCTTTCTTTTAGCACTTATTATAATTATTATTCTCTACTGCACATCGCACTTTTTTAGCACAGCTACAGTTTGCCATCTTGCATTTCACTGGGCATATTGTTCATCTTTGAATCTCGAATACTCCAGAAAAATATTAACTTAGGTCAACAGAAGACTTAAGCTTAAGAAGAATTCAGGTCCTCTGCATTTTTAAAGGCGAGAGGAGGAACAGCAGACCGAGGCAGGAAAAGAATCTTTTACTCCGGTGCTACTTGTTTGTACGATGCAGCTTTGCACCGATAATCAAAACATTAGAAGGGACATTAAGAAAAAATCTCAAGTGCTGTTCAGCAAGTAGCTTTTCACCAAAGCCAAACACAGCACAACGGTCTAGAGTAAAAGAATGTACGCTGCTCCCTGAGGAATCACTCAGCTCATTACATGTAACGATAAGAGGCTGGATATCTACTGTAGGTCCCTGGTTCCCTAACAACGGCGAATAACAACTGGCAATAACGGTTACAATCATTACAAAGTTATTGTTGAGGAAGTAAACAAGAGGAAGATTTAAGTCCACATAGTGTACAAGAAGAAAAAGGGCTGAACAAAAAACTGGAACATTTAGAATTTGTTTTAGAAACTTTACCTACAATCATTTTCTTATATGCAATTTCTCCAAAAAAAATAAAAAATAAAAACGACTTGAATCTTGCCGCACTCGGCAGAATCGCACACTCACCCGCACTCGCTGGTCGCTGTGGCAACCCCGGAGACACCGTGTTTCTCTGAAGAGCTGGTTGCTGTGGTGACAGGAGGTGGGTATCCGTGAGAGACGATGATGTTACATAGGAGGTAGTTACCAGTGCGTTGCCAGGGTTACTGAATTGCAGTGTGCCTTGACTGGACGCCTGGACTGTGACTGGCATGGAGAAGGTCTGAGGAGCCGTCGACTGCTACGAAATGGAAAAAGACAATTTTACTTTCAGTCGAAACCGTGTGAAAAGTCACTGCTAGGTTTCTGCCCCAAAACCTGTATTAAGTGATTATTTGTGTCCACTTGGTGGCAGCGGAAAAGAGGTGTTGACAGATCAGTTGATATGAGCTTGTTAGCAAACAGTTGCTTGTTTACACATTACTATAGAATTGTCATTTCATTCTGACACGTTTCTCTGGCCTCCTTTCGTGGAACCGCTCTCCAGCAAGTCCTGAGGGAAATCTCTGGCTCTTTGGCTGTCAAATGAAAAAGCACCAGCTCTGAACGTGTCTGTCAGCCATTTCGTGCAGAGGGGCTCGTGTGCAGATGATTTTAGAGCTCTTAACTTTGCAGTGAGAGCGATGACAATGAATAAAACACTGCATTTGTGGACAGAACTGCTAAACCAGGAGGTGCAAGGCTCATTTAAAAGTTTTGTAAAGCTTCAGGGAGCATCAGGCTCAGGGGGCATCTCTGAAGGTTCATCCCCTACAAGCTAACCCTTTCACAAAGCCATGTTTGGGAAACGTATTGTAATTTTGATGGACTTGCATTGAAGCTCACATTCATAGCTTTGTGTGAATTCTTAAATGCCATGTACAAACTTTTAACTTAAACATGAACATTTTGACAAGGATCTCTTGAATTTGGTTAGTAAAGAAAGATAGATCATTGTGCACTTGAAGAACTTGGCTGATTAACCTAACACCAAAGTTTCTGGCATGTTGCAAAGGACTCTGTGACTAAATGTGTGAAAAAAAGAGAGGAACTTCACAACAGTTGTTTCCTGTGACTAAACAAACAAACAAACAGACAGAGAATAATAACAGAAAGCGTCTGAGCCTACAATTGAGAAAAGAAGAGTAGTGATTACCAAGATTACCTGTGTTTCACAGTGTTCAGACACTCAACAATTATAAAACTTTTTTTCCAGGCATTAAACTCAATTGGTTCATTTTCTCGTCTCAGTGGCAGTGCCTAGTTCCTTTAATTGAAAAACGACCATCTGATGGAGCAGAGCAGAGTCACGTCAGACGAAGTTATGAGGGGGGAGTTGCCGTCAAAATTGCTGTCTTATCTACACACATTGTGAAGTAACACCACAAGTGTGAGGCTGACTGCAATGATACACATCCTCTCTCGTAAAATGTCCGGTATAATCTGTAAAACCAATGTTGTTGTTGTTGTCTTGCATCCCTAATACTCTGTATGGAGGATAGGAGCATGAAGTGTCACATGCAGGTTGGACTTACTCCGTAGCGTTTGAAGAGAACATCCAGGTCCTCTGTGGTTTTACGGTACTTGTCATCATTTAAGGGACTTTGGTCGATGGAGTCTTCACCGTCCGGCTCTGGACTTTCACAACCATTGAAGCCTTTCTTTCTCAAAGTCTACAAAAGTGCAAAAGAAAGGGAATGAGTGTCAGTCAAAGATATGAGGAGCTCATTTTTCATAACAGAATTGTTTTATGGTTCAGTATGCAAGCGAAGTATAATGACGGCAAGACAGGAATAAAGGTACTGAAAAGCTATGGATATACCTCAATGATATCTGCATTGGTCCGGCTCTCGTGAGGCTCATTGTACTCTGTGTATTTGAGTAAGACCTTGTCCATGTCGGTGCTGGCGTACTGGAACAGCTTGTTAGCGTGGTTGAAGATGATGAGGGCGATCTCGCAGTCGCACAACACACTCAGCTCGTAGGCTTTCTTCATTAAGCCAAACTTTCGCTTCGTAAATGTCACCTGAGTGAGAACAGTGAAGAAAGATGGAGAGGCGGAGACGGGGCAGAAGGAAGGGGGGGGAGGGGGAAATAATGAGTTTTGGTTAAGTCAACTTAATTAATTTAAGACTAAATATTTTGTGCTTTGCAGTATCACCAGAGACTCACTGAAGGTAATATAGTTCAGGTAAAAAGCCTGATTTAGTATCTCTATAGAGCTTTCTCTGGTCATCTGTCTTTATTCTAGTCTTTCATATTTTTCCTTTGCGCAGCCCTTCTGTTATTCACACATGAATCAGGGTTATGGTTAAAAATCTAAATGAAATTGAAAATTCAAGAGAAGAAATAGATGATGACCTATGAATAATCTTACTGGAGTCTGGTAATTAATACAAAATAATCAGTTTCATTACTGGAACACACAAAATCTGATGTAAGATGTTTTTGTGTTGCCAGCACAAAGACTGAAAACACACTGGTGTCCTAAAATGCTAAATTAACAGTTTTCTAGAACTACTCATTCAACCCAAGTAAGCAAACAAAGTATCTTGGTCAAGGGGGAAAAAAGAAGAAGTACACAAAGCTGCTGAGCTCACAGTTGAAAATGTGGATCTATCTAAAAGACCAGAAATTATTGAAGCTTGTCGAAAATCTGGGCTGTGTGGCAGAAGGACTGAAAAAAGGCACTTGTGGAACAAATTGACACATGACAGTGTGCTGGAAAAAAACATGGAGGACTGAGAACATGAGGCAAAGTGTGATGAAACTGAACTTTCCATAAGTGACACAAAGCTAACTGTTTGGCAGAAGCCAGACTCATCTAATCACCCGTCCAACATCCTCCCTGCTGTGAAATTTAGTGAAGAAGTTGCAGTGATGGGTCAGGAAGCAACAGAGGCAAATTCTCAAGACAGCCTGTGTTACAGTACTTGAGACATTTCGCTCCAGGAAATATAGATTTCTGAATGGGACAATGAAACATGAATAAATCAACAATAGAGGAGCCTTTAGGATAAGTCGACTCTGCAAGACCGGAACAAAACTGAATCCAAGATCCATTGGGGTCAAGTCATAAAGTGGTACCAGACTTTTCGACCCCAGCGTAAAGCCATTTTTAGACATTAACTCCAGAAAAAGTCTGGAAGATTGTGTCCGGAACATTTTCCATATGAAGAATGCAGCAGGGGATGTTGGGGTCACCCACATTCACATTAACATGACCCATATCCTGGGTAGAGCTTACAGGAGGCAGAATTCTGCTGCAGACATCAAGCCTTTTTGTTTATAGTTATATTTCTAGTTTTGTGTCTGTCACGTGCTATAAACGTCATCAACACGCTCACTTGCTCGCAGTGAGTTTATAAATCTGACATTTGCTGTCAACTTTTAGGTATTTAAAAAAAAAAATGTGTTTAATCCTCAGTGCTACACACATAAAGAGATAAATTAAGACTCACCTGCTTGTTCCTTTCATCTGTGATCCGTTGGATCTGAATCTTTTTCCTGCCCATGATGCTTTGCAGTTGTGGAGACAAATGTCGCAGTCAGTCAAGTAGAGAAGTGCCTCTCTGAGGCTGAGGGACGAGGTGCAGACCACTACTCTTACTCCAGCCCCAAAACACTTGCACTGTCATTCAGCAGAGGGACAGCACACACACGCATTTCTCTGCCCAGGTGTGGTGAGGCAACGTGGTCGACAGCAGCAAGTGAGGAGTGCAGACTGCAGAAATGTGTGAGGGTCGAGGAGGTCCTCAGTTCATCGTTTGTTCGCAGCCCCTGTGGCAAGAATCACGACACTGC
The DNA here is from genome assembly GCF_949316205.1 of Platichthys flesus. Classification (NCBI taxonomy): domain Eukaryota; kingdom Metazoa; phylum Chordata; class Actinopteri; order Pleuronectiformes; family Pleuronectidae; genus Platichthys; species Platichthys flesus. Next base: position 6,422,791 of record NC_084961.1, read on the forward strand.
TCTCCTGCATATGCGAGAGAGAGAGAGAGAAGGAAAGAGAGAGAGATACAAACGTCAAAGCATGACATGTGATGGAAATAAATAGATAATATCTACATCAGATTACCTAACTCTGTCATAAAAAAAATAATTTGCTGTGTGAGAAAATGATAATAAAATGACAAAGTAATCTGGGCCGTTCTGTGATCCTGGGAACAATGAAGACAACAATACTGTCTGATTATAAGGGCAGGGAGGCACAGATGATTAAGGAAACTATCCAGTCAACACTTTGTACCAAAATCACAGGTTAAAGTCTCCATCTTCCAGTATCTGAGGCCATTCAAACAATTGCAATACATACAAGTTCAAAGTCAACTGCAGCATACTAATACATTCTCAGGCTCACCATCACCCCACAGCAAACATGTCCAGGAAAGAGCTCTCAATTAAACAGGTTTTCATTAGATCCGAGAGTTTCTGCTTTTTTCCAACTCTACCCATATTACTCCCTACCTTCTCCCCAAAGCATTGATTTCCAACAACGAATCTGTCAAGTGTCCAAAGTTGTGCCTGACCAATTTATCGGTTGCCCGCAAAGAGAATTGCCAACATGAGCCTTTCATAGACATATTGGTATCAGCATTTCAGTATAAAACCAGATTCTGAATCTGATATTGGCATTGGCATCAGCCCCCAAACATCCACCTCGGTAGGGCTCTCGTACAAGGTCCAAATGTTAGGAGATGTGTAACATCCTATACATTTCTCACAATGGCTCGCAAAAAAAACAGAACTCCCTAATTTCACCTTTGGACAAGTTTCATTATTTGACATGAAACCTGTCAGTGGTGAAGCAAATTATGATTGATAAATATAACATACAAATGAGCTATTCAACAAAACCCTTTGAGTTATCATCTAACATTTCATAGTCACTTGTAATGGTTAATCAGGGCTTAAATTAATTTATTGGAGCCCCACATGGAACTAAGATTTAGTTGAGATGAGTCATCGAAGAAAACAGTCAGCAGTTTTTGACTCCACAAATGAAATCCTTCAGTCCCTTAAGGGCAATTCACTGACAACACTGAAATAATCAATGACTTTTTTTTTAAGGACAAGGTGAGAGGAGCTCTCCATGAAAGGGACGTCAGGGAATAAAACTCAGTTTGGTCGGCTGAAGACCTTCAAGAGGAATAATGGATTCAATGACACAAGGCTGCTCTGCAGTGCAAAAGCAAAGATCAATGTTCAAATTAAATGAAATTATATTGATGGCAAAAGGATGATTACCTGTTTGTGGATGACTATTAAAAGTACTTACACATATGTGGATGTGATCACAGGTCAGGTGGAACATTCCATTGTTTACTTCACACTCAGCTGCCGTATGGCATCAGAGGAGGGAAGTTAATGGCTATACCAGCTTCAAACTTCTTGGCTCTCCTTCACCGTGTGTGCTGTGAATCACTACCTGGTATTCTTTATAGAAATGATATTCTTAATTCCATCATAATGCTTGTGTAAAAGGTCCTAAAGGTTATTAAACAAGACATGACAACAATGAGGAATGACGAAGCCTTGAGAACCAAGGACACTGGTTACTCCTAGTGATAAAACAACTTTGTCAGAGGTTATAGATTTATGTTTTACAGATATTTCAAGACTTTTGTTACTGGATAGTTTGTGAGAGGAATTAAGCAAAAACTACTAAACTGATTTCCACCAAACATGGTGCAGGGACGGGACCTGGACGGGAAGATGTGGATTAAGAAGTCTTTTACTATACTTTATGACAATTAAATAATTCATCTTATCAGACCACTTGAATTGTTTCGCCTTTGCGGAGGATTCTTGTTTTACATGTATCAGTGGGGTCTTGAATGAATATTTATAAAACTAAAACATAAGTTAATACGTTGCATTTAATACAAATCAATGAAAAAATAATGAAAGCAACTTAGCATATTTATTAAATCCACAACTGTGAACAAATTTGACAATAGGGATGCAATGTACAATCATTGGTATAATAATCATACACTTAGCTACGATAATTAATTTGTCAAGGGCAATGCTAATTCTGGTTGTTCGGGTAGTTTAAACTAAGTGCTCCATAATTACAGAGGATTAATGATTTTAGTAATGAAGATCAAGCTTTGACCATCTCCCATGTAGCTTTTTTATATATTATCTATTAATTTTTTTTTAAATTGAATACGATTGAGTTTCTGGTGAAAACAAGACAAGACATCCTAACTGATATGTATTTCTTGAGGCAGATCAGTAACTGTTCCAATACTGATATACATCTATATGCAAACACTTGCTTCTGATAGGCTGCTAAACTAACACCACCCTCTATGATGTAGTGTGTGCTGTGGCAAAATGGTGGTTTTGCGCATTAAAACTGTATTCACAGCAGCGCTGGGCACCACCCCAGATCATTCATTAGCTGTAACTGTTAGTGAACCAACTTCAAACGATTACCCCAAAATATATAGAAATATCCCACTGCTAAGACGGGGTAATGATTACAGAAACGCTCCTCCTTATTGGGTCCACTGACTTCTCCACTGTTAGGCTACAATATTATCTTTGATTAGGCTGGAATTAACCAGAATGGGGTGACACAGCAAGGCTTGTGTATGGCCTCCGTCCCTCTCTGACTGCCCTCTGTGTGGTTGTACCCTCATTACTGTAATTGACACGTTCATCCCTCCTCTTGCCCCTTAAGGGGCTGATGGCTCAATTAGGAGCTGGCCAGAGGACTGATTGGACGCCAAGATAATGAGGTCACCGCTTGGCTTTAACTGAGCCTGCATCCAGCCAAAACAAGCTCACTCTGTGACAAACAGGAGGCAGATAGAAGAATAAAAGAGTCTACAAGTCAATCTAAAGAGCCAATCAGAAGACGATAGATAGAAGACTATAATGGCGGCAATTTAATGACTTTTGGCTGGGACCCGTTCGCCTCATTATCTCTATGTGTGGTCATTTGGTCACTCTGGTTAAAAATAAAAAAAGAGAGAGAAAGATCCACACATAAGCCCCTTGAATCATCCAAGTGATGGTTATGCAACCCTTGAATGTTCTTCTGAAAAAGCAGAGCACAATCAAGCTCAGGGTGGGCATCTGTCTGTTTTGGAGTAGCGTAATTAGTGGCAGTGACCTTTAGCGGATTACGCACTAGCCAATGAAACGGGCCAAAGCCATGAGATACTTAATGGTCACAGCCTCAAACATGACTTGCAGTGGGGTTTAACCATCCACAGCTCTGAGAGGATGGGGGGGTTTAGGACGGCCTTAATGGCCCAATCACTGCTCGGAAAGATGGACAAGACAGCACTCATATATTCTTGTTACTCTATATGAGCCCGACACTCATATCATTTAAATCTGTCAATCTGAATTTGTTTATTTTCTTGCCTATATGCTAAGAGAGACAATAGGGATTTTTCACATTTACTTAAGGAAATTTGAAAAAAAGAAACAGTTGTTGCTGAGATTGAACATCTCCACAATAAATGCTGCGGAAGTCTTTGAGTGGAGTGTCCCTGTGGGCCTTGTTGTTAACAGGTCTGAATGGAAAATGGAAACGATTATCACCGACTTTCTCAAGAGAGCAGTTGAAGGTAATGCAGTTTCCAAGCAAAGCGAAAATGGAATAAATGAAGGTTCTAGACATGCATAACATATTTTAGCCAACACAAAGGAATGACACTTGGAAGACTTGTATATATTGTATATTTGGACAGCTGTCAGTTTCTCTCAATCAAATCTCTTCTGGTCTCTCCTCTCTGGTTTCACTTAAATAAAAAAGGAACATTTTATTTTCTATGGTTATTTATTGCAATGTGTATTGATGTATTATGCATCTACGAAATCTCGTCAAATATTATGAATTATTGGATTTATTTGTCGAAGCACCGAGACTTTATATGACCAGGTTGGAAAGGTGAAAATTGCAAAGCTATAAATGATGCCAACAACAGAGGAATCGAATGCTGTCTCAAAGTATTGTTGCTGTAGACTTTGAGAAAACCTCAGTATAATTTTGTTCATCCTGGCAACAATTCACAGCCTTGTCAGCTCAAAGTCACACACAGAGGAACTGCAGGCTCCGATAACTCTGTTATTTTGAGGATTTTAATAAAACTGTTTTGTGGAAGGGAGGGTTTTAGGCAGCCTGCATCTGCTGTGAGGCCGGCAGAGAAACAGGACTTCTGCAATTCAAACAATAAGGCGTCATTTCAGGACTCGCAGAACCTAGCTTTAAACTTATTAATAACCACACTGCTGGTACACAACTGAGAGGGACTGCACTGCATCCAGATGTTGACATGAATGAGGTGGATCACTCTGTCAAACTGGCCTACTTCTAAGTCCAGCCGTTTTGCTATCTACCCTGGGATGGCGCGCTCACACAAAACATGGCTGCTAATTTCTAATGCAGAAGAAAGCTAATTCACACTGAATACACACAGATCCAGTTTAAATCACAAATCAGTGGCCTAATTTGAGTCTGACAGAGGTTGCTTGAGGGTATATGTTTAGGAATACTTATGGTAAACACAGCTTTGCAAATGCAACCAAGCTATTGTCTATTTGCAAATCTGTCTATTTGCAGATAAAGCTGGAATTTCTTTTCCCGAAAATACCATCGTCTTCGCCGCTCCAAAACAGCAGTGTCACCGTACTGCCACTAGGACACACTGTTCTTAGAGTAGCGAAGAAAAGGTGATTTCAGGTAGAGCGCCTTTAGCCAGAGCAAGACAAAAATGTCAGCAGCTTGGCAATATTTCACCCCAGAAAGTCCCACAGGTAAAAACAGTGACGTGTATTTTCATAAACATGGCTGCACTTTAACAGCTCTTTAAATTAGGTAATTGTCGTGTATTCATTTGTGGGTGTGTTCCCAGTAATGACATTCAAACTCGTTCTATGAAATTCATTGTCTGTATGCATTTTACAAAAGGTTTAACCTGATCCTATCATCCATCACTTCCATACAGGTGTTGTAGCATGCAGCTGTTAAAATACATTATGCAAGTATTAATAATTTGTAAATGCCATGGCAGCGAATCGGCCGATACGCAAAGTCCAGGTATCGATACATATCGGTATCGGGAAGAATGGTACCAGAAGGTGTCTAGAGTTTTGAACACAATCTGAGTTACTTAAATACCGAAATCTCATCACACACAAACACAGACACACACACATACACTTAAACCAGGAGAATATGATTTTCCTTCAGGCTCTTGTTGGAGGGAAGCAGAGCGAATGCAAAGCAGGGCTTTTTGAACAATAGCTCCCTCACATGTTACAGTTACAATCTCCTTAATAGCATTACACAACGTTAGATCTGCTGTGTGGTTAAAAAAAAGGACAATTGCTGTTAACAAAGTGGAAGCAGGACTCATAAGCTATTCTGTGCACATTATGACAGATGGAAGTCTGGAGAGTAGGGGAGTAGGTGGTGGGGGTGGGGGGAGGTAGGCCCACTGGCTGCAGACAGGGGGTGGTTGACGGGGGGGTTCTCGTTTGACAGGCCGGTCGAGGTCGTGTGTCTTCATTTGGGCCAAGAGCTCCTTGGAGTGGCACCGTTCGCGGGGCTGATGCACAGCACGAGCGGCTCCTCCACAACAGGCCATTTCACAAGTCTCCACTGTACGAGTCAGCCATTACCTTCCTCTCTTCCTCGTAGCTCGGCCCCACTGAGCTGCAGCACCCAGTACACTGTTTCGAATGTATTAATACAAACCAGCCCCCCCTCTCTCGAGAGAGATATAAACCAGTCACCGCGCGAGGCTTATTTACTTGACATTTAAACCGTTGAGCAAACGAGGGGGAGGAGGGGGTGGGGGTGGGGGGGGGGAGACGCAGGAAGGAAATGTATCACTCCACTTACCCTGAAATATTGCTGATAAAAAAAAAGAAAAGGAAAACCCCCACAAACACGCGTGGAAACCTTCCGCTGCGGAGCCGACGCGTGTTCACGAAGATATGCTTAAAAACCCACTGCGCTGAGGCGGCGTCTGTGTTTGCGTGAATCCTCCTCCCGCATTTTATTCCAATTTTTTAACGTGGAAGTAACTCTACTGTCCACCCGGGCGATAACAGTGAACCCAGTGTAACGACCGACGTCATCCACATCACCCCCGTGACGGACGCGCCGCCGGGCCAATGGGGAGCGGACGTGCGACGCCGCCGGCCAATCGGAATTCGCGCTGCCTGCTGAGGTGGGCGGGCCCCCTGCGAGAGAGGACATGACGGAGGTGACGGCCATGTTGTAGCAGTGGTGTGTTTGTATCCCTCCGCCTCAGTATTTACCTTTTGCATGAGTTTGCATGTGGGGGGAAAATGTCACCGTGGCCCCGCTGTGTCGCTGCCCTGCTTTCCATACCGCGGTCCGCTAGAGCGTGTGCTTCCCCCCCAGACTGCGATCACCTCGGCCCCGCTAACGTGCGCAGGGGCCCCGGGAAAGGTTGTCTATTGTCCCGACTTGTCATCGGAGCGTCGCTTCTCATCATGTCAGATGTTGTAGCCTCACGAGCAGACGCCTCTTTGCAGATTGACATGTGTTGTGTTAACACATCTGTCACGAGAGGTTTCAAAATGTGTCAAATGAACTGAGACACAATCATCCACGCTTAATGCACCAGCACTACGGGTCATAGACATATGTAAATCTCATCTGGTTGTACACAGACCTATTTTACCTACTGTCACAATATTTACACATATATCCATACAACACTCACAGAGCCGGATCAACCCACCAGAGGGCCAGAAGGGAAGTGGGCCCCTGTTCCAACCCGTCCACCCCAATCTTATCGAGTTTGTTTACAATATTTTAAAATACACGTATTTGTTTATGTATAGTAAAACTAATTATCGACAAATATACTATACAGGTGTTAAACAGGCCCCCTCAAGAGTGAGCGACCTGTCGGGACACAAAAACTTAAAAAATGTAGTTTTGTTCACATTGTCGAGGCTAGCTCCTCGGACTCGGGTTAGGTCTGGACACAAAAAAAGCAGAATGTCTGTCGGGTTAAGATCAGGTGAAAAAACTTGATCAACGTAGTGCCCACTACACATTTATAACTTCTGTTTATGATGGTGCTTTAGTGGTGCATTATCCTCAACAAAATATCAATTAAATCAAATTACCACTAAGTAATTGCCAGTTAATGGCCTTTGAGGGCAATCGCAGGGCAGTTGCCTTCGCTTCCATGATAATTATACAGTTTTCAATAGTAACAACAACATCATCTGCACTGCTATGGAGATTTGCATAACCTATAAAATAATCCTGTGTGTAAAATACTTATGCACTAGATAGTTTGTTGCTGAAGTACCTGCAGGGGAAGCCTTTTAAATCTAGGTCAAAGTCAAAACTTAATTTAATCCGATTAGGTTTGTGATTCTATAAACTCAGGTATTTCCTGGTGACAGTCGATAGACGAGTTCGGACTCTATTCAATTAGACAGGAGCCTGGTGTTGTCAGGATGGCTATTGGGAAGACTTGCCTTTAAGGACTTTGGTATAGGGACTGTATGCAGCACATTGACATCAAGTGAAAGCTGCATTTAACATGAGTTGTTTTTGATTGTGATCATAATAATTAAACTTCTGTTTAATAATTAACCCACAAGATTAAACTGACTGCCAGAAAACCTATGTAGTGGTTCAACGTTCTTGCAAGATAAGAAATCATCATAGGACCGCTTTGCATAACCCCAGATTACATATATTTACTATGTTTAACTGTTTTTATGCATAAATATTTATTGCTACTGCAGTACTATCACTGTTGGGGAAAAATCTAAATTATTGGACTTTGAATCTGTGAAGGAACATGGAGGAAACAATCAGCTCACAATACAGAGAGCAGTAGGTTAAGGGAGGTCAGAAGGAGCCCATTTGCAAATGTTTGCCTTGGGGCTTGCAAATATGTTAACTCAGTCATGGTTATCAAATGTTATGAGCTGGAGAGCTGGATGGCCTGAATGTGCGCGGATGCTCCAGGAAGTTAAAACTCGATATTATACAAAACATAGTTTTAGCTCTCCACATTAGTCTTCTTTTCTCTGAGTTTCTAGGTAGACTTGTGTCCTAGTTTAAGAACATATGCTGTTTCAGACCCAGTGCTAGGGACCAGAGGGAATAGAGAGGCTGACGGAGATAAAACGCATGACATCTTGGAGATATGCCTCACAGGGGCCATCTTGGATGAGAAACAGAGTATCAAAGCCTGGCTGGATTTATTGGATTCAAACCCATAAAGTACAAATATGTATGAAGATGAGTCACACAGACTGAACCAGCTCAGGCATGGACATCTATGAACCACGGAGAAGAGCTAAACACACTAGGGGATTATCACTATCAGGCCTCTAAGAGAAACAGAAAGCCTGTGATGACCTGCACGGGTTGACAAGTTCGAAGTAGCTGTTTTGGAAGCCCAGCATTGAATAGAAACTGAACCTCAGTATAATTTAATGTCCAGAGGCAGATATAACAAATGAAATGCAGGGCAGAGAGATCAGGCAGCAAAGGAAGAGAAAGATCAGCTGAAGAAACTCAAGAATGAATTGGCCCCTGGCTCCTCAAAAGAACAGAGTGGGCATCTGTTAACTGTCCTATTACACCAGCTGAGGAGACACTCAGTTGCATAGCCTGAACACTAAAGCTCGGTAAAAGCAGATTCATTGAAATGTTCCCTCTCTTGGAGTGGGTTTGGCCTGACACCCCCGCAGTGTCTGTCATGTGTCCGCCAGATGAATTCAAAGATATAAAACTAGTTAGAAACTAAGAGGTGGCTTATTTGACTGCAATAGAACAGTAGTTATGACTAGAATATAAATTCACTACATCCGCATTTTTACTTGTATCTGCACATTTCACACACACATGACATAAACTGTTTTTTTTCAATCATGATTTATTCTCTGAGAAATCAATTAAATTGTTGAAAAATCTCTGAAAAAAGAGGAGATAGTGATAAAGTTAGCTAATCAAATATCGAATTGATATTGAGAAAAAGCAAATATAGCGGTTTTCAGTTGAATTTGATGGTAAACTGAAGCCACCATAAGGTGAGTGGACAAGATGAACAGGAAACCCTCTATCAATGTATATCTACTTTTATATTGTCAAATTGATATAATAAAGCTTGTGGAAAATCTATTGAGAAGCTGATTATTGTCTGCACTGTCCAGATGTGAATGTATGAATTTGGCTGATTGATGTAATAAATAATAGAGTTGGGCTATTGTATTGGTCCACATGTTGGTTTAACACAGCCAAAGATATTAAAGAGAGCTGCAGTGCTATAGCAAAATGTCTAATGGTTGACGAATGTGTTGTCCTAGAGAGTTTTATCATATCAGCTAACCTATATATGTCTATTTTACAAAATTATGAAAATAGTTAACAACGCAATAGAGCTGAGACTAAATTCACACTCTACCTCTGATGAAACCGGATCATCAAGCCATCCTGTCCACATGTGCAACCTGAACAAAGGGCAGCATAACAAACAAGTCTATTGTTTGACAAATGTGTTTCCATCCCTCTGACCGAGCGAACCTGAGGGGTCATCGTATCCCATCTGCACGCCTGGAAATGTGCTTTACTGTCGCCGCGGTAATGACAAAAACAAGCCAAAGTGCTCTCCATGGCCGTTGACCCCGATCTGCCTCCCACACGCACTCCACGCCGCCTCCCACACGCACTCCACTCTGCCATCATGTTACTTTTTCATGATCTCATTTTACGGAGCTATTGTCGTCTAGTCATGAGGGTGTTTTCAAGCACTGGTCATTTTGAGCTCAGTTCCTGTGATGGTCAAATGATGAAAGGCCTGGATTTTCTTTTTTTAACAAAAAGATATCATCAAGATATATTGATATAATATTGAAGTTGATGTTCAGCAGGTATATTGACCATGTTCACTGGTTTAGTTCAGCACAGACTGGATATAAAGATGGACAACATCACAGCTCCCAAAAGTGAGGCCAAAGTATCTGGATCACTCCCTGCAGTGTAGGTCATTAATCCCGCCTCCTCTATGTTAGTGGACGGGACATGGGCCAAACTAAAAAGTCAAAGTACATACTGATGTATGTTCAAGTGTTTTTATTTATTAATTAGTTATCAGCATCTGATAAATTAAAGAACATTAGAGTCAGATTTGTTGCTAGTGTGATGCCCAGCTTTGATCTCCCTGTTGTGTATAACAAACGTGAACTGGAGAGATTTTTTTAATGTTTCAGAAGGTCTTGTAGATTATAAATATGTGACAGTTTGAAATACTAGGATGATTTGAAGCGACAGCTGAGTTGTAAGAGTCTGTGAAGTAGTATTTGTCTGTAAATGGTTGAAGTGTTTACTCAATGGTCCACTAGTAAAACACTAAATTCCTGTCAAGACTGACCATGAACTCCAACCCGAGGGCAGGAAAGCTCTGGGAAAAGTAGCAAAGTGTTTGTGAGCGTGGTCGGGTTGGTTTGACCTCAGTGACCTTTGTGTCGGAACTTTCTGTGAACAGGAAACATTAAATATCAGCTGAAACCACCTGCATCAACAGAGAGTACAACAGCTCTGAACAAAGACTAAACAGAAACACTTCCTGTCTCTTGTTTCAGATCCTTGCTTGTTGCTTCATGCTACATTGAGTTGTGTTGACTTATAAGTAAATAATAGATTTATCAAATATCCTCCGTGCACTGAAAAAGAAAACTATCAAATCTTGACTTGTTTCTTTACTTAATAATTGTTGTTTATTAAACCCAACACTTTTTTATTGTTGTGGTTGTTGATGTTTATATTAAAGAATACAAACTATTAAAATCCTCATTTGGTCCAGAGGCTATGCGCTCTTTGGCCTCGTGGGGCAGCAGATAGTAGGTATTCAATAATCCATGGAGGCCTTAGTGTAATGCATATAATTTCCACACGGTGGCGTCAGTGGATTAAATAAAAGGCATTTGGCTGTGATCGTCTTTCTTTGGCCTGAGCTCATCAAACTGATTCAGGTCGAACACGCCAGGTTCTTCCCAGCAGGACCCACGAGGCCAAATATCTCATTAATTCACATATTTGTATTTGTGTTGAGTGCATGAGAATTAAATCACCAGACTTAAAAAAAAAACACATACTGTTACAGATGTGAGAAAGATCGATACACAGGTTGGCGTTGATATTAGAAAAACAAATATCATGATATAAACTGAAGGATAATGTCAATCTCAGAATATACAAGAATATGTATAAAACAAGACCCAGTAAATACTGTATCATTGTTGTAAAATCTGATTAATCTTATAACATGTTCCTTGACTCTTGAAAGATGGAAAATATTGAACAGTATTCACCTCATCTACTGTTTCATTTTAAAATATAGTCTCGAGTATATAACAATTAATGCATAATACATTTATAGCCAATATTAAAAGACATTGATATTAAGTATTAAATATTATATAATATGAATAACTATTAATCGAGTCCGTTTGGTTTTAGATGTCACTCACTGTGATCTTTTGTACAAAATCCCAAACTGGACACATTCTTCTTTTAAAGTCTTGAGCTGCTTAAATTATATTGAAAAAAATATATATATTTTTGTGGACGTTTTTTTCGTCTTTTTAACGATGCTGTAAAATCCAATCAGAAGTATTTCACGGAGGCATTTTGGGCTGGGAACGTGAACCAAAGCCTAATTCAACGCAATTCAATGACTGTGGTGGGATATGAGGGCAAATGTGTAAATGTGTTGCGTTTGTTTAAAGTATTTTGCTTGAGCTCGTGAATGTCCGTGGAGGAGCCATCAATATATTCGAGAAAAAAAAAATCACAAATAAATAAACTTTATTCTGAAATGCGTGGGAGAAAGATTTTTTTTCCCATTTCTATCGAAGATGATTGATCGTGGTCCTGAGTTAAATGTGCAGAAAACACAAAGGGCACAATTTGAGTACATATTTGCCGTTCTCACGTTCTAACCCGTGGAAGTAATTATTAACTACTTTCTTTATGAAGGGATTCATTCTAAGTCTCAATGTGCAGCTCATGTCACCTCATCTGGTATTTAAACTTATTTCGTGTTATCCAGTTCAGCTCTTGTGCAAAAGTCGTTTGTGATCACCTGTTATTGTTTGAGAGTCAAATCCTCCCAGAGACTCCGAAGACAGACGCAGTATTTGGAATCAACTGAAGGACTTCAGGTAAATTAGATGAGATTTTATTCACATTGATCGATTGTCCGTTTCGTCAAATGTTTCTGAATGAAAAGAAAACCACCACGTTGCCAAATTTGTCTTTTTCAGACCTTCATGGACTAAATAAAGAAAAAAACAAATTCGATTAAAAGAAAATCATTTTAAAGAGGCTATTAAACTATATTGACTATTACAAATCCATAAATATAATAAATGGTAACAATCAAAGTATTATCTTTCCCTTCTCTTTAGTAGAGAGAAGTTCAGTCACTTGAAAGTCACCTTGGCCTATGAAGAAAACACTTTTAACAATTTACAGCTGTTTGAAACACATATAGTTTAAAGCTTATTTAAAATGCTGAGAATGTGAAATGTGATGGTCCTAAACCTTTGTCATTATTTTCAGCACTGCTTTTAGATATGAAACTATTGTGAACTTATCCATAACGTTTTATTTGGTGTGATTGGGAGGCTGCTCAACAGGGTGATATTTATAGAAGTCTTACATGTACCAGAATATAAAATGTCACTTTTATGCAAAAACTAAACGAAAATCAGATGTCATACTTCCAGAGAAATCTCAAACTGTACAGAGAAAGAAGATTACGGTAAATATGCAATATAAATAACGAGGAGCCCCGAATCCAGAGCATGCTGGTCATGGTTCTCTGGGAAGAAACCTTCACCAATGAGTCCCTCACCTCCCTTTCTCTTGTGCACATCAGATATCAGCAAGTTAATTACCTTATCAGGACAGATCTTCTAAAATACTTCAAAACTTCCATAAAGCTTATTTTAAATGGACATATTTCTGTGAATTCAAGTCAAGAGAATTTCTGATGTCTTCATACCAAAATATCTAAATTTCTCATGCAAAAAAACACCAAACTTTTCTCAATCTGATTTCAAAAAACGATTTTCTGTGATTCTGAAATAACTCCAGTAGTTCTGCTGCATGCCTTCAATCCAATGAGGGACCCCCCGTTCATCTATTATACACCACCGGGTCTCATTACGCTCTTATGCAAATGAGAGGATCAACATTTGAATATTGGCGCGACATGGTGGGTGAAAGGGTGCCAGGTCTGACTGCGTGTGTGTATGTACGGGCAGCAAAATACTGAATCATCGTGACCGGGCCAAACTATGACAGTTCATATTCACAGTAATAACAGGTGAGGGTTTTGTGCACATCAGCAGTACTGACGTGCTGCTCGTCAGTGTGCGTAAAAGCTGTTTTTTGGCGCTGTGCGTGCGTCGCCTCTGTGCTCAGTGAAGCGCAGGAGGATATATGGTGTCTGGGCTGGCAGCGGTAAAACAATGGGGTGATGCCGAGGGTGGTTTACTGCTGTCGGAGGGTCTGAGACAGACTGTGACCCACCACCCGCAAGAGCGTCTGCTTCTCACGGCCTGGGTAACGCGTTACATTGGAGTAACGGGGATACTGGCATTTAATGGACGACTTTTGGCACAGAGGCCTGAAAGAAGACTCAAGCTGGATTCTGCTGTTTCCCAAACACGTAGTTAAACTCAGCTCCTGACTATATCAAAGTGAAAATGAATCAAATTTAAACCAGTTTTTCAGCTGGAAGGAGGGTGGCAGCCTCTTTAATTTGAATATTTCTATTATAATCCATTTTATAATCCACTTCATTTTCAATACATTATCTTTTAATCAATAGTTGAGTTGTCCTATTAATAAAAAGCATATTGCACCTACACTCAGAAAACTGAGCTATAAGACTGAATGAGCAATACCATGGTTATGTGCTGCATCTTGGTCAATAGCAAACATCTTTTACCTTCTCTAACATTGTGAATATGGGCATTTTTCAAAATGTTCACAATTTCCCCTGGGTAATGGATCTTTGTGACAAACGATTCTATGAGTTTGGGAGATTTGGTGCAGCTTGACTGATTTGAAGGTGGCAGTTGGGCCTTGGCAGAGGTCTGTGGTTTACTGAGTTCCATTCAAGTTGTAAAGTTGTGGAGTTTTCTCTTAAAAGCGTTAAAATACTGCGTGGATTGTTTCCTATCAGGCAACCAAGCAGACAAACATGTGATGTGGGGGTTACATTAATAAACCAGACCCGACTTGACTATGTTCCCTTAGCTTGCAGGGCGTTTAAATCTTCTAGGCCTGCACTGTAAATTTAGACTTGGAGCCTATAAACCCTGAATTAATGTTAATTTACAAAGGCTTAAAGCAGTAAATCTGTCGTCTCTACTTTTCAGACTGCAGTCAAATGGCCCAGCGGTTTCCTGGCGAGGCGTGAGCATGTGTGTGCCCTGAATCCCAGTGGCGGAGTGTCTGTGTCGGTAATGAACTTGAGTTATCTCCTCGCAACTCAGTCGACGTGTCTGGAGCTGGCTGCCCTGTGTACAGCAGGGAGCAGAACAGCAATTGTCCACGGTTCCTTGAGTCATCCGCGTGAAAACCTCAGACCCGCATCGCTCGCTGAATAAGTGATATGAATGAATAAAGAGGAATGGGATCTATTTCCACGTGTGTCTGATGTAGGGAATATGTGTGTCAAAATGTACCACAACACCTTAACATCAGATTTAAAGAAACATTTCATCATTGCTCTATAAAACTATTTGCAGTTAATCCCTAAACGTGGCTAAAGATGGAGGCAGACTGGGTCAATGGCTGTTGTCCATTCACATGTTCTTGCCGTGTGGGCTCCAGACGTGCAGCACTGGGGCCTGCGAGCGTGTGAAGGCATTTCAACACATTGAAGTGGTCTAGACGGATCAACATGACTGAGTTAACTTTATTTAATGCAAATGATTAGCACGTCTGGGCTATGTGCATTATAGACAGACTGAGGCCCCCATCCCACGCACCACCTATACAATAACGTTTGAGAGGAATCCTCTTTCAGTGCATTGAAAAGATTCCAGGAGTGATTATCATGATAATCAGTGGAACCGGAGCACCTCTCCAGTCTGTCTGAGCTTCAGCTGCACACGCTACCAACATCCCAGACATACTTCAGCTCAACATGTGAGGAGGCCAAACTCAAATGTGATGAAATTCAAATATGCCCAAAATAAAGTATATTGATTTTCAACACATACACTGAACATCAGACCAATGCTGTCACGCAGTAACATCCCTATATGCAGGACTTGATTAACAGGAAAATATATAATACGCACATGGAGCAAATAGATTAAAGGTCTGTCAAGGATGCATGCTTGACTCACATGTCCAGCATGCACCTCCTATCATCTAAAAATGACTTTCCACACATAAATATGATCAATTCCAAGTTGTTAATCAGTTTGAGTGGAGGCAACACCAGGGCATTTGGCTAAATGTGCCTTTACGTCAAAAGACAGAGTCTGCAAATATGACCCAGGACCCAGGAACAGCCTATTGTAGTTATATACGATTATAAAAATACAAAACATTACTATTTACACTTTGCATGAATACAATAGATGTGTTTATAGGCAGTATTCCTCGGAGTATCATCAATGTAGTGATATAGTTAGGCCTATAGGTTAATATCGCTTGCCTTTTTCTATATTCCTAAAATACATATATGTCATGGACATCATGCAAACAGCAGGACAAAGTCGTGCACGTACAAAATTGTCTTCCAAAAGAAGAAGGAGACAGAATCAAATGTGTGGTGTGTGGATGAGTGATGGTGCCACCATGCACTTCTGCGTGTGTCTGTTGGGGGGCGTGAGAGGCGCTGCCATATCGGTCCATATTATAATCACATCGTCCGTCTTGCATAATATCAAAAATCTCAGAGGGTGGGAACAGAGTTACCTCACCGACTCGCGAGGGGGTGGGCCTTGGACGGCGTATATGATATTGGACAAATGAGACGTTAAGCCATTTGGAGACTCAACAGCGGTCGGAGGAGATGTAGCCATCCATGGCGCACAGCTCCAACGGCCCCCCGGGTTTGTCAAGGGGCGCACCGGGGGGCTGAGTATGTGGAGGACGGCCGTGTGACGATATGCGAAGGAGAAACAAAAAAAAAAAAACACCAGAGGACCCGTTAGATAAAAAAAAAAAAGAAAGAAAAATGGACGTGAGCGGTGGGACGTCACGATGCGCCGTCGCCACAAAGCTCAGTGCGCCGCTCATGAACGCGCTCATTTGGCTGCCAGCGTGCCGCACGTTCAGAGGCACCGCCGGCTACAGGGAGCTGATCCGAGCGCGGTGCAACCCACCCTGCTGCAGCCGAGGAGGACACAGTAAGATCCCTGTTTTATTTCTGTTATCCTGAGTATTTTTCTTTTATTTCATATGAGTGAGTTTTAATGAGAATGAACCTGCAGAGGATTCTCAGTTGAGGGTTTGTGGCGCGTCCAGGCTGCAACCTGCTGTATTGTGCATGTGGTTTAACCCCATTGTGGAATAAGAGTGCGATTACAGGCCGAGCTGATCAGACTAAATCCACATTTTCCTCCTGAAATGCTCTCACATTCGTGGATGATGCTTGAATGCAGCAGCATCTGATTTCAAATCTTCAGCAGCAGCATCAGTGTGGACACAAGAGGCTCAGACGAGTTTCACTTGTGGCTGCAGACACTTTTGTTTGGCTCTGACATATGTGTGCACAGGAGTTTGGGATCATCTGAGCATGGGGGGGGGGGGGGGGGGGGGGGATGTGGAGCCAGTCAGCAGTTTATTGAGCACGATATTCAGCTTGTAGTATTTTCTCTGACTTGGTCTGGTTTACTTGTAATCTCCTGTCTCCCTCAAGGCCCCTTGACCAGCTTTACTGATAATAACATTGAGTATAATATGAAACCAATAGAATGAGGATCTACTTTTTCCTCCCCCTCTTCTCCTACGGCCCATTTAATTAAAAAAATAATGACTCCTACTCTTTGAAATGCTGCTTTCGTGTGTTTTAGTATATTTGATGCAAACAAAGAAATTGATCACCATGTCTAATTTGAATTTGAATCTATCCCTATGAAGCTGACCCAGGATCAGCCACCTGCTCTGTTGTTAACAAGTATTACATAAGTTCATGGTGCAGCACCTCCACAAAGAGCTGGAGGGACATGAATGCACACAGTGCCTCTTCTTCTTTAACGCATCTCATTGTGGGGCTTCATTAAGTGTTAATTACAAGGGTGCACTCGCTCTGTCACACCGGCCTGTGGCGGGGCTGGTGGTGTCAGAGTGGCCCTCGGGCGGTGCAACCTTTCCCAGCGCAGGGTTGTGTAGTGTTGTGTTGGGCCTGTTTTTGCTTTCAGCAGATTACGCACTGAAAAGGCTAAACAGGGGAAAAGCTTGCAGAAAAAAAAGAAATAGAAAAGCCAAAGGTGATTATTGCACATGAAGCCAACGCGGTTTCCTGCAGCCTGGGATTAAACAGCACTGCGCTCTGCGAGTGGGAGCTCTTACATAAGGCCCCTGCTTAATCTGCGTGAGAGGGTATCAGACCTCCCTCTCACGCACGCACATGTTTATTTTATTCCTATAATAAAATATTACTCAACATTTTTAAAATATGTGATATAGGCTACAGGGAAAGCAGCTCGTGCAGGAGCCACGATGAAGATGCCAGTGCAACCCATAGACAAAGTTTCCAGTTTATTATCCGTATAGTTTAGCACTTGTCCAGCTATTAAAAAAGGTGCACATATTTTGTTTTTGGTGCAACAGCCGCACTAATGTCAATCGTGCAATTTTGCATTGGAACAGTGTAGGTCAAGGTGCATGGTGCAGGTTAGATGACGCAGATATTAGTCGGATCCTGCAGGAGGCTGCAGATGTAAAACTTCCATTAAAGATGTACTGAGCTTATCTCCACCATCAAATCCCCTTAAGTGAGTCTTGGAGGTGGTTTCTCTAAAGTTAAAAGACACGAGGGTTTTCTGCTGTGGAGACTGGAGTCAGTATAAGACGGTATCATTTGAAGTGGGAGCGCTGTGAGTGTGTGCAGCAGCATCACTGGTGCAGAGTCATTGGAGCTGCAGGTGCACAACGAGCCTGCTGAGATACACAACCTCCCAGTTAGGAGCTTCCACTGACCCACTGGGCACGTTTCCCAGGTACAAGGTGTTTTCCATGCAGGGAGATTCCATGAGGGAGGAGAGATTTCACTCACGTGGACGAAATGCTGAGTTTGTGTTTCACTGTTTTATCCTTTGTTTTGAGTGTGAAGGTGTTTTCGTTATGCACATTTCATTTTGTCCCCTTTCCCTTGCAGACTCATGACGCCCAAACGCAACACAAATGAAGAGCTACACTTTCCTGCAACTTCAAGGTGAATATGAACCATCGATCGTTTTGAATATGGCATCAATTCATGAATCAGTATTGCCACTGATGACTCTGTGAGGCCCGCAGATGAAAGGATGGGATGATGCATGTATACGAACACGTTTCTCTCCCACACATCATCACACACGCGAGACGAGTAGCAGCTTCACGACGTGTGGGACTAATTGATTGTTTCCTCGAATTCATTTTTAAATCCTGTTCGTGGACGCTTGTTTGTTTCGCACACTTTGCAGCAGCTGCTCCTGACCCTGAAAACCTCTTAAAGTCGAACACACTGTTAGACTGTACGGAAACTAAAACTGTAACGTAAAAGGTGCAGTGATAGACTATACTACAACAAATACATGTCAATGTATTATAGCGAACTACAGTTTATATAATATTAATATTTGTCTCTCAGATATACTTATTAAATAAAATCGTTTGATCCTTACTTTTAAAGTCGTCTGTTCGACCCGTTCACTTACAATCAGAATTTCAGCACTTGACTGAGATCCGAGCAAATAAACAGAAAAATGAACTGTTACAATATTAACGAAGATTATTATTAAAGGTAGAAGGACATTAATAAACACCTCCTCATTATAAAACCAAACCCTTAGCAATTTTGACGATTTTTTACGCAGCTTTTATTTTGTCAGGAGTATCACCGACAGATACACCCCTCTTCAGTTTAACTTAATTCACAGTACAATGGCCTCAAGTGTACATTTAGCATTTAAAAACTTAAAGAAAAAAGAAACATACACACACATCCTACAGGATATTGATAATCCAGTTCAATGGGGTAAAGATGTGTAGCAGCTCGTCACCCTGATCAATAGATAAACAGACAGAAAAATATTTAATCATATAATCACATAATGTGAAAACAAACCAAATTTTAAAACAACACGAGGTGGTAATAAATGCGTTTAAAAATAAACGCAACATTCTGTTGGAGAGCTTAAGCGTCAGCAGGTGTGTGTGCGTGTGTGTGCGTGTGTGTGTGTGTCACGGCCTTACAAAGTCAAACAGCGAAGTGATCTGCACTAATGGACGTTTGATGGCAAAAACCCAAAACCTGGTTTACAGAGACGTTTCCTCTTGTAAAATAAATTTTAATCAGACTAATAGACTATATACAATTGTATATAAGCTATAATGTATGATATGATCTTGCAGAACATCTTGCACTAACAAGTTTACCTGTATAATTTAATGACTGTGGCCTATTAACACGATGCCCCCCCCTCCCCCTCTGTATATGTGTGTGTGTGTGTGTGTGTGTGTGTGTGTGTGTGTGTAATTACGTATCACACTTTGCTGCTACAACACAAAGCCAGAGATGTCTGTGACGTCACTCTCAGCAGTTTATAGGAAAAATATGGGGGAAGGTTTTTAACATCATTCTAGGAAGAGAAACACAGAAATGGTGCATCTCTGCTCAACGTCTAAACCTAGTATTCTATTCAGATAATTATTTATAATAGCAATGATGTCGTGTGTGTTTGTGTGCGTGTTGAAAGACAGAGTAAATAGAACACTTTACTGTAAATAGGCTTTTACATGTAATAAAAGTCAGGGCTGGAAACAATCACCTCAAATGTAAAATAAATGATTTAAATAAACTTTACCACAATACAATTATATAAATATATAATTATTATTTGATCCATTTATTTGCAGTTAGGTGAATGTATGAGTAAACCCTGTGTAAGTTACACATCTCCTTTTAAAACGGTTTCTCAACAACTGGTCTATTCACAGTTCTGCACAACATTTCACCTGGGAATAGTTTGAGGTTAATCATTTATATAAAGTAAACTTCTGTAATTACAGGTGTTCAAAGAGACAGTATTGAAATAATGGACAAGCTTAAGAATCATATACAATTACAATAATTCCACATAGGACTTGATATAGTATATAATATAGTAATTGAGTATTTACCTTCTGTGAAATGAGTGCATGTGTAATATCTCCACTTTTATATTCTGCTGTAATATTTTCATTGTGTAAATGATTCCCCTCAGAGCTGTTTTTATCTCCAGCTTCTGATGCCTCATAAAGATCTTTACTGTTGTTGTCTTTAGTTCACTGGCTCTAATGCTTTGTTTTGAATTCCTATAAGAGCCCATTCACATTTCAGTCGTATATAAACACTTAATAGCTCGGAAAATGTGTTTTCCCAGCAGTATCCCCTGTGAATCTTTAGTCATGCTTGTTTTTCATCTCATTTCACTGAGGCGTCTTTAAGACCGTGTGATAAATCATCTGCATTAATACTCCAGATATATGACAATCACTATCATTATCTCCACCTCTGCATTGTGTGCAAACAGTGGCCTCCGCTAAGTCGGTTTTGTTTTGCTGAATGAGCTCTTCAAGCAGTTTCCCCCCCTGTCACTGTTTGTGTGCGCAGGTGTATCGGGGAGTATTGTGTGTTTGTGTGAGCCTACGACCGCAGGCCTGAGGGGTTGTCTGTTATCTTTGGTTATCTAGCTGTATGAGTGACGTACATTCTTCATAAAGCTAGATAACCGAAAGTAACAAGAATCCCATTACACGCCTGCACGGAAGAAGAAACGGATGCTTTAATAACACAAAAAACAACAGAAAAAGATAGAAACAGCAGAGAGAGAGAGAGGGAGAGAGGGAGAGAGAGAGAGGCTCGGACAATGGACGCTGGGAACAGATGACGTGAAGGTATGATGCTGTGTTACATAAGGGTCCATCTTAAACAAAGGGGGGGGGGGTGTGTGCAGAGGATCTAACATGCCAACGGAAACAAAGACAATCAATATCTGAGTGTTGATTATTTATATTCTCACTACAATCATACATGAAATCTGCTCACAGGGAAAGTGGGCTACAAGTTATACAGCTGGGAAGATGTATGGAAACAACACCTGCTGACAATGTGATGGTGTCAGGTCATTTTAAAGCACTGGATATAGATAGGCGGGAGAGGAGTCGTGCAACACTGAAGTTTTCTTTGTCCTTCTCATAAATGCCCTTAACCCCAAAAAGCTAGAGCTCATAACACTGTACACAATCTCTGAATAAGAAAAAACAACACAAAATCAGATGTGACCCTTTCCAGAAAACAGAATTGAATTCACTTTGACTTTAAACCCATTCAGCCCTTTATGTTAAATAAAGTGCTGAGTATTAGTAGTAACTGATCATGGAGGACAAATGTCTTAAGGACTTGGTTAAATGACCAAATTTGAGCTTTTCTGACTTTTACTTTTATTATTTACTTTGACACAAGCAGCTGAAATACACACCTGAACACAAATCTTACTTTCTTGGTAGTTTTCAGAGATTGTATCTAAACCCAGAGCAGTCCGCTGTGAAGTATTTTATTTGTACTGTAGTATTTTACACCCAGTAGAAGAGGTTTACTAAATATGTCTCAGATATTTATGTCCTTCCCCCCCGGTCACATCTCTTCTACGCTTAGAGGCGTCTCTCCAACTGATCACAAATCAAATCAGGTTCCTTGTGAGGTCTCCACCTGCAGATTGTGTCAACACTGCACTGGTGCAAATCAGTGAATAATGAAGCTATTTACTTTCAGCCATTTCACAAATAAGAATAATAAGAGAGAAAATAGTTCTTTAAGAAAAGGGATTAAGTAGATTCATTCAGTTCCATTTACCTTTTCTTAAAAACAAAATCACTTCATATTAGATTTTCCTCTTTGGTCATGTACTGTAAGCCTCTTTATCTCACACACAAACACACACACAAACACAACAATACACACAGGAATTACTGGGTCTAATTGCCTTTTGATTTGGGATAAGATTTTGTCCTCAGTCTTTTTCTTATTAGCCTGTTTTTTCCCCACATATTCAGATCTAAACAGAGACATTTTAAACTGGCAAGCACAGGGAGATTCTTGTCCGTCTTAATTATCACCTTCACATAAATACTATTGCATAAATTCTACATCTACTTCAGGAACATCAATACAGAATTAAATCTCCGGTTTCCGAGGTTGGATAACACATCACGTCACGCTGCCCTTCTGCTGGGTTTTAGTGCCCACGTCCTACAGGAGCTAAACAAAGAACACCCCGAGAGGCAATTAGCAGCACTTTGCCTTCGTTTGGAGCATCTCCGCTCCAGTTGATGCTCATCTGCAGCTGACTTTAGGATTTCACTGCTAAAAACACAGTGGATTTAGTCTCACACAAGAGGACAGGGGGAACGGAGAGGAGAGAGAGCGTGTGTGTGTTTGTCGTCTCTTTCCATCTTTGGTTTAACTTCGAGGATGAATATAACCCTAAACTGATGTTAAACCTTCCCGTTAATTAACATCAGTAAATATATATATTTGACTGTATAAGCTTCTTTGTTTCTAAACCTCAATTTGCAGTGGATAAACACAATCTGTCCCCTGATGAAGCAGGTTATAACATTTATATTTGTTCACACATGATACCGTACTTTTCCCGTGCACACTTCTAACACACCTCTTCTTTCTTTTCCACGCTTTTCCCCTCATTCATTTAATTTTATTCTTTTCTCTTTTTTTTTCCCAGCTTGGATTCTCAGATGGTTGGTCCTGATTTGTATGCATTTGCATAATGAATGTCATTTGCATGCTCAGGGGCAGACCATACCATGAGAACGGCTGTGTTGGTTGTTTGTGTGTGTGTGTGTGTGTGTGAGTGCATGGGCACATGTGTGTACTGTGTGTACTCATCTGTGTGCAGTGTATACTAAGCTCATGTAAATTATATGTTTTTTTTTTTTTTTTTTAAACAAACAGACCATCACAAGGGGTTGTGTTTCGCCTCCACACTGTATAAACACATTGTTGTTCCCCTCTGATTTGTCAGTGTGTGTATGTGTGAGTGTGTGATTCTTTGTGTACATGTGAGGCTGAATTCCTTCCTTTAGTGTGGTGCATGTAGGGCAACAATCTGACGATCATGCCTCTGTCCATCCCTCTGCCTCCCTTTCTCCTGTCTTGGTAACCGTTCAGCAATTCACCGACTATACAAGAATGAAAATAAGAGACTCCCTCCTCAATCCCATAATCCTCCTCTTCTCCGACCCCTCCCTTGCCAGTTTGTCCTCCTCTCCCACATGGCAAGTCACAGTCCTGCCACCATCTTAGGTGTTGAGACTGGCACAAAATGGCAGCTGAAGACGGGGGGAACGTGAATAGCCGGCGCCGCACCTTCCCCCACTTCATACTGGCCCCGATGCTTTCCGCGCCATTGGTTGCCTCAAGACACTGTTAATTACTGCCAGTGTGTTAATTGCAGAGATCGCCCCAAGAGACACGCGGGAAAGGATGAGATAGGGAGGAAACCGTGGAGCCAGCGGCTTCTGAGGGTTGACAAGCTGGCATTTTTAAGGGCAGCTGTGCTCTCGTGCCTCGCTTTCCCTTCCTCGCCCGCCGTCTCGCTGCAGCCGCTGACGATCGAGCGTTTTGTGGATTTCCGCGACGCCCGGGAAACTCTTCCGATTGCCTTATTTGTGCGACGTTAATTAGATCATTCCGAGTGTTTTAATTACGAAGGCATGACTTGTGCGTGTGGAGCGTCCATGCGTTTTTTTTATGCCGCATGCTTGTGCAGACAGCTTTGTTTGATGATGTGGAAAAAAGAAAAACGCCTACATGCTCGCTGACATCCACAAGGAGCCATAATTAGCAACACTGTGGTCTTCATAAATCTCCACTTGTTATCACACGGCTCTCGCGTGTACAGTACACACTGAATGTTTTGCCGCATGGAAAAGTGCACAGTGTCATTAACTTTCACTGATTCCTGAATTGTGGTAACATGTAAAGTTTGAGTTTTAACTGGAAATAACTGAAATATTCAAACAAAAGATACTCGTCTTGTTTGGCTTCTGCTGAATTAACTCCTTGTATTTCCTTTTAGTCAAGTTTTCTGGCCTCATTTTGAGCTTCATGAACAATTTTGACAACAACCATTTGGTTTTAACATAAGTCTGAGAAATTGCTTTAATAAGAGAAGCGTGCAGTCTGACATGAAAACTTGTGTTGCATCATCCTTAAATGATATCTGAGAAAGATCTAAATTTCGAATGTGAATAAACACAAATAATCTTAGTTACATCTAAATCTAAGAAAAACCATGATGTCGACATGTCTGGTTTTATTTTAGTGTCATCCATTTGATATTGAACGGTAGTTTAAAGCCTAAGAAATCAGAGAAATGTCTAAACCAATGCTTGTGCATGTAAAAACCTAAAAGAAATCACCTAATTTGAAGACATGTGATTTTAATACAACAAATTAGCAAATGAATTAACCTTTAAAAAAAGATTCTAAACTGAGTAGGATCAACTACTTTTAAGGACCTTTCTGACCACAACCACCAGAAAAGAAGGAACCCAACGAGAAGTGTACGGGGGAGAAACTGTAGTGAGTGAACGAGTGAGAAAAGAAGTTGAAGGAGGAAGGAGTGTGGGGGGGGGGGGGGGGGGGAGTAGGACTGAGGGGCGGGCAGACAGACAAGGAGAGGGAGCCTGCGACAGTGAGATCTCAATAGTGAGAGGCCTTCTTTGTGTTTCTGTGTGAGGTTTGTTTTGGGGGCGCAGGGGGCGCTAAGAAAAGACGGGAAGAGGAGAGGGTGGGGATCCTATCCCGGGCCCTCAGACAAGCAGCACATTGTCCTCCCCAGTGTGTGGCGGCACTTGTGGCGTAACGCCATTATTTAGGCCAGTGGAGGGAACGGGGTCTGGAGACCAGCTTAACCAAAACGCCAATTAGAGCCGGATCGTCCTGATTAATGGACGAGGGAGATTGGTAAACAATGCAGGCCATTGTTAAACCCTCCCCTCCTCAAACACACACACAGACACACACACGCAGCCCTATCCCACTGGTTTCTTTTCTCACAGCAGACCCTCCATCCCGACCGCCTCTGACACACACACACACACACATAACACACACACTCATTTGTCTGCCGTGCCAGTGCTCAGAGGCCTGCCATTAGCCTGCTGCTCGGCTTTTTGTTTTAGTTTTTACAGCCTAGACAAGTTTGGGTTGATTCTCATGTGGAAATTTGCCTATATGTAAATGTTCTTATATTCCCACGCATAAATTTGAGTTTGAATTGTTAAATTGTAAAAAAGAAAACTATAGAATTTTTTTTTTTATGGGAAAGTTTACATTTTACAAGAAAAAACGAAATATGAAGTAAATAATAGTATTACAATTAAAATGTAAAGATAAATCCTCATGTATTTAACAAGCACATAAAATGTGATTAACACACAACATGAGTCATGTCATGTTGCTGGAACATGTACATTAAACTGAGGGGTCTTTCTTCTAAACCCGGAGCTGGGCTCATATGTTAATCACACGCCATGCGATGCTCGGTTCTGCATTTCAATACGTCCTACTTTATTGTTTTTTTTAAGCATATGCACTGAATAATTAGCCACCACATACTCCAATCAGGGGCATGCCAACGTGGGGTTGCCATGGAGACCCCATCAGTTCATTGCACGCACGCACACACACACACACACACACACACACACACACACCCTCCATCCTACCCCCCATTCAATCCCTCCCCCTCCTCCTCCTTCTGCCAGGCTGCAAGCAGAACGGAGGAAAATAAAGCGTGGGAAAAACACTTTGGTGGCTCAGACAATAATGGGGGGGGGGGGGGGGGAGGAGGAAAAGCAGATGATAGAAAAAGTAGAGGAGCAGAGGAGAGGAGAGAGGGAGAGAGGGAGAGACGGAGAGAGGGAGAGAGGGCCAGAGGGCGAGAGGGCGAAGGAGAGGAGCGATGTTGGGGATCGGGGGAGAAGCTTGTGTCTAGACTGGTTGTTTTTGGAGTTTGGGGGTTGGGGGGGAATTTTCACGATGTTGTCTGGTGTCTGTGTGTGTGTTTGTTGCCTTTATTATAAGTCTGCCATCAATGGGGCAGGGAATGGGAGCCTGTACAGCAGAGAGTTAAAGAGACAATACAGTCAAAAGTTACACCGAGGCTTAACCCAGAGTCACACAAATATTTAAGATTGTTTACATAATCCAACACTCGAAAGCCTCGTCCAATCCCTCCACGTATTTGACATATTTGAGTGTTTTCAAGAATGAGACCCTTTAGGAAACAGGTTTCTTCCACGTGGCTTGGACCGAAAAATAGATTTTCCTCAAA
Organism: Platichthys flesus; assembly: GCF_949316205.1. NCBI lineage: Eukaryota > Metazoa > Chordata > Actinopteri > Pleuronectiformes > Pleuronectidae > Platichthys > Platichthys flesus. Next base: position 6,449,431 of record NC_084961.1, read on the forward strand.
TAACATGTGATACAAGTTCCACAAGGGAAACAGGATGTGTTGGATTAATAACATCGTTAAAAGATAGAGTAGATTTGAGCCTTGCATAACCAGGACAGTCTCCATCTCTAATTTGTCTGCCCTCCTATAAATGCAGTAAATTCGAACCCAGTAGAATTAAAGCAACTGGGGGATGGTATGGATCCAAAAGAATGGATAACCTCAGTATTAAAATGTATGCATGTCTTGTTTTGATCACATTCTTTATTTGTACATGTATTATCAGTAAGGAACTAATACAAATTTAGTACATCCACTAGGAAATTGATTCTGTGACAATAGAATATTGGTCATCACTCTCTCTAGATGCAAATTTTGAACGACTGTAAATAAACATGCTTTACCTTGTATTTTATAAATGATCTAAACATGTCCTCTGCTTCTTCCTTTAAGGTTTCTGATCAGTCTGGAGTTTGGAATCACCTGATCTTTGGACTACGACCCTGAAGCCTATCTCTCACAGGACTGTACTTCACTGTTACCGGCTGGACGTCAGTGAAATACACAGATTCCAGCAGCAGCCATCGCTCCAACAGCCCGACGGTGCAGAGAGTCAAATCTGTCTGTGATAATGGATACAGACAACAAAACATCCCAGAGAGGACAAACAGTCGGTCGTCGTGAGACTGAAGCTGTGAGAGTGAAGGAAGGAAAGGTGGATGGTGTGTGTGTGTATGTGTGTGTGTTGTACAATGTGTCCTAGAGAACTGCTCCGCACAGCCGTTCAGGAAAACATGTGCACTAAATGTTCATGTAGGTCATTTACATAACACACACACACACACACACACCAGAACTGACATTAATCCACATTTGCAGTTCAAAGTAATTAAAGGAGAAAAAAAGGTTTAGTAAAAATAGAAGATGTGGTGATTTAAATTTTTAGTATAATTAGTTCAACAATTACATTGTTTAGAGTAGAACATTTAAATTTATATTTTTGCATATTGATTTGTAATTTCTTCTTAAACATATTTGGAGCCTCATTTGTTTTTTTTAAAAAATATTTTAGCTATTTAGTAATGAAAGATAAAATGTATTTGCCTCATGTAAAATGTATGTCTCAATCAAATTGTTGACAATCTGTGTGACTGGAATACTTGAAACGATGGATATATTTTTTTTGTGTGAGTGTGTGCAATGACTTGATGCATCAAGTATGAACCTTTTTAAGCATCTGTTCAGATTTATTTTGAAATAACAGATTTATATCATTTTTAAGATTTCATCATCATGTGACCGTATATGAGTTATATTTTGTTTTGTTTTTCAGTATTTTTTAAATATGCTAATTGATTAGGATGAATGCACTCGAGGTTAATGCAATTCTTATGTGATCAGGTAGTTCTTTGTTTAACTGCATCAAAATTAACTGAATTATTGTATTTCATGTACAATATAACCTTTGAGATTTGAGTTCTATTCAAATTGAAGTGCATCATTTTAACCAAGAGAGCAAACATCACTGCAAGAAACATCAAATCCATAACCGGTGTTTACATTTTATCTATGCAAAAGAGAACTATAGGTGAGAGTAGAGGTGTAAATAGGAAAGTTTGCACTATTTGTGTTTGCACATAAGTGTTGTTGTTGTCAGGTTAGGTTTGCACATTAGCAGCTCAATGTATGGCCGTGGTCTGAGACATTATTTTACTAATGTGCAAATGTGTGAGCCCAGGTGCAATGTGTGTGCTGTGCTGTTAAATGTGTTTGAGTACAAACCCTTGGACATGATCTCTGTTTGCAGAAATGTAGCAAATGCATTGATTTACTCATTTGCTGCATCAGTTCAGTCTCTGGGTTTGTTCCACTTATTATTGGTTAAATCGGCTCCTCTGACGATATAACTCAACCCCACTCATGCATTTTTTATCAAATGTGGAGAACTTGTAAATATGTGCAATAGATTCCGTGCAGTTATATAGAGGGAATGATATTGACGTTACTATGCACTATATGAACTGTATGAAGGAGTCGTACTCGCTTGATTTGCACAAATTACTGTCTGTACTATGCAACTGTTTCGACAGCACATGATATAATCAATAAAGGTATTGTTTACAATGAGGCAATAACTGTCTACATGTGGATTTATTATGTCGGTCATGTCCTACAGCAACACAACAAGATCAGAATGGTAATGATGACACATAAAATTAACATTGAGATTAGTTCAATGTAAAGGATTCTCATTTTTTAAATATATTGAATCATCAAATTACATCAGTATTTACTAAACTGCTTTTCCTGCTTCGTTTTTTAACATTTCTATTCAGCCTCAAAAAATGAAATAAACCCGGTTCCAATCAGCAAAGGAACAGAAAATAAGAGATGCAAGTCAAGCATGGGCATCGTGTACAGAAAGAGAATAATTTAAAAGATTATAAGAGGCGGTTTCACACATTTAAATGGGATGTGGATTAATTTCCCGCATGCTGTGCATCATGGGGGTGCAGCATAATCCTGTTAGTTTAACTCGTAAAGCACGATAACACATAAGCCAATTGATATTTTAAGCATTAGTATAGTTATCAATATCTCACAGCCCGATGAGTGAGTGTGTTAATATGTATGATGCTATAGAGCTACATGTATATACACAGCTTTAAGATTTTCCTTTCACACACAGGTCTGCCTCAGAATATCAGATATTTATACATTATGCTTTAGTTAACTGAGAGAGGGACTGAAATATAAAGTGGACTTTAGAGAATTATTATTCAGACATTATTCAGGTGGAGTGGAATATATTTCACAACTTCAGAGCCGTTTGTTGGAGTTTAAGCAGGTGCCATTGAGTTTTATTGTCTCTTTATGAATTCAGCACGACAACATGATTAAACAGTACGACACCGAAAATATAAAAACATCATGTAACCGATGTAACTTACGACACAAAGCGTCAAGAGGTCACAGGAGCGCCAACCACGACCACTGATCAATGTTTACACGCACTGTACACTTGCAGGGGAATATTCCAAGTCACATCTGGATGATCTGGATGTTGTGTCGCTGCACAGCTGCTCTTAAGGAGGCACAGGCCAGTGGATCCAGCTGCTGCTGTGCTGCAGGCAGCATCTGGAAGGACGAACCCCTCGCATCGCAAACACTCTGGGGCTAAAGGTAGCATCCTGTTAGGTAGCTGAGCATTACGGAGAGTTCAACAATTTAGGTTATTAGAAATTTGACGTTTTTACATTTTGAATTCTGTATATTTTGATCTTTACTTTTACACCTCAGGCTGTTTCCCTCAGGCAGGTTCATGCGATTTCAGTGAAGGAACAAAGACGGACCAAACATTTATTATATTAAAAAGTGTTTTTTTTAGGAACCTATACGGACTGTCAGGAGTTTGTTGTGTCAGCTTGACTTAAAAATGACCTAAATCATCATAATAAAACCGTGATTTATAAAGTTAGACACTGTTCTATTGTACTTTGTCTTACAGTCGATGCCATCAATGTCTTTAAGCTTTAACAAGTAGGACCTTTAGTGAGTCACAATTTCAGAAATTAATTAAAATCAAATTTTTTAATGAAAAGACAGAAAAACAATAAGCACAGGAGGCAAATGTAAGCTCATTTATTACTGTTATAAATGTAAACTTGTAAACTCAAGAGGATTCTCTTGGCTTGTTCTCAGTTTTTTGTATCATTATCGGGCTAAATCTGATCAAAACTATTAATACAAATATGAAAGATGTTTAACAGGCATTAAACAGGCAAAATACGGTTGAAAAGACCTATCAGCCTCTCGTAGTGTGAGAAAACAGTCCCAGAAGCAGCTGTACATTTTACACAATATGTGGTCTGTTACAAAAGCCCATAGTCACTGATCAACACCATTTATCATGTGACTTCATTCATTTTCAACGAGATAAAAACACATTAAGATTCATCAGTTCACTTAATTTGTAACACAAAAAGGATTTGCAATGGATTTCAAATGACATTGCTCGGGATTCAAACATAAACTACAACACTCAGGTTGTCCAACTCGTTCTGACTGGCAGTGCAGAGTAAAAACTCCTCTGGTAAAGCGTAAGAGCCACTACAGGTCTTGTAAATGAGAGAATTAGCGGTTTAGAGAGAGTAAGCGGGGCCATGTGATGAGGTGCAGGCCCTGTGCTGCAGTCAGCGCGGCAGACCAGCCTCCAGACGGCAGGAAAGTTACGGGAACCGTCTGATTATAATGGAATCAATAACAAAACAATAGCTCATGTCTGGGAGCAAAATCGTGGGAAGTGCCACTGAGGGCCTGATTAGCATTCTGCACTGCGAGTCCCTGTGGTCCGTCTCCTGGAGCCCCCCGACCCACCAGTGAAGAATGGCTGCGCGGGAGGGGAGGGGAGGGGAGGGGGGAAGAGATGGAAGAGAGGTTGCGGAGGGCCAGACGGGGGATGCGGAAAGTCAAGGAAGACAGCTTCACAAAGACGAGCATGGTGCTGAGGGTGGGAGGGCGGGATGAGGGTGGGGGTGGGGGGGAGGAGAGGGAGGAGGCGCTGGAGGCTGCCACTGCGGAATCAGGCGGCGAGAGGGAACTGGGTTCAAGTTCAAGTTTCAAATCCTCGTCTGGGTGTTGAGGTGATGAAAACAAAATATGTCCCAAGGTGACAATCTACCTCAATCCTCAAAACCTAAGAGACAACGTCTCAGAGAGGAAAGCATCAAATCAATTTGTGGTTGCTTGAGTGAAATAAGAGTTGAGACCTGATCACAAGCTGTTTAATGTGCTTCATCTTTTAATCTGAGAGTAAAAGTGAAAATTGATTTTAAACCACTTCCAGCAGAGATTCAGATACACTACTTACATTAAACAGAATATTCAGAGAAGATGAATCATTTAAAGAGTAAAATGTCAGAAAATAAAACAGCCTGTCACATCAGAAAGCCGAACTTGCTGCGTTCACATTCCTTATGTGTCCAAAACCCTTTTACTGTTTCATGGGAGAAAGAAGGAAAGCTATTTACTGTTTCAGCCCTTAACCAAAACCATTTACTACTAAGAAAATAATTAGATTTATGACACATGAAAGATGGAATCAACCTCACTTCTTTCATAAATACAATATAAAAGGTGCCGATCTCTAAAAGTTGGCATCAGTTGTTTCCATAGCTTTCAAATCACCTAGTTTTATCACACTCTGAGGTTTTAGATTTCAACTTCGGTTATTTGCAAAATTCACATAAGAAATAGAAAAAAACAACTATAAAATGTTGATAGAAATCTTACATCTTTGGACGTTTCTAGTGGATTTTTACAGTGCATCAGTGCCAATTTTGCCAATTATCAATCTGTGATATGACACTCTTTACTTACCAGTTCAATCAGCCTGTGATAGAATTTAAAAAACACTCAATCTTACAAATTGTACTAAATATGAGTCTATTTGATAAACAGTGTGTTTTGTGATGCATAAATCAGTGACACACATTGTGGAACTAAAGCGCCCTGAAACAACTGAATAAATAAATAAGGTCCTCTGCCTGTTCGAGGTCAGAAATTGACATGAAGAGATCTGACCTCAGGGGCGGTGGACAATGGTCACTTCCTCCCTAATTCACCACCTCTCTAAACAGAATTGAACGGTTTAATGTGTGTGTGAGTGAGAGTGAGACTCGTGGGACAGGGTGGAGGGTGGAGGTTGCTCTGCGTGACCCCTTTCAATGGCCTTTTAATACCACAAGTTGTTTGACCTCTGAACCCTTTGATTGTTGCTCTGCGTCCTCACAGGTCTTTTCTCATAAAGACACCTGTGATATCCCGCTGGTTAGTTTTCATGGCGACACACCTTCCTCATCCAACACCTCATTCTTAATGAAATGGACAGTTGTTCTCGGGGGAATTAATCAGATTATCCACCGAAGTTCTGCTAAAATAATTCTAAATGAGTGAAAGGGGAGTTTTCTGTGGAATTAATTTATTAGCTTGTTTATCCAGATATAAATAAGTGCGAATTTAAAGCTGAAGCTGCTTTTAATTCACAGATATCTGATCCGGTGGTTCCTAACGTGAGGAGTCGGACCACAATGCATCACCAGAAAAACCTGAGGGGTCGTGAGAGGATTTACGAAGGAAAGAGTGAAGAAAAAACAAATATAACTACAGATATTTACATTAATTTGATACATTCTGTATAATTTTTACTTTCGTGTTAAATACTGGATCGTTTTACGTCTTTGGGCTTCGGACATTGATTTAAATTAAACCATCTTAGAAGTTTAGAGGCTAAAATGGAGACGTTAACATCTAATACACATCTGAAAGTGACTAAACATTAGAACAGAGTTAATTTTATAGGCTAATGATTTAATGTGAAAACTGAATAACTACATGAGTCACAAATTTTGTGTAAAAAGGAGGATAATTCTCTGTATGTAATATATAGTCAACAGCATTTGCACTTCATATCACAGTTATATTGTTCTATTTTTATTCTATTCTCTTTTTAACCTGTACTTATACTGTATTTGTGCTCCTGCGATACATAAATTTCATAATAAAATAAAAAATACTTGTGTATATAAGTTCAGGTAAAACGCTTGCTTACTTTTCTTTCTTTACTAATTTCTTCCTTTTTTCATCTGGTTCATGATTTTTAAATAACCTGAGGTCATTCAGCATGGAGTGGGATTCGAGAGCAGTTTGAACCTGAACAATTCAAGAGTTTTAGGAAGCGTGAACTGTCAGGACCAGGCTCCTCGGTTCGTTCCTCAACTGCAGAATTGGGGTCAAGGCTGGATAAAGAAGTTGTTGACCTCCTGGGTCGTTGAGTTTAACCTCTTGGCCTCTTTTCTGATGAGCGCCCGGAGGTCGCGACTCAGTTGGGAGGCGTCGAGGGGGAAGTCTTCCACGGAATCGGCCAGACAGGACGTAGAAGTGTGTCGTCCATCCCCGGCGAGTCCGTGGAATTTATTTTCAGACACGTGCGCCGCCGCCCCCCCACCCCACACACAAACACAAACACAAATACGGTCCTTACAACAAATTTTTTAAACATATGCAAATATGCACAGACTTCTTCAAAAACAATAGAGACTCTCAACACAGGTTTAAAAAGGCTCTCTTGACTTTTCCTTTTTCTCATAATCCCATTGTGTGTCTCTTCAACGTGTGACTGAGATCATACATGGGAATGCTCAGTTGGGCCTCACTCCACAAATGGACATTGTCTGAAATTCAGTCCTGTGTCTAAAAGTCATCCACTTGCTGGTTTTCCCACAAAAACAGATCCAGTGGCTGCCATTGAACGCTTTGTGAATTATTCCCTCAACTTTCTCAGACCTTTGACGCAGGGGCGGTCGGCGCTCGATGGGAAAACAATGTCTTATAGATAGTGAAATAAAACCAATCTATCCAGACGAAGACACACGCACAAAACATGGGTGGAAATCAGCCGTGAGTGTGTCATGGCACGCTGGAGGGTCTGACTTCTTAATTAGACGCATAAAGAGGCTGGGTCAGACGGAGCAGACAGCCAAAGAAAGGCAGGCGAGATGAGACCCTTCAAACTGTCTGTATCACACTGTGGGTGTGTGTGTGTCTGGACGGTGCTGTGAGAAAGTGCGTATTGTGTTGTTTGCATGTCTGAGTCTCGGCTGTGCAGGTCCGAGTCGGATTGTGCGTGTTGAATTTATAAAAGCACACGTTTGAGGGCATTTTTCTTAGCCTAGTGAAAAACGTTTGTGTCCGTGAAAAATAATGGTAAACATGATGAGATAAATTTATGAAAATGGCTTCAAACAAATAGCTCTGCATATGCACATGCAGCACTGAGGGACTGAGTGTGACACACTAGAAGCAAACTGCAGACAATCAAAGAAAAGTACCATTATGTGCAATGAGTTTTGCATAAAACATGTCGCACCACACGATGAACAGTGTAGGGAAGAAAATACACACAACTGCTTTATTGAAAACATATTTATTGTGTCAGACTATACAACCCTTGCTTATTTTCTAGATGAAATGCTATACGACCAATGAGAAACATCACTCTTTGGTTAATCTGCTCACAACCTGTGCAAATCGAATAAGAAGAAGTCTTGTGTTTAAACATTGCCAAACATTTTACACATAAAGTCTGTTTACAGGTGTAATTGGATTTGACAATGAAAAAACTCTGGGCCTTTGTATTCAGCTGCTCATCCCGGCTTGAGGTTTGAGGTTAAATTAACTGCATCTTGTTGACAACCCCTTGATGAGTTGCATTGTGGGTGAAGTACATAGGTGCAAGATTTTGATTTCAGGGTTTTTCTTAGTGTCTGACCCTGTCGACTTTGACAATGTTATAGAAGCACAATACTAAATTGGAATAGACTTCACAGACCAAAAAGGTTGTGACACCTGTTCACACCAATGGCTTCTACCTGCATTCATTAGAAAGTGGAAGTGCCGAGTTAAATACACAGTAAAAAGTCAGTAAACCTGCACAGGTGAGTAGAGAACTTGAAGTAGCTTTGATTCTTAGAAATCCCTCCATAGCGAAAAAAAAAAGTCAATACATTTTTTTTTGTACAAACAGCCAATTTGAGAATAAATCACGTTAAAATATCCTCAATCAATCAAAACTGTATTTATATAGCACCTTCCAAACAAATCAATTGCAGTTGAAAGTGTTTTAAAAGCGTTTCACAAAATATTAGGATTAATCAATGAAGACCTGCAAAAATAATGTGTTTGATTGTTTGTGTGCATGTGAGTAACGTGTTTTTGTACATCGGATAAAGATTGTGAATATTTGACCGTTTGGCGATTAACTGAACCTACGCTACTTTCATTCATCGTTTTCTAAACAGAGAAATATTATTGTCTGCATTGAGTGATGGACTCTAGGGTTTCTCAGCAAAATCACATTCACTTGCCTCAAGTGCATTTCTGAATCTCTTCATTTGTTGTCATATTTTCCCTTTGACTTCAACACAGCACCCTCTGCAGGTTATCAAATATCACATGATAAGATGAGGAGCTTTTATCAAATTCTAGTGTGAAATATCTGTCCTCCAACACGTGACAAAGCTTTTTATTGTCTCCCTCGACATTAATCTTAATTGTTAATTTATGTGTGTGTTTTCAAATGCTCCCGACTCTCCCAGCGGCCTGGCCACCAACAAATGTCAACAATGCACGTGCATGAAAAAGGACAAAGAACGCGTCTCTCAATAAGTCATTAATGGGAAAACAAGTCAGAACCACTTATAATAATCACTTATTCTTACTCAGTCATTGTTGCGTCTGAGCAGACACGTCCCAGTCAATCTGAACTGGAGTCTGTGGGTGAGAACCGACCGGGGAACCCCTCCATCCCAGCTGCAGCTGTTTGTCGTCTGTGACACATAGAGAGGAGGTCAGGGGTCAAATAAGTTCACAGGAACTGGGGGCTTTCACATGTTAATGCTTCAGAGCAGCGCACACAGAAAAAAACCCCAGAGACGTGCTTATAACGTTGTCAGGACCCTGTTTGTTTAAAACCGTCACCATCTCAAGTTTGATGGACACAGCTACTTAACTGGTGGACATGAAGGACTTCTGGCTTTCTTAATATTGAAAACTGGAGATGTTCCTCCAACATAAAGGACATGAGCAAACATGAGTGACAAGCAGAACCAACTGTGTCCACATTAATGCACATATTTTTGAAAAACAAAATGTTGCCACTTAATTTGGGCTTCTTGTGCACAGAGAATGTTTAAAACCAATAATAATAAAAAAATTCAAGTGCCTCCTAGCTACTGTGTATCTGTGTTTACATGTAAAATGCAATGTTTAGGAAACAATGACATCACAGGTTGCTTTATCTATATCATAACACTTTGGGCCGTTTGCAGAAAAGGTCTCAGATAAGCAGCTCAAACAGATGTTAAATAACTATAAGCAAAGATAAGTAAAAAAAATAAAACGATAACCTACTATTATGTTGGTTTTACTAAGACCAAATGATTCAGGACCCTGGAAGCTGAGTGTAAATTCATAAATTCATGCAGAGCTTATATACGCTGCGCTCTTTCCATCACGTATAGTCCACAGACTGCCGGCCCAGTTCGGGGGTTCAGTTTGTTGCCCAAGGTGCAGCTCCACCTCCTGAGCCACAGCTGCCCATGTAATATACACTGGGGTGTAATGATCAATATGTTTGTCCACATCATACATTTTATCCATGGTTTACATTTGTTTATCAAGTCATATTCTAATGCTTTATATGAATATTTCTACTTAATTAAGATCATTGTATATGAAAGAACAGTGGCATTGAAATCTGGCTTTTAACGGACCCACCTAACCGCCTCCTTTTCCCCCACTGACTTGAACTCCACATCCTTTTTGGATTATAAACTCGGTCCAAGTCTCAAGGGCCTGATGGAAACTGAATAACTATATTTGTGGGTATGAACCTGTCAGAAACAAGTTTTAGGGGGTGAATGTGACCTTTTGCTCATCAAGGCCTTGTAATCAAAGCCTCCCACTTTTTTATGGACCAAATGCTGCAATGATAATGATACCAGAATAAGTGCTCTTGAACTTGAGTATCCCTGGTGTAAAGTAACTAAATACATTCACATGAGTCTAGTACTTAATACAGTAATGTAATACTTGCACTGCATCCCCACTACAATTCTCTCCGCTGTTTCTGAAGGATTGATTTAGCTACTTTACGTATTTAGATTTTACATGTCACAAGGAATCCGTGTTTGAGTTTCTCCTGTTACGTTTATTATAAGTCATTCATTAATCTCCGGCTCTCTTTTCCCATCAGGTCTAACTGATAGTAAAAACAAAACATCCACATAAATATCACACAAACACCTGATCTTGTTATAATACATTTCCCCCCTGCTAATTATAACCAAGGGGATAATTTATCACCATAAATTAACAACCCACACACACACAGAGACACACACCTTAGAATGCTAATCAATGCCTTACGCAGAGGAGCAGCTGTGAGAACAAGACGGCTCTTATAGAAACATGTATGACACACAAACACTCAACAATCATCCCAAGGCGTACGGTAACACAACCTCAGCTCAGAGTGCCCCCAGCTGGAGTTTAGCTGCACTGCAGGGAGTGAGGTCTGACAACAGCAGTGAAATGTGAGACCATGTGTTTCTCGAACCAGCTGATTTTATCCCCCTGATGTTTTATTATAATTGTAAATAGTGTGTCTGGTTATGATGCAGTGTAAACAGAAATCTAAATTATAATTCCTTGTTGAGTTTGGTTTGTAATTTAGGGGAAATGTTTCTCTTCTTATCTGCACCAGATTGCACAAACGCTCATTAGGAATCAGTCCCGCCCCATACGTCTGATGTTTTAATACAGGGTTATTTAATTGTTATTGATTTATTCCCTGGGAAATTTGAGAAAATCTCCAAAATGCCCTATCTCACAAATTCCTTGATCCACCCATTTTTCCGGGTTCACGTCAAAATCAAATGGATTCCTTCTTTATCCATCTATTAACCAAGTTTCATTGAAATCGGTTTTTCCATAATCCTGCTAACAAACTAACTAACCAACGGACAGGAGGTCAAACACTGTCAAATAGAATTCCGGCAGTTCCAAGACAATATTTCATTATTTCCATAGAGTAAATAATAACAGCTACACAGTCCAATATTTAAAATCTCATCACAGTGTGCACCACACAACAGTGAACTGTGAAATACAGAGATTTATCTGGCATTAATAGACTTCATCAGAATGAGGTGACCTTGTTTAGCAGAGGCTTCAATGTAATCGCTGTTCTTTTATATGTTAAAGCCTTCACTGGAGCTTTAATGTTGTTCCCTATACTAAGAACACTTTCCAGTTTCTAGCATGACGTCCTCAGCAATAACAAAATAAACCTGAGAGGTCATGACATGAAAGATGATTGTTTGTTCATATCGATCGTCAATGTGATCAAAATGGTTCAATCATGTGTTCATGGGTTTGATTGAAAGCCTGATGATGGATGATTCCTCTCAGGGTAAGAAAGCCCATCGGGGGAAATACTGCTACAAATCTTTTCCCATGCCGGCTTCACCCTCCATATTGCCTCTCCACGGGTTCAATTCATAACCTATTTGTCTCTGTGTTTTCACACGGCTGCCTGTCAATCAGTCCTCCCACCCCCAGCGCAAATTGGTGCAGTGTGAAAACAGCCACTCCCTGTACCCTGTGGGTCTAATTGGCTCGGATTAGAGAGGCCATTATATCAGTGGAGCTGATCTGAGAGCAGAGTCGCTGACTGCAGGCAGCTCACACTTCTCACCCTGCTGGGAAGCTGAGCTGCATCCAGCTGCTTCCACCAACTCTCACTTGTGGGAGGAGATAGTTCTCGCCCAGCACTGCTGACAGTGTGTGTATGAAACCGTTATAATTACTGTATCTGAAAAGGGATTTACAGTGTTGACCAATAACAAGGAAACGACTGTACTACTGAACCAGTATGTTTGAGGTACTACTACATGCACATTTAATATCAGTTAATACATTGATTTATCATTTTGTGTTTTGATTAACAGACGAAGAGTCTCAAAGGAAATAATCTGCAGTCTTGGTATAATTTCACCCTGAATCTGACATTTTGAGCAGTTTTGTGTTTTTCTTGTTAAAAAAATTAAAGTGTCTGATCACTGATTACTGTATAGTCATCAGAACTCTACCGTAAAGGCAAACAGTCCCATAAGGACTTCTGTACACTTATAATCTTTGTAGTAAACGTCACATTTATTACTTTACGGCCAGTTTGCTCCAAAATCTGGTATAATCTGTCTGTTCCATTCAAAAACATGAATAGTACAATAGGTCATTTTAGTGGATAATGTCTTATTTTGTCTTGTTAAATCTCTTTAAAATGAAAAAGACAATGACACTATTAATAGATAATAGATTATTGTTTTTTATTATATTAAGTACACATCTAAGTGAGGGGAAATTAAATCTATTTTGAAACTCATTAACAATTTAACAAAAATGTATATTCTATAGACTTATAATATCAATGGAAGACGACGTATTCCACTTGACTTATTTATGACTGAGGACAGACACAAACACACACACACACACACACTTTAATTGAGTATTTGTCTGAATATTGTGGTCGTAGTACCAGAGGAAGATGCTGCCGCTCAGACCCCATTTGTCCACATTGGAATTCCGCAGAGGGAGAGAAGCCACAAAGGTTGTTTGTGTCCCAGCGAGCGGCGATGGTGGGGTGAAGGGTTGTGGGTAAAGCTCACTGCTGAGGTTCCCAGCAGACTTGGCACGCCTTTTCAACTTCTCACCATTCTGTCTCGTCATTGTGCGGACAAACCAAATCTTGTGAAGTCTCTTTAATTGTACAATTATTACCAATATGTTTCCTGGAAAACAATGCAACACACGGTCTGGATTAATGTGCTCGTTTACCAGAATTTGTAGACTTGTGTCATCTGCACCTGCATCTCATGTGGGATGTAAATTTCAAGTTTCTTTTTTAATATTAACCTTTGCTTCAAACAATGTAAAATGGAAAAAATGATTGGCTCACAAAACTCCTTAACTACAGGTACAGATTGTAGGTATTCATCGTCTTTCCCACAGCCAAGTCGAGTAAAGTTATCAGTTCCTCATTTGCAGTTTTATTACAGCGTGCTAATATCTGTATCATGAAGAAAGAACTACAACACACAGTGACATTACAAACTACGGCTGCTGCCAAAACATTTCTATTAGAAACACAAATAATTTGAATGCACAACAGAAGTATCGTTAAATGGTTAATAATTAACATCTATCTTAGTATACAAGGACATAGTACAAGACCTATTAGGCCTAAATGTTAAATCTACTTTTATCGCATTTTAGGACTCAATAAAAAACCTGCTTTAATATTTTAGAGACTTCAACAAACAGCAGATAGAGAAATCAACAACAAATGTTTAAATCAATAGTTCCAGTTCCTGACCCAGCTGACATTTTACAGACTAAAACACATCCTAATAAATAACTAATGAAATAGAAGAATAAAGAAAGACACTGGCAGCAGCTCAAACAGCTCATCACAAAGAATGACAACTCCTTCCCTTTCACTCCCTACTGGTCTCTCCTCTCCCATTGGGTTCACACCAATGGTCATTTTCAAATGTCAAGGACCCCGCACTGGGTTTTGAGAGGTGGACCCTCAATTAGCGAGCCACGCGCCTTTGGAAGAAAGAGGAACTCCACAAGGAGTGCTTTAGGACTGGCCCCTGTTCACTCTGCTCTGACCCCGTCACCTCAGGGTCACAGGCCACAATGCACTCCCATCTGGAGCTGTGTTATCAGCTCTGTGACGAAGGGGACGGACGCCAACCCTCTGCATTCAGGCCGAGCTGTGTGCCGCTACGCTGGAGGCCTGAGAACTGCAGAGCCGCTCCCTGAACACAGACTCCTCTCTGAACATCCGCCCAGGCTTTATGAATTCAACTTCGCCCTTTGATCGGCTCTGATAATGTGGATCTGTCTTTTTAATTGAGCAGGAAACCGAAGGGAGGAGGGTTGCACGACATATTGCACACCAGGGGAGCTGCGGGTGCAACTATAATCTAGTATTTTTGGCCAGTGAGCAGCACTAATGTGGCTCTGTTTCAGGCTAAATGCCTTGCTCAGTGGCGAGTTGCTTAGAGAGAACACACAGATTCATGCATTCTGCATAAAAACCCACGCACATTAAATAATATAATGCTGAAAATGCTGATTACAAGTTTGCATGTTAAATGTTGATTATAAGTTTACATCTAGTGCTTTAAATGCAACTCAGTATGTTTACTCAATACCTACAGCTACTTTATACTGTCAGTTTGTTGATAAAATCTTTATATTAATCTGAAACAAATTAATTATCATATCAACAGGTTAAAATAAGTTTAGGATTTGTTTCACAAGAGACTTAACAGTTTATAAAATCTGAGCTTCACCTTGATCAGCCGCAACGTTGAAGAAATAAACATTCATTTATGCATCAGTAGTAAAATTTTGGTAATATAATATGCTTTGGGGTCCAAATATTACGTTGTTCTGAAATGGGTTAAGAGTACTTTTACTTTGGATGCGTATACTTTTGTAGTTTGCAGGACATTTCTTTGATTGTACTTTTACTTGTATCTGTGTTTCTTCAACTTTGCGCTTGTTTCCTTCTAATTTTAATCATACAGCTGAAAACTGATTTTCTTTCATCATCTATAAAGTGCAATGCAAAACATTCACTTCCACAGAAGAACATTCACACGGGCAGTTCATACGCGGGGAGAGCGTGGCCTGGGGGATAGAGCGGGTGCTCTGCAACAAGAAGGTCGCCGGTTCGAATCCCACTCTATCCCATCTGCATGCCTAAGTGTCCTTGGCAAGATACTGAACCCCTAGATGGCCCCTCATAAAATGATGAGTGTTCTAAAAATGTAAGTCGCTTTGGATAAAAGCGTCAGCTAAATGACATGTAATGTAATGTAATACGCGGAAACATTATGGGACCCTGGTTTAGTGATGTGGCTGCAGTGTTAAAAAACAGAATAATAAACTTAGCATGAAGCCAGTTCTACAAATTGCAAGAGTCAAAGCTGAAAATAACAAAGGTAAAAAATATTGATCCTGTCACAGCCTTATGAGACAAATTGTGATTTGTGAATATAATACAAGATCAATTATTGATTGATTTGATTGACCAATGTTCTTAAATATCTGGAGTTTATCATCATGAATCTCAATAAGGTGCAGTTCTACTTGTCTCTGTGTTGTTTATATGGTGGTGGTCAAAATATTTTATAAAACACTCAAAGTTGTGAAATCAAACACGTCAACGTTTCCTGACGTTTTGTATCCTATAGGTAATCCTAACTATTCACTGCACAATGATGCCTCCTGGTGGTCTAATAGCCGCAACTGCAGTCTACGGTCTATCACATTACTACAGAAACTTCCCTTCAAACCGAAGCAGGTGTCAACTGTCAGGATTTAAAGTGAACACTGTTTTAACCTGATAAAAGAACAAAATACAATGAACTGTAGTTTAACTCCAGAAAGATACAGAACACAGCTAACTCTCCTGCTTGTTAACGATACACAAACATGTCATTTCTTGCATTTCAAAGGTTTTCTTCCTCCTCCCTGATGAATTCACACATGTACACCTTTTAATTTTTAAGTAAATAAGTATAAAAACACACATTTATAAACACTTGTCCACTTACTTCCTGTTTTCTTCCTGTGTTCATCCCGTTTCCCTTCGTTTACTCCATCTTTTTTTCGACGCAGTGACGTAACACTTCAGTTATATTTTACTTTCAATTATTTTTAGGAGGTCAGAAAACATTTCCCAATGTTAAGTCAAAGAAATCTGTTGGCAGTGTGTCATTTAGTTTTTTCCGTTGCTTTAACTTGCTTTAATTTCATATCAGTCGATGTCTATAATGATCACATGAAGCTTTTATAAATATATTGAAATTATATTCTGAGAATACTTAATGTTATTGTTTTAACACCGCAGATCCCTTGTGCAGCAGACACAGAATAGTGTTACCACATGATTTATAGTTTCAGAAATACTAAGAACAAACATTCATTGGTTCCTTCCTGAGGGAAAACCAGGGTCAGGTTCATCTATCCAATGAAATTCAATGCGATTGATAATTTCATCACAGTATTCAGTTTTCTTTCATCGTCCCCCCCTGAAATCACTTGTACACTGAGTTCTGTGAACACATGAAGACAATCACCAAACATCAGTATCAGCTTTGAGTTCCTTTATGTCCAAAGGTGACATGAAATGACGACCACACACGTTGCTGAGGGTAAAATAAGAGAACGATTTATTCTTTGCTCTGTTCTACAAAACTTTATTACAACATAAAGCTGACGAACAAAACGGTGTCTGCTGGGAGTCAGAGGTTTCAATATGCCGACAGCAATCACAGGAGTGACAGCTAAAAATATATGTACAAAAATGATTTCATTTATTTTTGTTAACGTTGGCTTTGTGCTTTGGAGTTATAGATTTTTTTTAAAAGCAGGTACACGTCTCTACTCTGACACCACACTGAAAACAAACATATCTGTTGGATACAAAGGTTTGACGACATTAGCACCATTTAATAAAAAGCTTCTTAACATTAAAAAAAACAAATAGAAAATAGTTATTATTGTAGATTTGGAGTTGGTATGGAAACTTAACACTTTGCACTTCTACTTTATTTATTTCATGTGGAAAGGACTCATCACTTTAGACCCTTTTTAAATATCTGACAGTGACGCTTCTTTCTTTTAAAGGTATTTTTAAAGGTAATTTGTCAAGGTTATTAAAATAGGAATGTTTTCAAGTTAACAGTTCTCAAAAGTCGCCTGTGGCCCATTTTTCTTTGCTTTCGTGGTTCATTGGTAAAAGCAAACAGATGTTTTGTCATGTTACAGCAGCAGAGTTTAACAAAACAAGACAAGAAAAGTACAACCGACTTATTAAAACTTGATGTCCCAGTACTGTGGCGTCTCTTTAGTGGCTTCAAAATCGTCTTCGATCGCTGCAAAGTTGCTGTTGGTCAGTGACGTCAGGTCAGGATTCTGTGTTGGACCTCCACCCTCTGAAAACAAATAAACGTATTCTGTGTGATGCTTTCATTTCATTTAAAGCACCAATTTATTTTTGTTTTTATTTGTTTTATATACTTTGCCCTGGTTCCATGTTGGATACATTTTGTGTCTCGTCTCGTTCTGTTTTCTTTCATTTATTCAAAAGTTGTTCAACAGAAGGAAACTAAACCAAACTTACAGACTGTAAATCCACATACCAGTAACGTGATGTCAAGACATTGTGTTTAAGGTTTATAGGAAATTCAGATTGTTGATTTAAACTAATCTGGGTTAAACTACTCTCTTGTCTTACCGGGGATGCACATGATCTGTGGTCTCTCCCACAGGCCTCCAGACAGACACCTGATCACAGGGTTGAGTCTCTGCTGGAAACCCCCGACACAGTGATAACGCACAACTGCATTGGTTTCATATCTCTGTCGAGCTTTTCCAAATAGGGAGGTGTTTCGGACCTTTGGCGGTGGACCACACGAGGCTGTGGAAAGAGAACAACAATATACAAATCTTGTTCTGTTAACTTTCCTATATCGCTCCTGTTTGGTGGTGGTTTACTCACTGGTGCCCTTCTTGCAGGTGTAGGACAGGTGATAGTTGCAGGGCACGTCACTCCAGCGTCCGTCATCGTGCCACACCATCACCACACAGTCTTCTCCTGAGAGGAAGTAGCTGTCCGGCTGACCTCTGTACCAGTTCTCATACAGCTGTAAACATGGAGGGAAAAGAAAGTCAGTCCATATAGATTATAATCATCAAAACTCAGGCAATTTTCACAAAAGGTAGTAATGTTGATTTTCAATAAACTTTTCTGGTGGTGAAATAAAAAAGGTAAAAAAACAATCCATTTAATCCGGATCCAGGTTTTCTCAAGACTTTGTATTATTTATTAAGTGGGTTGAATTAATCATAATAAATGAATTTACTAAATGTTAATTAATAAGAGAATCCCAGTAAATTGTGCAACTACAATGAAAAATGAAGAAATCAAATAAATGAGGTATGAATGTGCAAAAAGAAAACTTTTTCAATGAAATTAAATGTTTGGTTTTAAACCTCTGAAGCCTACATGTAACTGTGTGAGTTTGTTTATACTGTTTCCTAATATCACTGACCAGAGGGTTTCCATCAGACCAGCGGAAATCATCCTCGATGGTCTTATCGTTCAGGCCGGTCCACTGGTACTCCTTGTAGTTGCCTGGTGAGCAAGTTAAGAAAAGATGAAATATAAAACTAAACAATATGATACGATCTTTTCCTGCATTGGCTCAGTGAACCTACTGTTGATGTAACTCTGCTCCTCGGGGGTCATGATGGAAACCAGGTGAGCTCCCAGCATGCGGCAGTGCTGCTCCGCCACCTCCCAGCTCAGACGCTGGCTGAAGTGTCGGTAGCAGAAACCATGAAACTTGTCCCAGCCCGGTTCACAGCTTTCAAGGTCTGAAAGAGACACAGAGGAGGATGAAGACTCCCGAGAAATTAATGTCGATGTTTGTTGAAAATTGAAACACACCACATGTATTTTATTCTGTATAATATAATATTAACGATATTATTCTGCATGTGGGCCTGTACTGATCCCTTATTTAACCAGGAAAGCCTTGTTTTGATTAAACTTGTCTCTTTCGAAAATGGTGAAGATTTTCAGCAACAAAAGAAACTTGCAGAGGACATGTAACACAACATATACCACACAATCTGAATGGAGTAGGAGTATGGTTTTAAAGTTCCTTCATGAAATCTCTACCAGCTTTCCAATCTTTTTTAAAAAGGCTCGACAGAAGAGATTTTCAGAGAGAGCTCACCAGTCTGACACAGGTTTCCTCCATATGTCGGCAAACAGAGACATTGAATCTGCCCGTCTCTGTCCGTGCAGGTGCCTCCGTTGAGACAGGGGTCGTCCTCACACGCATCTGCAACACAAAGTCCGGTTATTAGCAGATTGTTCTGATGCTTAAGCTGCACGAGAGAACACAACATAGAGACTAGTTCAGCATTTTACTGTTAATAATGCATAGAAAATTAACAAATTTAAGTACAAATTAAAGCATAGGGTTTGGTGGATTTGAAAGAGTCACAAACACTAAATATCAATTGAGGCAAATCTCAAGAATTAATGTTAGATATACTATGATATTAAAAGTTATATGGCCACATTAATAAAAAGGAAAATATATATCAAGGACATAGCTTATAGTCAAAAAATCAATGTCTAATATGAGCCAGAAGAGGGCGGCAGAGGACATGATGTCTGACTCATGGGGTCTTTCTTTCTTT